>NW_026585504.1:589638-592138 GCF_907164565.1 Psammomys obesus
CGGGCGCACGGGCGGGGCGGGCGGGCGGCCGGGGCGGGCGGCTGGGGGGGCCCGAGCCCGGGCCGGGCTCTTTATAGCCCCGGCCCCCGTGTCGTCAGCGGCCGCGATTGGCTGCGGAGCCAACAAAAGAGGTAGCGCTGTCAGCCGAGGCGAGAGAGGGAGCCGGAGAGAGCCGAGGAAAAGAGAGAGAGGGAGGGAGCGAGGGAGCACGGGCCCAGAGAAAGATGAAGAGACCGAGAGATGAGGGGGAGGGGGAGGCCGGGAGGGACCGAGCCAGAGACCGGGGACAGACGCAGCGATGGGTAGGGGTTGGGGGTTGGGGAAGAGGCAGATCCAAAGAGACCCAGATAGGAAAGGAAGAGGGAGAGACAAAAGAGAGAAGTCACAGAAGAGAGAGACTTGGCTGGAGAGCTAGAGCAGAGACGAACAACGACCCGAAAAACTAGTGGGACAGTCAGAGTGGAGAGAGTCAAGACAAAGCCCGCGAAGAGGGGCGGCTAACCGAATCCTCCAGAGCGGAACAGGAGGGAGCAGGAGAGGTGGGCAAGGGAACTGAAGGGACAGAGGCTCAGTGCCCAGGGAAAGGAGATGTGGAGACAGAGGACACCTTGGAGGGAGCTCCCGAGGAGGCAGGTGCAGAGAAAGGATCGCGAGGAGTTACAGAGACAAGTCAGCCGTGGTGGGAGTGGAGAGAGACACCGGGGGGAGGAGGTGGAGAAGTGAAGACTGGCCACAGCTACCAGAGGTAGCCCAGGATGCTGAAAGGCGCCCTAAAGCGAACCATCAGGCTGACTTTTCACAGGGCTCAAGGACGTCAAGAGAGGAAGAGGCCAGGAACAAGCTGAGAAGTTGGGGAGGTGATGACAAGAAAACTAACTGGAAGGACCGTGAGCTTGAAATTGAGGTTTAATGGAACAAAAGGCTAGAAAGGGTGGGAGACATGAGGGGAAGGGCAAGATGAGGTGGGACTTAAAGGTGGTGTCTGGTAAGGAATCTCCCCTCCTCTGGGTTCCTAGCTATGCCTTTGTGTTTGTAGGCTCTTACACATCTGAGAAAGAGCTTGAAGTTTTAGGTATAAGTGTGGGAGCAGCGTCTTTACTCAGATGCCCAGTGCGGAGACAGCTGCAACAGGAGAACTCAGGAGTGCGACCAGCCTTGGTATTCAGGTGTGACCCCTAGCAGAGCCAGACAGCACGCAGTATGCTATGCGAGGAAGAATGCCAATGCTAAAATAGCTTGAAGGTCTGCAACCACTACTACTGGTGATCTCTTCTCTGGCCTCAGTTCTCTCCCTCCCTCCTTCTCCGCCTCCCCTTAAACCCTTTTCACTCCTTTTCCCTATTCTCCTTTCTTTCTTTGAGACAGGGTCTCAAATACATTCCAGGCTGACCTCAAACTCAGCTATGCTCCAGAGAGTTCTTTGCCTGGACAAGTTTGCCTGGAGATCCCTTGGCAAAACTGAAAATGTTCTGTCATTCACAAAATGTTCACCGTACAAAATGAATAAACTCCTGTAGGAAGGACCTGTCTCAGAAAAATTAGATAAATGTAAAATATATAAACTTCGCTACTGGGATTCTTGGACCAAGAACAAGGTTTTCCTGTTTCCTCTCTGAAATTAAAACTTAATAAAATATCTTAGAACAGAGTTAGGTTTGGAAACTGGGGTGGAATGAGGTTACCACTGGGATTCTGCGGTGAGGGGAGAGACAAAGCAGGTAAGAGGCCCTGAATAAATGATCTATTCCCATTGAGGAATAGAAACTTAATGAACACAACCTAGAAAAAGCTGGGGTAACTCCCTTGACCGAAACATAGACCTCTCGATATCTTACCAAGTTTTTTTCTCCCTGTTTCTATGTCCTCATTCCTCTTCCCTCTACCTTGACTGGGGAGGTAGGGATGAAAGCAAGGGCCTGTGCAAGCAAGGCAAGCACTCTACGACTGAGCTGTATCTCCAGCCTGAATCAAGTTTCTTTATCTAGAAATGGAGATCACAATTCCTACCTTCAGCCAGTTGTGCAGATTATCTAGGAGTCAATCAGTAGAGGCAGGGAATAGTGGGCTTCCAGTTCACGGTTCTCCTTTCTTTCTGATCCCTCAGAGCCGTGATTGCTTTTGCCACATATTCTGCTGCACCCGACTTTTCAAACATATTTCTCTGATAGCATTGTCTCCAGGAAACCAACAAAACTGCAGACAAGCCAGGCATAGTGGAGCACGCCTTTAATCCCAGAGCACTGGAGGCAGAGACAAGCCTGGTCCACACAGAGAGCTCCGGGACTGCCCGGGAGACCCAGTCACACACAAACAAAAACACACCCTGAAAACACCTTGAGAAACAGAAATAGTGCTGCTTCTTTGGAGAATGGACAGCTTCCTATTCCTCAACAAACATGTATCTGGAGGAAGGCACAATGGTAAAGGAGATAAATGCACCTGTTGTCTAATAGGTGCTCCAGGTCAGAGGAGCTGAGGCACCTCAAACACCACAGAGTCC
>NW_026585504.1:593626-606507 GCF_907164565.1 Psammomys obesus
TCACCCATCCATCCATCCACCCACTCACCCATCCATCATTCCATCCACCCATCCATCCATCCATCCATCCACCCACCCACCCATCCATCCATTCATCCACCCATCCATCCATCCACCCACCCACCCATCCACCCACCCATCCATCCATCCACCCACCCATCCATCCACCCACCCATCCATCCACCCACCCATCCATCCACCCATCCATCCATCCATCCATCCATCCATCCATCCAACCAAATAACCAACCAAACAATCATCCAAACAATCAACCAACCAAACATCCAAACAAACAATTAAACAACTAACCAACCAACCAAACAAACAAACAAACATCCAAACAAACAATTAAACAGTCAGACAAACAAACAACCATCCAACCAAACAATCAAACAACCACCCAGTCATCCAAACAACCAACCAAACAATCAAACAACCAATCAATCAAACAACCAGCCCACTCACCCATCCTTGTCTTATCCTGGCATGTGCCAACCCTGACTTGGGTCCTAGCCCACTGTCCTGGTCTCCCTGGTAACTGTCTTCCTGCAAGGGATGCCCCTCTCTTAGGTTACCCAGGCAACTTCCAGACCTGCCTCCTTCAAAGTTCTGACTGGTTCATAGCAAATGTGGGTAGGAGCTTGAGGTTGGTATTTAGCTTTGAAGCTGCAGGTGAGACAAAGCGTGCACCAAGAAAGGGAGCTGGCAGAGGGCCAGAGATCATGCTGGGGTATGCGGTCTGTTAGCAGCCTTAGAAGCAAGAACTCCTGCTCCTGAGAGTCTGTCGCCAGGGTTTGAGGCCAAGGCCACTCTCAGGCTGCTGCTACAGGGGTGGGGCAGGCTCTTGGGAAGAGCTACCTTTCTTGTCTCCTTTGAGAGAATTTCCCCAATCTTCCCATTCAAGGGCTACCCAGGCCCCACCCTGTTTAGCTTCTGAGATTAGCATGGGCAGGTCACAGTGGGTGTGGTGCTTCACAGGATTCCCTAACTCTCTCTCCTCTCCCTGTTTGCCCCAAAGGCTTTATTTTGGGGGTTAATGGCTTTATTCCTTCTCACTTGGGGGCTTCCTTGGGGTAAGTAAGGCGGATGGAATTGTTGAATTGTAGTTCTGGGGACAGGGTCTCCCTGGAGGCTTACTTCCCTACTCTCTTGCTCTTCTAGTATGGGCTGATGGGGATGTCGAGAGGCTTTTGGGGGCTGGAGGACTGGACCCCTCAAGTCCCTCCAGTCACCAAGGGGATCTTTCTGTGTAATTATTGCCCCTTCCTATACAATGTTCTCCACCCTATACTTCTCTTGCTGGGGTGCCTGGCAGCCCCTCTACCTTCTGTAGCATCTCCAAGAGAATCTTGAGGCTGGGAGAAGAGATCCAAAGAGTATGCGTGAGGAGCTGTACTGTGGTCGTGGAGGCATAGAGCAGGTTGGGGACTGTAAGAATCATTAGAGTTATGGCTGAACCGCCTTCTCGCCCTTCCAGCCAAGCTCCCCTAAACTTCTTAGGGAATGTTAGCCGCCCAACTCTACCCTTTCCTTTTTACCTTTGGTTTTTCCGGGTCTCCCTACCTTCTCTGTGTCTTTCTTACATATGGCTTCCTTTCCAGGGCCTTGAAACCCTAACTTCAGGGCCTTCCAAATGGAGTCTTCCAGCAGGGGGCGCCATATTTCTGGTCAAGGGAAAAAAGTGGCATTTGAACTTACTGTTTACTCTTCCAGGGACATCAACATGCTGGCAGATGGGGGTGATATGAGCGCTGACAAAGCATGGTCTGAGCTGTCAGCTGAGGGGAGCTAGAGGCAGAATTCCAAGGAAGAGCGATCTCAGAGAAAATTCAAGAGCACCTGGCTGTGAAGGTCAAAGTGGATCCCCAGAAGAGGGTGTGTGTGAAGGGTATGAGGAAGACCAGAGAACCTGCGTCTGCATTACCATTGCCCTCATTCTTTGGCAACCACCTTAGGTTTGTTCTTTCTTTGTTTGTTTTTTTATTTGTATGTTTTTTTCGCGACAGGGTTTCTCTGTGTAGCCGTGGATGTCCTGGACTCACTTTGCTGACCAGGCTCACTTGAACTCACAGAGATCCACCTGCCTCTGCCTCTAGAGTGCTGAGAGTACCGGTGTGCACCACCACCATCCAGCTTGTGTGTTCTTGAAACAAGATCTCATTATGTAGCCTTTGCTGGCCTGGAACTCTCTAGATAGATAAGGCTGGCCTGGAGCTCACAGGTGTCCCTTTATAATTATCTCCTGAGTGTTGCTGTTAAGGGGATGTGACCTAACACATTTTAGGGACATTGATGCCCTCCCGCACTCACCACCCCATATTAGGCAGCTCCCAGGACTCCAGGCTTCTCTTCATTATAGACATCACTACATGGTAGTTTTGTTTGTGTGCAGGCTGTAACCATTTTTACTTTTTAAAAAATATTTATTTGTTTTTATTTTGTGTTTATAAGTATTTTCCTGAATGTATGTATGTGCAATGCCTGTGTGCCTGTGTCCAGGGAGGCAGAAGAGGGTACCAGATCCCTTAGAAGTAGAGCTACAGTCGTGAGCTACGTTACAGATACTAGGAACAGAACCCAAGTCCTTTAGAAGAGCAGCAAGTGCTCTGAACAGCTGAGCTCTCGCTCCTGCCCTGCCTGTGGGCATCCTGAAGGCAGGAGCATGTCCTACTCATTTCCATACAGTTCTAGGACTAGACTCCCTGAGTTTTTAATACACAGAATGAGTACGTGAAGTTCTTCCTCAGCCCCTGCCTCGTGTGCTTGGCTTTCAGTCTCAAGGACTAGACATAAAAAGTAAGCAACAAACATTTAGCTTTGCTTCTGTCTCATTTGTTAAATGCCCATCTATGCCCTGTCTCAGGAGAATGATGAAGGTGCCCATGGAAGTAAAAAAAGGGCATCAGAGCCTGGAGCTGGAATTACAGTTGTGAGCACAGGTCCTCTGGAAGAGTAGCGCGCGCTCCCAAACACTGAGCCACCGGCCCAGCCCATCAAAGCAAAGTTACTTACTTATTTATTTATTTAAGACAAGGTTTCTCTGTGTAGCCCTAGCTGTCTTGTCCTAGCTGAGACTAAACTGGCCTCCAACTTACCAAAATTTGCCTCCTCATCTTTGGAGTGCTGGAATCAAAGGTGTGCACTACTATGGCCTGTCAGACAAAATTATTTCATTCGTATAAGTCTAAAGATAATAAGCCAGGCATAGTGCAGCACTTGGGAGGGAGGCAAAGGCAGGGGGATGTCTGTGAGTTTGAGGCCAGCCTGGTCTACAGAGTGACCAGTGTCTCACAAATAGAAACAAAAATTTTCAAAAGCCCACAAAATAATAATCTTGCAAAGCCTTTCTTTTTTGAGACAGTTTCAGGCGGCTCAAGCTTGTCAGACCCTCTCTGAATTTGAGGGTGCCCTCTAAATTCTGACCCTCTGCCTCCACTCCTGAGCTCTGGGTTTACAGGCATGTGCCGCCATGCCTCGTTTGTGCAGGGCTGTGGGTTGAACTTAGGCCTTCATGCATGACCGGCAAGCACTTTACCAGCTGAGCAACCTCCCTTTAACCCACTACGATTAGTCCTGAAGATTGGACACTGGTCCCCATGCATGCTAGGTTAGCACTTTCCTGCTGAACCGCACTGGCCCCTGGCCTTGCCATTTCAAGGGAGCAAAGCCAGTCCTTGGCATTCCTTCCATGATCCTCACAGCTGCTCTGTGAAGTGAGAAGGGCGGTTGTTTTTCCTTGACCAGACTGAAAAAGACTTTTGCCAAGGTCATGCCGCTTGTGAGTTGACAGAACAAAGTCTCACATCATGCCTCCCTTGGGGAGCATTCTGCTGGGGACAGATATGACACCCTTACTTTTACCTGCAGGTTGATTCTGAGAGACTACCTTTACCTCTCAGAGCCTCCACTTCCTCACAGTAAGGACATATGGGGTTGCTCCACTTACCTGTGAAACAGGGGGACGGTCACAATTGGCCATCTCAGTGACTGGAGACTCCCTTCTGTGTCTCCAACAGAGCAGAGTGATGCCCATGGCGGGGATGCTCCTCTCAGGGATGAGTTCAGCAAGACTGACTGAGGAGCTCTGCAGGGAGTGGTCTGTGGGTCCTCTGCAGCAGGACCTAGAGACCTGCCGTCTCAGCCTTTCCCTCAGCATTGCTGTCACCCAAGCCACATCTTATTCAAGATTCTAAGCTCCACAGAGGGTTGAGTGTGACCTGGAAGCCTGAGTTCTTCCTGCTCTCTGGATGGATGTCCTGAGCAGTGGCGTGCTCCTTGTTTCCTCCCAGTCCTCTCCACCCCCCACCCCCCATACCTTTGCCTGTGACACTTCTGCTCCCTGTGCTGTCTTCTGGTCTTGGAAGAAGACAGAGCAGAGCTGAAGAGAAGCCTGGCTGCACTTCCTGTGAGGGAGCTTACCTCCAGTGCCCAGTGACAGACACCCCAGTGCGGCAGCCTTGGCCCACTGCAGTAGCTTACAGTCCTGTCTGATGACAAGTTCTCTAAAGGCTTTGGCATCCTCTGAAGGGACAAGCCTGAGGTCAGGCCCCATCCCCACTCAGAGGCCCCTCTACCTTAGTGTTGACTTTCAGATTATTATTACTGTGCTATGGTGGTAAAATACATATAAACTAGATTTTACCATTTTTACTTTTATTGTGTTTGGGGGTTTGAGACAGGGTTTCTCTGTAGCCCTGGCAGGCTGGCCTCAAACTCAGAGATTGGCCTGCCTCCACCTCCAGAGTGCTGGGGTTACAGGTGTGCATCACGTCTGTCTGGTGAGAACGACTTCTTTAAATGTGGTTTTCTCAACACCCTTCACAGTAGCCACAAAGGACATAAAGTACCTTGGTGTGACTGTAACCAAGAAGTTAAAGACTTGTATGAAAAAAATTTCCAGTCTCTGAAGGAAGAATTAGAAGATATCAGAAGATGGAAAGGTCTCCCATGCTCATGACTTGGCAGGGTTAATATAGTAAAAATGGCCATCTTACCAAAAGCAATCTACAGATTCAATGCAATTCCCATCAAATTACCAACACAATTCTTTACAGACCTGGAAAAAAAAATTCTCAACTTCATATGGAACAACAAGAAACCCAGAATTGCTAAAACAATTCTCTGCAATAAAAGATCTTCTGGAGGTATCTCCATCCCTGATCTCAAGTTGTACGATAGAGCAACAGTTATAAAAACTGCATGGTACTGGCTTAGAAACAGACTGGTGGATCAATGGAATTGAATAGAAGACCTTGATATAAATCCACATACTTATGGACACCTGATTTTTGACAAAGATGCCAAAACCATTCAATGGAAAAAAAGATAGCATCTTCAACAAAGGGTGCTGGTCTAACTGGATGTCTACATGTAGAAAAATGCAAATAAATCCATACTTATCATCCTGCACAAAACTAAAGTCCAAGTGGATCAAATACCTCAATATAAAACCAGTTACTCTAAATGGGTTAAAAAAAAAAAGTGAGGAACAGCCTGGAACTCTTTGGCACAGGAGACAACTTCCTGAACAGAACACCAACAGCACAGGCTCTAAGAGCAACAATCAATAAATGGGACCTTGTGAAACTGAAAAGCTTCTGTAAAGCAAAGGACACTGTTGTCAGAACAAAACAATAGCCTGCAGATTGGAAAAGGATCTTCGCCAACCCTATATCTGACAGAGGCCTAACATCCAGTATATATAAAGAATTCAAGAAGTTAAACAGCAACAAATCAAGTAATCCAATTAAAAAATGGGGAACAGAGCTAAACAGAATTCTCAATAGACGAATATCGAATGGCAGAGAAACACTTAAAGAAATGCTCAACATCCTTAGGCATCAGGGAAATGCAAATCAAAACAACCCTGAGATTTCATATTACACCCATCTGAATGCCTAAGATCAAAAACTCAAGTGGCAACACATGCTGGAGAGGCTGTGGAGAAAGGGGAACCCTCCTCCACTGCTGGTGGGAATGTAAACTTGTGCAGCCACTCTGGAAATCAATCTGGCGCTTTCTCAGACAATTAGGAATAGTGCTACCTCAAGATCCAGCCATACCACTCCTAGGCATATATCCAAAAGATGCTCAAGTACACAACAACCCAGATGTCCCTCAGTTGAGGAATGGATACAGAAATTGTGGTACATCTACACAATGGAATATTACTTAGCAATTAAAAACAAGGAAATCATGAAATTTGCAGATAAGTGGTAGGAACTGGAAAAGATCATCCTGAGTGAGGTATCCCAGAAGCAGAAAGACACACAGGATATATACTCACTCATAAGTGGATATTAGACATATAATATAGGATAAACATACTGAAATCTGTATACCTAAAGAAACTAATCAAGAAGGAGGACTCTGGCTAAACTGCTCAATCCCCATTCAGAAAGGCAAAGAGGATGGACATCAGAAGGAGAAAACAGGGAACAGGACAGGAGCCTACCACAGAAGGACTCTGAAAGGCTCTTCCCAGCAGTGTATCAAAGCAGATGCTGAGACTGTGGCCAACCTTTGGGCAGAGTGCAGGGAATCTTATGAAAGAAATGGGGAATAGTAAGACCTGGAGAGGACAGGAGCTCCACAAGGAGAGCAACAGAACCAAAAAATCTGGGCACAGGGGTCTTTTCTGAGACTGATACTACAATCAAGGACCATTCATGGAGATAACCTAGAACACCTGCACAGATGTAGCCCATGGCAGTTCAGGCCACAGAGGAAGACAATGCAGCCAGTCCTGATGAGACCTGATAGTTTAGGATCAGAAGGAAAGAGAGGAGGACCTCCCCATCAGTGGACTGGGGGAGGGGCATTGTGGAGAAGGGGAAGGAAAGGTGGGATTGGGAGGGGAGAACAGAGGGAGATACAAAGTGAGTAAAGTGTAATTAATAAAAATTAAAATAAAAAATATTAAAAAAGATACAAAAATGTGGGTTTCTGTGCTCGAATTCAAGTCGTTAGGGTCATGCATTAAGGCCTCTACCTGCTGGGCCGTCCATTTGGTTCATTTTAAGGTAGAGTTACGTGGCTTTGAGTAATTTATATTTTATAACCAGGATTATCTCTAATCTTCAAAATAAAAAAAAAGTATTTATTTTATATTGTGTGTGTAGGTGTGTAGGTGTGGCCTGAGTGTGTGTATCTGTACTCTGTGTGTGGAGTGTCAAGCCTGGGGAGTTCAGAAGAGGCATCAAATTCTCTGGGGCTGAGGTTGTGCATGATTTGAGCTTCCGTGTAGGTTCTGGGGAACAAGTGTGGGGTCACTGAGCCGCTGGGGAGCTTGGCTGGTGAACTGTCTCTTCCGCTGCAAGCCCACAAGATTCTCATCTTCCTTAAGTGTGCCTGCACACACAGCACCTCTCATGCCAGCCCCTCACACCACCACCGGATTGTGCAGAGGGTGACTGAGAAGTGGGTTGTCTGAGCCTGTCCTTCCTGTTGGACACACTTTATTCTCCGGTCTCCCACATTTTTTCCCATTTCTCCAGCCGCCCCTCGCACCACTGTACCTCCCTGAGCTTCCTCCCTCTCGTTTACACATCTCCAGTGAAAGGGAGAAAAAGCACGGACTTCAGAGTGTCTCACCTCTAGTTGTGGGGTGTGTCCTGGCGAGCATCCTGAGCATCCTACCTCGGTTGCCCGGCACCTTTCTCCTGTGATGATTCTGTCCTCTCCCCTCTGGACGACCTGGGCTCACATTCCGTGAACTCAGGCCGTGTGGTGATATAGTGAGTTCCAGGACTACCGGAGCTACACAGAGAGACCCTGTACAAAAAAAGAAAGAACCCCAATACTGTCCTAACGGGCTCTGGGAATGCTACTCCATGTGGCCAAGCCAGCTTCCTTGTTTCTAAAACAGGCATCAGCTGAGGGCAAGGACCCTCCAGGCCCTCCTGGAACCCACATGCTGGAAGAAGAGAGCACTCCTGAAACTTGTCCTCTGACCTGCACACACACACACACACAAAAGTAAAACAGGAATGCTAATGTTGGCCTCACAGGAGGCTTTACCTGAGTGAAGTGGGGAAGGGTCTCACAAAAAACCTGGCACAGTGCACAGCTGTGTCCTCTCCTGTTTACCCCTTTATTGGCTACGTCACCTATTCCTTTTTCCTTTGTGTGCATGAGGTGTGTGGAGGAGCAGCAAGCACCTTACCTACCCAGCTATCTCCCCAGCCCACAGCCATGTGTTTTTCAAACATGAAGGCTCCCAGAGGCGCTGTTTTTTTTTTAATCTCCTTGCTCACCCATTTATACATGAATTAATCAACTATTATTATCATTATTGTTAGTTTGGTATTCTCAGGACAGGGTTGCTCTGTGTAACAGGCCTGGCTGTCCTGGACTCTCTTTGGAGACCAGGCTGGCCTCAAACTCACAAAGTCTGCCTTCCCCTGCTTCCAGAGTGCTAGGATTAAAGGGGTGCGCCACCATGCCTGCTAAACTAATTCTTAAGAAACAGGGTCTTGACATGCTATCTAGAATGGCTCTGAACTACTGGAGTCAAGCGCTGCTCCTGCCTTGGCCTCTGGAGTAGCATGGGCA
Source organism: Psammomys obesus (assembly GCF_907164565.1). Classification (NCBI taxonomy): domain Eukaryota; kingdom Metazoa; phylum Chordata; class Mammalia; order Rodentia; family Muridae; genus Psammomys; species Psammomys obesus. The sequence goes on from NW_026585504.1 coordinate 602,180, forward strand.
CACTAGGTCGTATGACTGGCCTTTCTCTGTGAGTTTTCACGTCTCTTACTTCTGGCAGGAGAGCCAACTGGATGCCAGTGTTGGCCTTTCTCCGTTAGGTGACCTGACCATCTCCTTCCCTAGGTGCTGGCCATTTCAGTGTCTTCCAGGGGTCCCGACATTCATTTTCAAGGGTCTTGCGCCTTCTCAGAAGCTCCCACTACCTCCCTTCCCCCCACCTTTGCCCTTGGAACACACCCAGTGTGGCCTTCTAGAACTCACCATCCTGTTACAAGTCATGGTCTTTTAGCTCCATTTATTGTTTCAAAGTCTTGCAAACATATTACAGGCACGATGTGGTGCCTTCAGTATTTCAGTATGCACCTGTAAAGAATGAGACTCATTTTCATGCACAATCATCATTGTCAAAGTTGTCCAATTTTATTTTACTTTTTTGCATTCGTAGGGTTGGAATCCAGAGTCTTGGACATAAGAAACAAGTGTCCCACCGCTGTGATACCCACCTTGGACTACTGTCATGTCCAAGTGTCATGTCTCCTCCCTGAATCGGAGTTTGCCCACCTCTGAGGAATCCACTCCCTCCCTGAGCATTCATGGCTCCCCAGGAGTATGTGCCCTCCTTCTGGCAGGGGACAGATACACTCTCTCTCTTCTTGCTGCCCCTTGCCCAGTACAGGCCTGTCATTTAGTGACAGCACAATAAGAAAACTCATGAATACTGTCTTCCTTGGCCTCTTGGCTCCTTCTCCTCATTGTGCCATGATAAGGGAGAGCCAGGTCCAGAATGTGCCTGGTGCATTCTGATGAGGGTGGGAGCATAACTCTGGACACGGCGTCTCAGTCCAGAAGATCGACTTATCTGGGCATTTCTTTTATAGGGATTTACATTGTGTGGGAAGCAAAGTGATGTCTGAGTGAACGTGTGAGGAGCACATGAGACCCTGAATCGAGTGTATTGCCGACGTGAGCATGTACAGACACAAGTGCGGAGTTTTTGGGGTGCATGCTGCTCCTTCTCCACCAGAGTGCACGCTGGCCACCCATCTCAGCTTCTCTGGACATGTGTGTCCTTTTTAATTCCCTTGTTCCCAGGCAGGTTTCCAGGCCCCAACCTGTGCTGGAGGAGGTGACCTCTTTAAGGGTTTCATTTTGACATTTCTTTCTTTCACAGGGTTTCTCTGTGTAGCGTTGGCTGTCCTGGAACTCACTCTGTAGACCAGGCTGGCCTCGAACTCCCAGAGATCCTCTTTCCTCTGCCTCCCAAGTGCTGGGATCAAAGGTGTGCGCCACCATCCCCTGGAATTATCATGATATTTCCTTTCTTACTTGCCCTGTGCTTTCTTTCTAACTCCCTCATCTCTAATAATAGTCCCCCGTTTACTTTGATGCCCTTCTAGAACGCCGTCCAGATCTGCACGGAAGAGGAAACGTGTGCTGCTGGGAGCCTGGCTTTCCCTGAGCATGGTGGCCTCTGCTTACCTCTATTTCCATGCACGCTACCTCTCTGTGTTTGTGGTACATGCCTATGGACGTGTGTGAAGGCAGGAAGGGACGCTGGGTGTCCCTTTACCATTTTCCACCTTGTTGCCCTGAGACAGGGCCTCTCACTGAACTTGGAGAGAGGCTGATGGCCAGGAAGTCCCAGTGATCCTCCTGTCTCTACACCTTAACAGTATTGGGTGCTTGTGGGTCCACTCCTAATTTTTTTCATGTGGGTGCTTGGATCAGAACTCAGGTCCTTATGTTTGTGCAAGTGCTCTTATCTACTGAGCAGTTTCTCCTGCACTAGACTTTATAATTTTAAAAGTAATTACACATACATACACACACACATAGTCTGCATCTACTACATGCATGCCTGATGCCTGAGGAGGCCAGCAGAAGGCATCAGGTATGATGGAGCTGGAGTTACAGGTGCTGTGGGCTACCATGTGCATGCTGGGAACTGACGTCAGGCTGTCTATAAAAGCAAGTGCTGCAAACAGCTCAGCTATCTCTCCAGGTCCCCAGGGCCGTCCTCCTCCTCTTTTGAGACAGATTTCTCTGTGTAACAGAGGCTTGCCTGTTCTGGGCTCCATCTGTAGACCAGGCTGGCCTGGCCTTGAACTCACTAAGATCTGCCTGCCCCGCTGGGATTAAAGGCGTGAATCACTGTGCCCAGCTTTTTATTTATTTTTTTTGACACAGGATCCCAGCATATATCTTAAGCTGGCCTGGAAGTCATGATCATCCTGCTTCAGCCTGAGTACTGAAATAATAGGCATGCTCTATCAAGCCAAGGCTCTTCATTTATTTGGTACTGATTTATCTTTGGCTACTTACTTATTTTTCGGAGACAAGGACTCATTCTTTAGGTTGGTCTCAAACGCCTTAGGTAGCCAAGAATGATCTTGAATTCTTGAGACTTCTGCCTCTACCTCATTAGTGCTGGGATGTCAGGCATGCACAGCAGTGGTCGTGCTAGGATCCAGCCAGGGCTTTCTGCATACTAAGCCAGCTCTCTACCAGCAGGGCTACAGCTCAGCTCAGATTTAGTCTTGTTTTTTTGAGATAGAGTCTCACTTTGTAGCCCAGGCCAGCCTTGAACTTGAAATGATGAAGTGATTCTCCTGCTTCAGTGCTAGGATTACAGGTGTATACCACTGTTTTTGGTTCGGTGGAGATGAGGTTTTGCTGTGTGGCCCAGGATGGCCTGGAACCTTCACCTCCCTGGGAAGAACAGGCCCACCATCTTACCTGGACTTTGCTGTAGTCTGGGAACTGGCCTGGGTCCTTGTTCATGCTGTGTGCTCCGCTGCATTTTGAGCTACAGTCTCACCCCCACAGGGTGGTAGAACGCTGGTCTCGCAGGCACAAACCCTGGGTTTAGTGCTGGAACTGCGTAACCAGACCAGCTCTTGTAGAGCAGGAACGGCAGCACCTGTGCATAGAGGCAGGCGGCTCAGGTCGTCCTCAGCTATACAGGGAGCTCTAGGCCACTGGATTACAGGAGGCCCTGTCTCCAAAGAGAGAGGCACATGTGCGTTCCTGAGTGTACGTGTGTGTGTTCAGGGTGGCTTTACATTTTTGATTCTCCTGCTTAAGATTTGAAAGTGCACCCGGTCCTAGCGCTCTGGTGGCAGAGGCAGAGGCAGGCGGATCTCTGACTTTGAGGCCAGCCTGGTCTACAGACTGAGTTCCAGGACAGCCATGTCTATTAAAAAAAAAACAAAACAAAAAACAAAACAAAACAAAACAAAACAAAACAAAACCTATTCTCAAAAAACAAAAACAATAGAAGAGAATGGAAAGTTCTGGGATTATCTCCATGCCCCACCAGGCTGGCCTTTTCTTCCACTTGCCGCTTTGTGCGCACTCTCTTCCCTTCAGACTCAGTAACAGGCAGAAGGAGCTGTTAGGAAAAAGACAGAGCTCAGGCCAGGAGTGTGAAGGCTGGTCCTATGTTTTAGCATTCACAACAGCTCCTTGTGGGCATCACCAGTGGCACAAGGGAGGGAGGTATTTCTAGCTATTGCCTTCACCTGGCTTTGCTATCGCTGATGAGGAGTAAGAAGGGAAAGTCCACACTATTGCCTTGCCAACCTTAATGTCCTTGCTCACATCATCCTGGGTAATCCAGGAAGAGAGCGCAGACTTTGTTAATCTTTCCCCAGAAGGAGGGCCCAGGCTCTGACGTGTTACAATTGATTGACAGGTGAACTAGACCCACCCAAGGCGCCCTCCCGTTTTTCTCAGCTCTGGAGTCCCAGAAAATGGAGAAGTTGGGGCCAGAAAACCTTAGTTTAGGACGTGAAGCTGGGGGCTTTCTGGAAGTGTTTATTCTGGCCCCACGCAATCCACACAACCTACCGCTTTCTGCGGGTTTGGGATGAGGGACAGGGGCTTGAACAGGATGGACCGGGAAGTGCGCGGTGGCTTCTCGGTGGGGACAGAGGAGGTGTGACACTTTGCCTTCGGGCAACTCTGGGCAGCCGTGTGCGCTCACGCCCAGCCCGTGTTCCCGAACCAGACGGCGCTGGGTTCCAGAAGGGCGCCAGGAGCCCTGAGGTCCAGTCCCGGCCGCAGCCTTCCGGCCGGGGGCCACGTGGCCGCGTCCGGCCGGGGGCTCGCCTCCCCCTCTCGCCGGCCCCGGTGACTCAGGCCGCAGCTGCTCCCGCGTCACATGAGCGAGGCTGGCGGCCACCCCGTGGGGGCGAGGGGGCTGGAGCCGGGGCGGGGCCGCGGCGCGGGCGGGGCGCGAGCAGGGGCCGCGGGGAAGGCGGCCGAGCCGCGGCGGGAGAGCGTCGGGGAGCGTCGGGGAGCGCAGGTGAGGCCTCCGCGGGCCGCGG
>NW_026585504.1:606907-607646 GCF_907164565.1 Psammomys obesus
TCGGGCCGGCCCCTCCGCGCGAGCCCCGCGCCGCGCCGCGGAGGGGCCCGGGAGACGTGGACCCGGCCGCGGGCTTCCGGGTGGGAGGGGCCGCGCCGGGGGCCGCGCAGGGAAGGCCGCGAGGGCCGGCGGGGAGCTGCGGCCGCGGCGCCCCGCGGCTGGTTCTGACCCTCGCGCTCTCCGCGGCCCCAGGCGCTGCAGCCATGGCGGTGGAAGGAGGAATGAAGTGCGTCAAGTTCCTGCTCTACGTTCTTCTGCTGGCCTTTTGCGTGAGTAGTGCGGGAAGAGGGACGACGGGGCACGCCGGCGGGGTGTGGGGCGTCTTGGAGCGGGAGCCCTGAGGGGTGAGGGATCCAGCAGTGAAGGCAGCTGGAGGCCAGATGTGGAAGGAAGAGCTGGAGAAAGGGCCAGAGGCCGTACGAGCTCCCCTCTAGCTTTCCGGGACTTCTGTGGAGAGTTTGGGTCGAGAATGGCCACCCTAGATTGGCAGCACCCCACCCAGCCCCCTCCTGGCCCTTCCTGTCTGGTGACCCAACCATTTGTGATATGGGGTAGTGGGGCAACCTGCCAACGGTCTGATAGTATCGCCACGGGGCTGCCTCTACTCCTCACCCTGTTGATTCATGGCCGTCCTTCTGCCCTCTCATCTATTGGGGGAGGAAGGGCTCTGTCCACCTTAATTTGCTCCTGCCCTGAGAAGAAGATACTGTTGGTAAGGAAAGGGGCCACTCCCCCCCCC
>NW_026585504.1:607746-651827 GCF_907164565.1 Psammomys obesus
CCCCCCCCCCCCCCCCCCCCCCCCGCTTCCTGGCCTAGTTAGGACCTTAGTCACTGGAGTGCGGGGCGGTTCTAGGAGAGTCTAGCAGGGAGTCCATGGAAAGGAATGCACATCCCGGGCTGACACCTCCTGATTCCCGTCTAATCCTGAGTACCTTGGACAATTTCCCAGCCTGCACTGCGGGGCAAGGGTGGGCAGACGTCCTGTCCTTCTCTACAGCCAGTATTTCCTGGAGGTGTAAAATCTGTTTTCTGGGTGGGGGTTGGTGTGCGGGCTCCTGGACTACAGATCTGACCTGGTCCTCATCTTTTCCCCAGGCCTGTGCAGTGGGACTGATTGCCATTGGTGTAACAGTTCAGGTTGTCTGGAATCAGGCCATTAACCAGGAGACTGTCCCTGGCTCCCTGTTGCCTGTGGTCATCATTGCAGTGGGCGCCTTCCTCTTTCTGGTGGCCTTTGTGGGCTGCTGTGGGACCTGCAAGGAGAACTACTGTCTTATGATTACAGTGAGTGGGGTGTGGACCAGCATGACTCTTGGGACTACCAGAGGGCATTTTTGTGGTGAGGGGCTGGGTGAACAATACCAGAAGTGTCCCAGGAATTGACTTCAGAGCCAACTCACTCCCGCCCTGTCCCCTTGCAGTTTGCCATCTTCCTCACTGTAATCATGCTTGTGGAGGTGGCTGTGGCGATTGCCGGTTATGTGTTTAGAGACAAGGTAAGCAGGGAAAAAGTGGAGCCCGGCCTCAACTGCTCTGGGACTCGAGGGCCTGAACTCTGCTCTCAGCAGCACTTTCCCTACTCTTAGGTGAAGTCAGAGGTTAATAAGGAATTGCAGCAGTTCATGCAGAATTACCTCAAAGACAACACAACAGCCCCAGTTCTGGACAGATGGCAGAAAAAAGTGAGTGGGGTGGCTGGGAAGAGGGATAGCGGGGATGGAAGATCCTCATCTCTGGCGTAAAGTGGAGGTTCGCGCTCCCATCCCTCCTTCCTTTCCTAGTTTGAGTGCTGTGGGACTACTAACTACACAGACTGGGAGAACATCCCTGGTATGGGCAAGGACCGCGTCCCTGACTCCTGTTGTATCAATATCACTGTGGGCTGTGGAAACGGCTTCAAGGAATCCACCATCCATACCGAGGTAGGGAGAAGACATTAGATGAGGGAAACTTGGGAAATGTTTCTGGAGGCAGGAGAGATGAAATGGGATCAGGGTTGGATCGGGGTTGGAGGAAGGGAACAGAAGGTCCGGAAGAGAGGCAGGGAGGTGGGTAGGAAGTTTCTGTTGCCTCTTCAGGGCTGCCTGGAGAAAATGGAGATCTGGCTGAGGGAGAACATCCTGCTGATAGCTGCAGCAGCCCTGGGCATTGCTTTTGTGGAGGTAAGAGATGCTGTGGTTTGGGGCTCTGAATCAGCCCCAGGCAGTTGGGGAGCAGGAGGCCCTGGCCTGGGAACAGTGGCCCTTGGCTGGGTCTGGAGAAGCCTGCCCTGCCTCGTCTCCACCCTCATTTCCACCTTTCCTTTTAGGTCCTGGGAATAGTCTTCTCCTGCTGTCTGGTGAAGAGCATCCGAAGTGGCTATGAAGTAATGTAGGGTGGGATTTGGATATTATCTAAGGGAGTGGATTCTCCAGGTTTTTCAATTAAACGGATTATTTTTTCAGACCTAAAAAGGAGATGGTCTCAGTTTATCTTAGTGGTGGACGGCCCCTTCCTTTTCCTTCTCCCTGTCCCTGCCCTGGGAATAGGCAGACATTTTTTTTTGGGGGGGGGGGTATTTTCTTGAAGGTGTTGGTCGGGTTGGCAGTGACAGAAGTGGGGTCCAGAGGATGATGTGTCTGAGGATCCTTCCAGACCCCTGGTTTAGCTTAGCCTTCAAACCGTGTTCCAGGAGCGTTCATGAGGCTATCTCCTGCATAAGTCAAAGAGATTTTCCACCAAGGGCCTACATGGTAGAGCCTGGCCATATCTGTTTTGGATAACTTTTTGGCCTTCTGATAGTTTGAGGGCCAGGAGGAGACCTGGCTCTTTCAAGAACGGTTAAGTTGCTTGAGACCTGTATGGCCAGTGTCCCTGCTCTTGCCCTCGATAATAGGGGAATTTAGGTATTTCCTTCTTTCATGAAGCCACCCAATCTGGCTATGACCATTTCTCATCACTTTTCCTTGTGTCCCCAAGAAAATCAGGTAATTCTGTGCCAGGTGCAAATTACGAATTCTCATAGTGCCCTCTGGTGGACATCTCTCTAAGTGCAGCGCCAAAAAACATCTAAGGTGGCAAGGTGGTCACCTAACACCGCCCAGTGGACAGTGGAAGTTTTGCAGGCAATAAACAGGCCACAGAGTTTGGGACTTGGGCAGCTTCGGGATTTTGGCTACTTAAATCTTGTCAGGCTCCCACCGGCACCTTCATTTCTGCCCGCTTTCTGTTTCAAAGCAAGACATATTTATTGTGTCAGAAACCAGGCAGCACCACAGTGGAGACAGAAATAAATGTCGTGCTCTTGCTGTAGAGCCAGCATCAGTAGATTGACTGGGCGGGCCGGGGAAGGACCCAGGTGAGCACAGCATCCACAAGCTTGGCTGGAAGGTAGGAGGCAGGCAGCCAGAGCAGCTTGGCATCCCAGCCGGGGCTGTAGCGGGTTCGGGGGTGACGCGCAGTCAGGGCGTGCTCTAGGCAGCCCGTCACCTTCGTTAGGTCTGGGTCACAGGCCAGGCTCATGAGGCGGCGCTGCACTTGCAAATCTGTAGCTTGGAAGAGACTGTTAGTGTGCGCTTCCCCCCCCCCCCCCTCCCCGCCTAGGGTAGCTATCTTCCGGATCCTTGGGAGGTGACAACACTCCTCCGCCTGCCCTGTTCTTCCCTTTCTGGCCCTCTCTTTCCCCATCATGCACCCAGTGTGGGCCCAGCTACTCACAAGCAGTGAGGAAAGTTTCCCCATAGTGGGCCTGTGTAGCTGGAGGCAGTCGGGCCCAACACGCCTTCAGGGTGTTCTCCAGACTCTCCAGGTTGGTCACAGGGGTTCGGAAGCAGCCAGGTTCCACAATGGAGACTTGTACTCCGAATGGAGCCATGTCCCGCCTGGAGGGTGGGTAGAGGGGTTTCTGTGTTTACCTGGGTCTCCAGGAGGGTGGACTCTAAGGTAGAAAGGTGTCACGGTGTAGGGAATGTGTCCTGATGAGAGACGATTGCTGGTTGGCTGGGATGTTTTTTCTCCCTGGCAATGAGGATTGACCTGTGTGTGGTAAGTAATCCAGTGAGCCGCCCCAGTCAAGAGACTTGTTTTCCTTTCGGAAGAAGATTTGTTGGTTGTTTTCTATGTATATGGCTGCATAAGTCCGTGGGCACCATGTGTATGCGGGAGCCGTCTTTGGTCATAGAATTACAGATTGTTCTGAGACACCTTGAAGGCTGTGAAACAAGCCTGGGTCCTCTGCAAGACCCAGACTAATCATTTTTATCCTGAGACATAGTTCTGGCTCCTTGATTTATATTTATCTATCTATCTATCTATCTATCTATCTATCTATCTATCTATCTATCTATCTATTTGTAGACAGCATCTCATGTAGCCCAGGTAATCCAGAACTCTCTATGTAGCCGGGGATGACCCTGAACTCTTGGTAACTTATCTACCTCTGATGTGTTGAGATTACAAGTGTGTGCTATCATGTTAGTCCGCCTATTTCTCTCTCTTTTGTTTAAAAGGCCTCAAACTCAGGTGTCCACCTGCTTCTGCCTCTTGGATGCTGGGATTAAAGGCAGGTGCCACCACACCTGGTTTCTTTTTTTTTAATTTCATTTTATGGGGCTGGAGAAGTGGCTCAGAGGTTAAGATAGCACTGTCTGCTCTTCCAGAGGTCCTGAGTTCAATTCCCAGCAACCACATGGTGGTTGATAACCATCTATAGTGAGATCTGGTGGCCTCTTCTGGTAAGCAGGCACACATGCAGGCAGAATGCTGTATAAATAATAAATAAATCTTAAAAAAAAAGGGGGGGCCTCTCCTAGAGGTGCCATGAAAAAAAATTCATTTTATGAGACAGGGTCTTGCTATGTAATCTAGGATAATCTTGAAATTTTCTTTTACTTAAGAAAATCCTATTCCCTTTGTGTGTGCTCCACTGTCTGTGTGTATGATAGAGGACAAATTGGTTCTTTCCTACCATGTATGCCCACTGAATTCAGGATGTCAGGCTGTGAAGCAAGCCTTCTTAAAACTACTCAGCCATCTGCTGGCTCTCATGTAGCTGCAACTTGCTATGCAGTAGAAGCTGGTCGTGAAAGTGTTAAGTACAGGCCTGTACCACCATGCCTGTGTGTGACAAGATCTTGTTCTGTAGCCCAGGCTAGCCTCAGCTCCTTGCTTCCACTTCCCTAGTTTTTGGATTACGGTGGGTGGCACTCTGCACAGCTCTCCTGCGCATTTTCTCCTGTTTTCTAGACTAAGGGCGAGCGAGCTTTGCTGGGTGGGTGCTCTGGGATCAAGCCTCATGCTGCCAATGTAGTCCAGATTAACTTAGAACTCGGGAACCTTCTTAGTCGCCTGTTCTCTTCTTCAAAGAGAAGTGTGTAGATGTGCGTCTGTGCACGTGTGCATGAAGGAGAGGACACTGTCACGTGGCTGTGGGCCCAGAGCACACAGTGAGCAGCCATACCTCGGGAGCCTCTCCCTACCCTGTCCCTTACTTAAAAAAAAAGTAAATTTTAAGGTACTACAGGCCAGACAAAATCAGTGTTGTTTTTTAAAAATTATTTTTATTTTGAGACAGGGTCTCACCATGTAGCCCTGGCTGGACCAGAACTTGCTATTTAACCAGGTTGGCCTGGAACTTACAGACCTGCTCCTGCCTCTGCCTCCTAGATGCTGGGATTACAGGTGTATGCCATAATGCTTTGCAAAATTAATGTACTTTTTGTTGTTGTTTTGTTTTTTGAGACAGGGTTTCTCTGTGTAGCAGCCCTGGCTGTCCTGGACTATGTACAGCAGACATTATGTAGACAGATCTGCCTGCCTCTGCCTCGGGAGTGCTGGGAGTGAAGGCCTGGGAATGTACTAATATATTGAACACTTATAAGCTAACTATTTAAATGTGTAAAAACCATTATTCGCCTGGAGGCAGCTGAGCCCATCTGGTTGATAACTGCAGACCGCCAGTTCTTGATCTAAAGCCCCATTTTATAGCTCCCAAAACACAAGCTTGAGTCCTGAGGACTCCGTGTGAGGGGTGTAGACTGGAATGAGCTGGTAGCTGACATGGTGGGTAAAGTAGGTACATCCACTGCCTTGGCCTGTCTTGTAGAAATTCAAGTGGAAAGCCGTGTTCTATGATGCTGACAGGAAGAGGAGGACAGGGAGGGCCACAAGGGAGATGGTGACATATCTGTTAAGTGTGGGAATGAAGCCTTACTGGTAGGCTCCACTTGAACAACCTGGGCCTCTGTCCCCAGTTCAGACTCCACTGCTCCTACTGTCTCGTTCAGCTCCTTCATATTCTCGCCATCTTTAAGCATTATTGTTTGAAGTGAGTGGTAAGCCCTAGGTGGAGGCACATGTCTGTGACACCCTGACTCATAAAATACAGAACAGAGGGCACACCTGGCCTGGGCGTGTCTCAGCGCTCCTCCCATGGGGCCCATAGGAACGCTATTTACATAGACGGGCTGAGAGAACTAAATGAGAGATACTGGCTTTCCTGCTGCAGTGACACAGGCCTGGCAAGAGGACGCAACAGGCTTGCCATCCGCCTCAGCAGAGAACAGACCCTGTCGTTTACTTCAGCATGTGTGCCACCGTGCCCCTGTGTATGTGTGTGCACAATAAACATGTGCAAGTAAATAGCTAAACCAATGCCGTTTAAAAACGGACGACAGAAGCCTTTCCCTCACATCCAGGCTGTGCCAGGCCTTGCACACACCTCACTTTACTCTGGACACCCATGAGGCAAATCTCACTCTGATTGAACAGATTTGGAAGAAAAGAACCAAAAATACCCTGAGAAGTAATCTAGTTGGCTGTGTGGTGGCTCACACCTGTGATCTGTCCTCAGTAGGCTGAGGCAGGGGGATTGCCGAGAACTCGAGGCCAGCCTGGACTAGAGTGCAATCCTGACTCAAAAAAAGGTACTCTGCCTGGCATGGTGGGGCACACCTTTAATCCCGGCACTAGGGAGGCTGAGGCAGGCTTACTTCTATGAGTTCCAGTCAGGGTGACAGAGTGAGACTTGTCTCAAACACGCACACACCGCCCCCACGATGACAACGTAACCTAAGGACACAGATCCAGCCCTGCTTCCTCTTCCGTCTCTCCTGTGTTGTCCTAGTCCCCTCTCCTAGCCTGTTTGAGTAGCGCCCCCCCCCCCCCCCCCCCAGGCTGGAGCTTGAAGCTGTGCACTCTCACCTCAGGCTGTCGGAGAAGGCCTCCAGGCCAAACTTAGAAACACAGTAGCCACCCCCACTGGCTGCTAGGCGACCCAAGAAGCTGGTGACATTGACCACCCGGCCCCGGGCCTGCTGTAGTAGGGGCAGCAGGGCAAGGGTGACCCCAATAGGACCCAGTGTGTTCACGTTCAGCACTCGCTGGAAATCGTCCTGTGTCAGCCATGGTGTGGGCCCGATGATACCAGCGACACCAGCATTATTCACCAGACCAAAGAGCCCTGGGGGAAGATGACAGACACAGGGTGGGGGTTTAGGGAGATGTTTCCTTCCTGGGAGGATCTGAGCCCTGTTCCTCCCCCACAGCCTCATGGAGTCCTAGGATTACTGTGCAGACCAGGTTCCTGGTGGTTCCACTGCACTCACCAGCTTCTCCAACATGTGTCTTCACCCACTTGGCAACCTGCTGTACATTCTCGGGATCGGTGACATCCAGCAGTGTTGTGTGCAGGCGGGAGGAGGCCATCTGCTGTAGGTCCTCAGCCCCAGAGGGGGTCAGGCAGCTGGCCAGGACTTGGAAGCCCTTCTGGTCAAGTTGCAGTGCCAGAAGGCGACCAAAGCCCGAGTCACAGCCAGTGATGAAGATGAAGGCATCGCTGGCAGGCAGCCTCTGCCGGTCTCTGAGCAACCACACCATTGCCCACAGCAAGGCACCCAGGAACAGAGGCAGCCACATGGTTGGATGTGATATCCTGCAGACGGCAGCCTAGGCTGGGCAGGACAGCTTGTCATTTCCTCTACCCCTCTAGCCCTGGCCCCTAATGTCTACTGTGCTGGAAATGTCTGGTCTGAGCAGACAAACCAAGCAACTATATGCTTGGCAGATGATTGGCAAGTTATGGCTTATTGTGCAGACACTGTTTTTGTAGTTAATGAAATAACCCGGACCTGCCTGGTCCTATGTCAGACTTTCTGTGTGGGAGCACAGGGACCTGGGTTACCATTCTATTAAACCAGGAACATCAAAACCTTGAGTGCATCCTTGCTTGCTTTCGGGACCTAGAGCCTTCCATTTCAGTCCTGCTAGCCTCAAAGTCAGTGTGAGGCTGGATGTCTACAGTCTATGTTGGAACCTGTTTTCTCAGTGAACTGGGCTACAAGGTCTACTAGTCCCACTTCAGTGTTGTGGAGCTCAAAGGGATGACGTGTGAGGACAATACTCAAAGCTTAAAGCTCCAAAAATCATTGTATGCCATCCTTAGCTAGTCTTTATAGCAACCCAATTCCCACGACCACTTACCTCTGGGGAGAGTGGGCAGGCGGCACAATGTGCGAAACTAGCTTTTTCGTCTGCTTAAGAGACTCTGCTTGTAGCCTTCTCAGGCTCCCACAGCCACGGCCCAAGTCTGGAGTGGGTGGACGCTTGCTGTGAGCAGGAGTGTCAAGTGTCTGTATGCTTTGGGGAGGTGAGGGCAGTGAGGAGGAGGAGGAGGAGCTAAGAGGCTGAAGCCTCCCCGGCTGAAGCAAGGTTTTGGCAGAGGGCAGCACTGATATCCCCCCCCCCCCCCCCCCCCCCCCCCCCCCCCCCTTTCTTAGACTGGGCTCCTCACCATCTTTGCCACTGTTTCCTAGAGGTGGGAACTACCAAGGATGGCAGCTGCCCCTGTCTGTGGGTGTCCCTGGATCTGTCATTTTTCTTCCTTCTCAGCCCTGAAGTGCCCCCACGATTTAATCTCCCACCTGGCCCAGCCTCCTGACACTGCTTAGCAGCCTGGAAGAGCACGAGCTTGCTCACGAGGTGAGGCAGAGGGCCAGGCTGAGGACTAAGTAGGTCTGCTCCTGCCTTAGTTCTGGCCCAAAGGAAACTGAAATCTGCAAGTGCTTCTGGGCAGGCAGGTTATGCAAAAGGCACCTGCACTAGGCCCAAGGAAGAATAGGGTGGTAAAAGCGATAGCGTCACCCACCACCAAAAGGGCTTGTCCCACAGGAAACAAGCTCAGAGTCCACTCAGAGCCCCCACTACCATCTAGGAGCTAGTGACGCCTTCAAACACACCACAAAGAATGGAAACTCGCGTCTTTATTCATGGCCCACCAGCTCCCTCCCGGCCAGGAGGGTGAGGTGGGAGGGATGGGCTCTAGGCTAGGATGGAGCTGACTGCAGCTGCCCTTTGTAGACATACTCCAGGGCAGTGGCGATGGTGCGCATGTCCAGCTCAATGCTTCGGGCCCAGTTCTCCACATCCCCAATTTCCTGGGAAAGGGGAGAGGAGAATGGACGCCAGGAGTCAGGGTGGGTGGACTATGGTCCCAGGCTGAGTCAGAACCCCCAACTGCTTTCTGTCTGTCTGTTCTTTGAGATGGATTACTGCTATGTTGCTCAGGTTGGCTTCAACTCCTGCGCTCCAGCTATCCTCCTGTGTCAGCCTCTAGAGTAGCTGGTAGTACTGGTCCACGTATCATACTTAGGGTTTTCTGAGTACTTGTGTGTATGTGTGTTAGGGACTGGCCCCAAACATGGTCCTAATCATGTGTCACTGAGCCATATCCTGAGATCCTGCCTTTTTTCTCTCTAGCTTTTCTGACACCACAGCCACAGAAGGTCTATCTAGGGCCATCCCCACTTCCTCATTAACCCTAGGTCTGGGCTAATTATGAGACTGGAGACAGCCCCTGGCGGGGCTCAGGGAAAGGCAGCAATGTGTTGCGTGTGACTCACCTTGAGTGCCTGGTTGAAGTTCTCTACCATTCCAATCCACTGGCCTGTTTGCTTGGCAAACTGGGCAGCCTGGACCTGCAGTGTCTTCACCTCATGGTCCAGCTTTCTCTGGTTCATGTACGCCTGGGCCACACTAAGGAGTGGAGGAGGGGAGATGTCAGCTCCTCCAGCTCCTAGGGGGTGGTCTTCAGGGGTAAAGGTCTTCTACAGTGGTGGGAGATCAGCCAGAAGGTAGGACTGGGGAGGCCTTGGGATTCTGGCCTTTTCTGGAATTGACCCAGATGAGGCAGGCTCCTTCCTCCAACTCCAGGGTTACCAGGAAAGCCAAGTTGGAAGCTGACTACAAACAAACCATCTCCTATGCTCTCAAGAAGTTTCTGTAGCTGAGATAGAATAGGGAGGGTTAACCTAGGGAGCTATCCCTAAGGAAAAGGCTGGGAGGGAAAAGGGAGCGTGGGAAAATTCAGCAGCAGGGCCACATCTGGCAGTCATTTGAAGCCCAGTGATCTATGTAAGAAGTTTCGAAGGAAACCAGCCCCTCCCTGAATCTGGGGCGGGATGGGAGAGTAAACCCCCTCCTCAGAAACCCTGGGTCAAATTAGCCTATCCCACGAGATTTTCTTGGCTCTTTCTAACCTTTTTGAGACGCGGTCATATGTAGCTCAGGATGACCTCAAACTTACTGTGTGGATGAAGCTGGTTTTGACCTCATCTTCCTGCCTCTACAGTCCAAGTGCTGGGGTTACAGGCATATAGGCATTCCCCATGACATCCAACTCTCCCACCCTTATTCCTTTCAGCCACACAGATGCACACAGCCTACTCCTGTTCTTATCTCGATCAAGGGGCTGTGCTTACCATTACTATTTACTATCATGGTGCTGGCTTCCATCCTCCATTAACGAATTTTGCCGTCACCTTTACATAATCACTGTTCCCTCTCTTCCTAGCAGATGACCTTTTCATTCCCTATCCCAAAGCTCTAGGTCAGTAAGGAGACTCCACATCCGGTGCCCCCACCCACTGGAATGTGAGAGGGCAGAGGAGGCAAAGGACTGGGGGTGTTCAAGAAAGTCGGCAGGGCACCTGACAAGGGCTGAGACAGACTAAGCCTTTGTTTTATTTTCTGGAGAACAAGAGCTGTGGGTAGCAACACAAAACCCTTTCTAATCTGGATTTGGCTTAGCTGCCCTCCAAGCTTTGAATATAGGGTGGCATATAGCAAGCAAATAGAAAAGAGACCTCTGGCTGGCCTCACAAATAGTAGCAAGGGAAACGCAACATGGGTGCTCTGAGAGAGAAGAGCTGTCTGGAGATAGGGTGCCCAGAGGCTCCAACCACAGCCATTTTTTCCCCTAACCTACCCTCAGGAGGAGTTAAGAGAGATGACCCCAGTGCCTGCATGACTCCCTGATGACTCAGTCTCTGCATTTACAACCAGGCTGCTCTTCTCGCCCTGAGTGGAAGGCATAGTACGTGCTTCCTTTCTGCCCGCAGACAGATCAGCATCTCTGCACTCTGCTGACTCACACAGGGCCAGGAAATCGCTTCAAGTCTTTTGCTATCATTGGTCTTCTCATTGAGGAGTGAGGTTGGGGGTAGGGTCTCTTGAGACCCAGAAAGAAGAAACAGCTTGGTTTTGTCACAGCTCTTGGCATATGCTCTTCCTACTTTTACCAGCTGTGCCATCTTGTTCCTGCCATTTGTTTCCCAGGCTTGCCAGAGAGTAGGAGGTGAGGAAGGAAAGAGGGTATGTGGTGAAAGAGGCTGTCCTTCCCTCCCACCAAGGGACAGCTGGACTTAAAAGGGTGAGTTAGCCAGATGGCATCAAGTTAGGATGTGCCAGGAAGTTAGTGTGGGGAAGGGGAATTCTGGCTGTTTTTCTGACCACTGCAGCTGCTTTGCTCTCATCCAGTGTTAGGGTGTCAAAGCTGACTCAACTTTCCATAAAGTTACATTAGTGGGGAGGGGACAGGCCAGGGAGTTACTGGAGCACCTGATCCTGCAGGAGGATGGTCCAGACCCTGCCTAAGCAGGGTGGATGGAAGAAGCTGGAGCTGAGGGAAGAGGTGCATACCCCACATTGAGGTGATCCACCAATGCTTCGGTCAGGCAGGTCGCCGCAGTGATGGCCTCTCGCCTCCTCTTCTCTGGGAGAGGGGGAAAGGGATTGGATATTTGAGAGGTGGTGCTAATTGGTCTCCACACGCTTGTTACTGTTCTGGAAACTGCCAACTAATGTCAGACCTTTTAAAAAGAACATCCCATACATAAAACAAACCCCTTTATTTTGGAGGTGAGGAAACTGGCACCCTTAGAGGGGACAGGACTCCGTCACGCACGCCCAGGTTTTCCACAGAAACCCTTTCTCCACTACTCTGGGCAATGGTTTGGCAACTCCATGATTCCCAATCCGGGCCTTAGGAAAGCGGCGCTTCCTCGCGTTAGCTGTGCGGCAGATCCGCTGGAATCCAGCCGCTCCCTGGGCGGTTCCCAATTCCCTCCCACTTCCGGGGTGAGAGGCTGCCAGGGCCAATGGGCACCGCGTGTCAAGAGCCAGGGGCTGGGCTCACACGCCGCCCGGGCGGGATTGGGGGAGTTGCCGAGGGGACCCTGGCAGTGCGGAGGGCACCAGGGCGGGTTGGCACTTCCCAGAAGTGCCCCCCCCGTTCCCTGCCCTGCTTCCTGGCCGCCCGCTAGCCGGCGCCCTCGCCGTGATCTGGGAGGTTACCCGAGGTCCGGGCTTCCGGCAGAAGCTAGGCCGCGGCCGACGGGACACTGCGCTCACCCTGCAGCTCCTTGCGTTCATTCTGCTTGGCCTGGTGTTCTTTGAGCAGGCGGGAGAGCATAGTCGAGTCTGGCTGTGTGCGGACGCGACGGGCCCTTCCCTAGGGCTGCGGGAGCTAGGCTGCGCCTTGGCTCGCGTGGGACGGAGTCACGTGATCACAGCGTCACGTGACACGGAGCCTTCCTCCCGGGGAGTAGTGGAATAGTGGAGCGCTAGCGGAGGGTCTGCTGGCTGAGCTGCTGTTAACCGGGCTCCGCTTTCAGAGTTGGGAGCGCTTTCTGTAGTTGGTCAAGCTGAAGAGCCAGTTTTCACAGGCTCTGGCTTCAAGGCCTACAGAGGCTTGGTGTCCTCATGCTGCCGGTTCTGTTTCTGGGGTAGCAGAAGCTCTGCGAACTCATTGAAATTCTTTCTCTTCCCTCACCTTAGCCCCTGGCAGTGCTGGCCGGCTGTCAGTGGTTTCCAAGTGCCCTTTCCCTAGAAGAGAATGCTTTCTGTTCTTTCTCAGCACAACACTAAGGTTCCCTCAGCTCTGGGTGATCACTGCAGAGAAGTATTTCAGGCACCTCAAGCGGCCTTCTAGGGAGCTTTGCTAACGTTGCGGGCTCTGAGTGGGGAGCATGCAAGCCCATCCCTGTCCTTTTGTGGTCAGGGAATGCGAACCCGTTTTAGTCCTAACAGAAGCGTGCGTGCTACTGCCAAAGCGAAAGGTAAATTATACAGTGCCTCTCCGACTAAGAAGGAATGCTTCCAGGCTAATTCCAACGAGAAAAGTCATAAACAC
Organism: Psammomys obesus; assembly: GCF_907164565.1. NCBI lineage: Eukaryota > Metazoa > Chordata > Mammalia > Rodentia > Muridae > Psammomys > Psammomys obesus. The sequence continues at coordinate 620,413 of NW_026585504.1, forward strand.
CATCAATTTATTGCTGTCGTTACAGCCTGCCTGTCCGTCCGTCTGTCTGTCTCTGGGCCCCCTGTGCTTTTCAGGCCTGGAATCAGGAACCTTCTGCTTCAGCTCCACAAGGAGCTGGGGCTTTGGGGTGCGTTTCAGGTGTGCAGACACACCTGGGAGTGGTGGCACGTGCCTTTGATCCTAGCACAGTGGCGGTAGAAGCAGGGGGATCTCTGTGGATTCGAGGCCAGTGTGGTCTACATAGTGAACTCCAGGGCAGCCAGGACTACCCTGTCTCAAAGCAAAAGCAAACAACCGCAAAAACAAAACAAAACAACAACAACAAAAAACAAATGTGGAAATATGCTGGGCAAAGTTTGATCAATTTGCTAACTCATTCTGAACTTTAGTTTTATTGTCAATCAACTAAGACGATTAAATTAATTTTTAGCTCTGATTAAAGATTAGAGCCTTGCGGAGGAATTTGTAAAAATACTGCCATTTATGGTATGCTAATGCAAACCTGTCAGGAGGCTGATGGAAGAATGGAGAGTTCCAGATCAGGTTCGATTACCTAGCAAGATCCTGTCCTCTACTCCCAATTAAAAAGAGCTCTTGACCCCACTGTTATTATAGATTCTCTGAAAGAGAAATTATATATATATATATATATATACATATATATATATATATATATATATTTTTTTTTTTTTTCTTCAGATGGTTCTAACGTGCACTCAGCTGGGTTAACATATGTCTATGTTTATAGCTTTGTCATTTACTGATTTTCTGAGTTATGGCACAGATGAAGTTGATTGCTTGTCTCGACTAGCAGGGAAGGACAAATGGGTGTAGAACAAATTTGAATATTCTTCCTGAAATGTTTCGTAAGAGTTGAGAATTATTGACCCACTGATGTATTCAGCTATTTTATCTGTTTTGTGTGTGTGGTGGTGATACATGCATGGTATGCATGTTGAGGTCAGAAGACAGCATTAGGGAGCCAGTTCTCTCTTTTTAACTTATGGGTCCTGAGGATGAAATTTAGATCTTGCTGGCCCTCATTCAGCTATTTGAAGAATGGTGTCCTCCACCTGGGAAATGTGTTACCATCAAAGGCTGAATGAGAAGAAGCATGAAACTGTTAGATGACAGCAACAAGCAGAACTTCACTAACTGTCAAAATAACATTTAGAAGCTTTTATTTTCCATCTTTTATAATGTGTATGTGTGTATAGGCACACCATGCCATGCAGTCCAGAAGAGGGCACTGGATCCCCTGGAGCCAGAATCCAGGGCAGTTATAAAGTCACCTGATGGGGTGCTGGGAACCGAACTCAGGTCCTCTGGAGGAGAGTACAAGCTTTTAATTCCTGAGCCATCTCTCCAAGTCCCCAGGATAAAAATTTTAAGTAGGGACTGGACTGGGATGTAGCTCAGTGGTGGAGTGCTTGCCTAGCGTGTTTAAGGGTCCGGGATTAATCCTCTGCACTAAATACACACAAAAGCTAAATAAAAAGGTTGGATAATATGTATGTATCTAAATGCTTATAGATCTATCAGAAACATTTTCTGAACACTCATGATAGCCAAGCACTTTGTGTGTTCATTTAATTTCTAGAACAATCCGTGAAATATTTCTGTCTTCTCTAATATGCAGATGAGGTATCTGAGGTAGAGAACAGTGAGTGATGGAGCTCCTAATAGGCAAATCCAGGCTAACTCTAAAGCCTGAATCTATATAAACCCTGGAAGAGACCCCAAACATTTCTCAGGAGTTTTTTGGGTGTGAGCTAATGGGAATCCTGGCTGGAAGGAGTGTTCGGGAAGAGGTTGTACTCTATAGAAGGGCCAATCAATAGAAGCGGGAAGAGTGGGAGCATCATAGGGCAGTGAGGCCCCCCCCCCCGCTCTGGCTCTTGCTTTTAACTGCAGTGATCAAGCAAAACAGAGGCAGAATGGAAGATGCCTGCTGCTTCTCTCCCTCAGCTCTGGCGCTTGAGAGAGAAGGGCTTGGGTTGGTGGGGGTGCCAGGAAAGAAGCAGGAATTAAGTGATGTGGCAGGGAAGGTGGGGGCTGATGAGCCGGCTGGTGTTGGGGATTTCAGGAGTGACTCAGAGGAAGCTTCAGGATCATCTCGTATTCCAGTCACCCGCCTTGGCACAACTTCCTGACGTTTTCACATCAGAGACTGCCAGGGTGCTACAGACAGCAGTCTCTGTCTTTCTTCCCCACACACTGGCTGGGCCATGGACGTAGGGTACCTCTATCTGGGGGCTCCTCCTGATCGCTCCAGGGTTACCTCTCATCTGGTTTTGGCTGGGCCCTTAGTATTTACTGTGTGACTCTAGTTTCTGCTGTAGCTGAAGCTCATTGGCTTCACCCAACTTTGGTAAAACTGTACAAAAGTTGCACACATCTCCAGAGGATGGCTCCTCTATTTAAACACCCTCTTTCCCTCCTCTTCTGCCTCTCTCCGTAGCAAACTTATGTGTGTGTTTGTTTGCATGCACTTGGGCTGGAGTGTGTGTGAGAGTGCATGTGTGGAGGCTGGAAGTTGACACAGCACCTTCTTCCATGGCTCTCCACTCTGCTTGTTGAGGAAGGGTCGTTTGCTGAACCTCGAGCTCACCAGTTCCGGCTAGTGTAGCTAGCCAGCTTCCCAGAGTCCCCAGTCTACCTCTTAACTGCTGGGGTCACAGGTAGTTTCCACGAGGCTTGTTCCCGAGCCACCTCTCCGGACAAATACTCTGAAGTTTTAAATTGGGGGAGGTAGTTCACACTTGTAATCCCAGTTCTTTGGAGGCTAAGGCAGGATGCTTGCTACAAGTTCAAGGACAGCATGGTCTATAGAGTGAGTTCCATGTCATCTTGGATTATAGTGTGTGATTGTGTCTCCAAAAACCAAACCAAAACAAAACAAAACAGAAAACAGAGCAAACAAATGGAGCCCACAACAGCCAACCAACTCAAACCCCAACTTCCTCCATAAACAAAGTTAAAAAAAAAAAAAGAATTTGACCTCTCATTCTGCTCATTTCTCTCTATGATTTTGCATCTGGTTTATTTTCCCTTAGAATGAACGAATGTAGCTCCATGTTCCTCCTTTCCCACTATTCCCTTGTTCCTTTGAGGTCTCTCAGAATTAGCTTCATTGAACTAACTCCAAATTGAGAGTCTAGGCCAAACCTTCTTACTGGGAACTGCTCAGTTGTTAGGGGCTGGATGCAGACCGAGGGAGAACATGGAGGAGTGGAGAAGCCATCACATACTGGGAAGTCTGGCTGGGCTTCAAGAGAGGGGGTTGCTGGCAGTGTGGCCAAATTCCAAACGTTGGCCTAAAGCCAGGGCCCGAAGAAAGGGGCCCTTAAGCCGGTCTAAATGGCTCCCTGTGGGAAGTGACCTGCCAGTCCTCTTCACAAGATGCAAGAGTTTCTCTCGGGTCCTCAAAGACTGGAATGGTCAAGCCATTTCCTTATGGACTTCAGTCAATCATATTTATGTTCTTTCTTTCCCAGCCACTCCCACAGCATGAGCTTTGGCCACAGCCAGGATTCAATGGCTGGCAAAGGCTTCCAGTGCTGGAGAGCTGGGCGGGGTGAGTGAGAAAGTCCTCAAGCTGTGTGTTTGGGAGAGAAAGCCTGACCCTCTGCACACACTCCAAGCCTTTGTTGCCAGAGGAGGTGGAAGGAGAGCGGCCATGGAGTGTCTTCTGGAAGTGCTAGCTTATGAGTTAGACACAACAACTGCAAAGAGAGTGTTCTGGGGACCTGGGGAAAAAGCAGGTGAAGACTGTGTTTAGGGAATAGTGAAGGGACTGAAGGAAGCAGCACTGTCTTTGCTGGGTATGGACATTTCTCAATTAAAATATTTTTTTTGAAATAATTTTAGGCTGAGAGAAAATTACAAAAGTAGTGTGCAAAGCCCTGGGACCTTTTGTTCAGTTTCCTAGAATGCTGACAGTGTATGTCGTTGCAGCCAGCATGGAGACCTGGAAGCTTACTGTTAGTGCTACAATACTGTTAACAGCCTGCAAGCCTTAGCCATTTTTATTTTATTTTATTTTAACATACATTGGTGCTCTGCCTGCACATGTGTCTGTGTGAGGGTGTCAGATCCCCTGGAACTGAAATTACAGACAGTTGTGAGCTGCCATCTGGGGTGCTGGGAATTGAACTCAGGTCTTCTGGATGAGCAGAACCTCTAAGCCATCTCTCCAGCCCAACCCTTATCAATTTTAAAACAAAGTTTGTATTGATTCTTTTTGAGTTTCACATAATGCACCCTAGTCCCATTCATCTTCCTCCCCTTTCTTATCTGCCCTTCCACCTTGCAACCTCCCCATTTCTCTCTCTCTCTCTCTCTCTCTCTCTCTCTCACACACACACACACGAACAAACAACAAGAAACAAGTTGGGTGTGGTGGCTCACGTCTTTAATTCCAGCACTTGAGAGAGGCAGAGCTAGGTGGATGTCTGAGTTCCAGGCCAGCCTGCTCTACAGTTGGAGTTTCAGGACAGCCAGAGCTATACAGAGAAACTGTCTCAGAAACAACAAACAAACAAAAGCCATAGAAAACCTCTCGCCGTGGAAGCTGTAGTGTATCACAGTGTGTCCCACAGTGTAGCCTCTGTCCGTACATCTTCACGTGTGAATGTTCATTGCAGTGAGTCATTGGTCTGGTTTGAGGTCTCTGGCTTCTGTGATGCCATCAATGTTGGGTACTCCCTGGGACTCCTTCCTGTTATCCTGCTATCCTGCCCTGAGATCCTGCAGCTTCAGATCAGCAGGACCGGCCCTTTCGGGCACCACAAGGGTTTGCAGATGATATAGATTTTGGGGTGGGCCAACTCAGAACCCTGGACCTGGGCCTGGGCGATAGCTGAGCTGGCCAATGCCAGGCTCTCCTTTATCCACACCGCCAGAGCGAGCTCTCCAGCACTGCTCCGGCTAGGCCACCCAATGCGCCATAAGCAGGAGGCAGGGTCAGCTCTCCCACTCTCATGCCCTCGGGGCCAGCTCACCTGCACCCACGCCTCCAGACCAGCTCCACTGTGCTGCCCAGGCAAGGTGCAGGGCCTGCTCTCCCAAACGCTGCAGCTGGGAGGGGCAGGGACAACTTACCCGCTCTCATGACCCTGGGGTCAGCTCTCCCTACTGCCTCAGGGCCCCCTCCCACCTCATGGCAGAAGAGTGTGCTCATATGCTGGGGACTGGTTCACCTGTGCCCCCTTGGCCAGGGTCAGCCTCACTGTGCTGCTCAGGAGTGATGCGGCTGGGGGCAGGACCAGTTCACGGCTGTCATTATCTTGGGGTCAGCTCACCTGCGCCCCAGACACCAGAGTCAGTCAGCACATCCAGGCGAGGTACAGGGCTGGCTCTCCAGAGTGCTGCAGTCAGTGAGGGGGACAGTTCTGCCCTACCCCTGGGCATCCGAGGGCTCCCTGGAGCTACCCTGACCAGGGACATCCTCCGTGTTCCCTAGTGGTGATACGAGCTGTGGACATCGGCACAGACCCCTGCTGATGCACTGCACGGACTCAGACATGGACTTCAGCTTGGGCTGGGACCTCACCACGGCCCCAGGTGGCAGGGATAGTCACTCGCAACAGGCTCCTCCTCTCCACCCTCCAGTCTCCAGTTCCCTCTCTCTTCATGATGCTCAAGCTGCTCCACTTCTTCTCTTCCATCTGACCACCACAAACTCATTCATTGTGGTGGCTGCCGCTGCAGGCTGGCTGTGTGGCTGGCAGGCCCCTGGGTGACATCCTCCATCCACGACGCATGGGGTGGTGGCAAGCTGTGTCTATGGCCAGCCCACGGGGTGCTGGAGAGCAGGTCCGGGGGTGCATGGTGAGCTGCAGGTCTCTGTCTTCCTCCTCCCGTGCTCACTGCCTATATTTGATTTGATTTTTATGAGTTCTAGGCATAAAACCCCTCTGGCCGCCAAGCCAGGCATCAGGCTAGGATGAACAAAAGCCTGCCATCTGCTCTGCTCCTGACTAAGAACACTTTACTGACTCTGCGTCCCCAGAGTACTGCGGTGTACAAACCTCTTAAGCTGTCCCATGCCATAGAGCCCACAAATAAAAAAGACAGCGCTAACTAGTCATAATGTCAGCATTCAAGGGACCAGAGAGAAGCAAAGGCACAGAGAGAAAACGCTCCAGTGGAGACTGGAGCAAATGGAGAAGAAAAGAGAATGAAGAACAGAAGATGGAGGGTCAAGAGTTAGCTCAGAGTCTGCAGTGAAGACTAAAAAAGAAATACCAATTAAACTGTGGAGCGGGAAGAGGGAGTCAAACGGGGGCAGAAATGAAAACCACTGGACCCAAGAGAGAAAGGCATAGAAAGGGTGTGTCCTGCTACAGATCATTCCAGTGACTGGGCATTTTCAAAACAACAAAAAGGGATGGCAAATTGGGTGTGGTGGGACACACCTATATTCCTGGCATTCAACAGACAGAGGCAGGAAGATCTCTATGACCTCAAGGCCAGATTGGTCTACACTGGAGTGTTCCTTGACAGTCGGACCCTGTCTCAAAACAGAAAAGAAGGGAAATGGGGAACAAGGTGTGGTGGCCTAGACCTGCAGCCTCAGCACTGAAAAGGCAGGAGGAGGCCAGCCTGGTCTACAAAGCCAGGGCACATAGTAATATGGTCTTTCAATAAATCAATAAAAAAGAGTGACTCAGAGTTTGGGGCTGGATCAGGCAGGAGCTTGGTGGCAGAGAAGAGATCTCCATTAGCCAGAACCTGTCTCAAAACAAAAACAAAAACAAAAAACAAACAAAAAAGGGTCCCAATGGCCTATTTGGTGTCCTTTCCCTTCCCCCCACTCTGGGATAGAAGCAAAGGGAGGGGACATTTTTTTTCCAGCTCGCCGCTATTTATAACTCTAATCAAGAAATGAGTCCAAGAGAAGAGATGGGGAAGAATTTGACAAAACAGTGACCTCACAGCCTTGCTTTGCCTCCTGGCTTCTCTGTCTTCCTAGGCATTGGTCTGTGTGCACCCTTCTCTGACTGCTTCATCTGAAATCCTGTTTCTAACAGCTAGCCCAGTGTCACTCCAAATATCCCATATTCTTGTGAGTTCTCTTCTTCCCTTTCTTAAAAGCAGCTTCTTCCGTATCCTCTTGTCCCTCTTCTTTGGTCAGGATTATACTTTGGCAGAAAAAAAGTGGGATTCTTGAAGGAGGGGGCTACAGTTGGGATACAAAGTGAATAAACTGTAATTAATATAAAAAATTTAAAAAATTATAAAAAAGAATCATCTTTGCCCACAGGTCATTTAAAATGCACACAATAGTTTGGCCATTTTTGTAACGCTCTGGAGCACGCCTCTAGACAGGTGCTAGGAAAGAGAAGTGTCTGCAAGGCAGGCACCTTCAGTATTTCCTTTCTAGTGTGTTTGTCTCAGAGCCCCAGAAAAAACATGATGTGAAAATGTAGAAGAGCAAAACTGGGATGGCACCCAGCACTCAGGACTCCTCCTCAGCCTGTGACTCAGGTCAACATGCCTTTAGAGCCCCAGCTGCCTCCCTTCCTGCACCTGCAAGTTGGCTTGCCTCTCTCTGCCCTCCGCGGGCTTCCCATAAATCCAAGGCTGAAATCAGATGCCAAGAATCTGCTTCTGACCTCCTCTGCCCAAATATTTAAGAAGTCACCTCACCCGCCACAGGAGGAAGAAGCAGAAAATAAGAGAGATTGGTTACCCAAAATTAGCCTGGCTATAAATAGTGGGTCAAGGGGTTGGCGGGTGGAGAACACGCAGACTACTAAATCAGCTTAGTACTGAAGATAAACACACTTCCCTGCGGGGTAATCCAGAACACTGGGTCGCAGTGCTGAGCTGCATAACAGACATGCAGAAACTAGAAAAACCCAGACAGAGAATGAGGGACGTCCACATGAAACATCCTGCCAGGAAACGTCTTGTATTTGAGTCAAGAGTTTAGAAATTAGTAGAACTGATAAGCAATGTTCAAAGCTTGGCACGGTACTTCACGCCAAACCCTCACAGGCAAGATCTGCAGTATGAGGCCAGCCTGGACCACACAACAAAATCCGAAGAGCCCAGGGCAGGGGCATACATAGCTCAGGGGAAGAACACCTTCCTAGCATACATAAATTCGTGGATTATGCTACCCAACACCACATAAGCAAAAATACTTTATATACACTGATATAACACACTCAAAATAACGGATCTATAAAAACAAAGACCACGTTGGTGTTTGCCAGGGGATAAAGGCAGGGGGTGGGCCCAAGTATTAGAGGAAGGCTGAAGGGGGCTCCTTCACTGTAGCAGGCTCCTCAACAATGGTGGTCGAGGCTGTACTTGGTAAAATTGCGCAGTACTAAATGAATACACATGTAAATGATGTTTTAAGTAGATACGGCAACGGGCGAAGAGGAGTGCGCAGAAAGGATGGGGCGGCTGGACCCAAGGCACGGGGGGCTACGGGTGCTAGACCTGTTCCCACCTTGATGTCGGTCTGGGCATCCCGAGTCTACGTTTGTGGCTGGAGGCAGGGGGCGGGACAGAGGCAGGGGCGGGGCCTGGGCGGTGTCCCAGAAAGCAGGCGGAGCCCGAGCGCGAGCCGGAGCGCACGCCGGCACTCCCGCTGCGGTAGTTGTACATAGCAGGTCCTGGGGCAGCGGAGGGGAGGACTAAAGAGGGGTCCCCAGGAGAAAGATCGGAAGACCCTGAAAGACCAGCTAGGTTTCAGGAACCAGAAACACTTCTGGGGAACCCTGGGGCTCGGGGCGCGCGACCATTTACTGGCGCCAGCAGGCAGCGCGAGCAGGGTTGGTCCCATGGCCAAGCTTCTGAGCTGCGATTCCCTCCGGCCCCCTGGGATTTTCTACCTTTTTAGTTCCTTGTTCACTGGACTACTCTTACCACGGGCTGTCGCCTTCAATCTGGATGTGATGGGCGCCCTACGGAAGGAGGGGCAAGCTGGCAGTCTCTTCGGCTTCTCGGTGGCCCTGCACAGACAATTACAGCCCCGACCCCAGAGCTGGTGAGTCACGCCACCCGCCAGGAGCCCCCAGGCTCGAGCCCTGGGCTATCCTTCTCCCAACTCCTCACCTACCCATCCCTTAGGCTTTTACTGGTACTCCAAGCCTTGCCTCGTCTTGTCCAGGTTCCCAGAAGGGTCTTGCCTTGGGAATGCTTTGGAGAGCAATAAGCAATCCTCTTGCCAGAGACCCACTTCCTTTTGCCTTTCTCCTCAGTTTGCATCCTTGCTCCTCTTCTTCCTCAAAAGGGTGAACTGCTCTAGGAAGGGAGGGCGAGCATTCTGTCTCTGCATAGGGCGCAAGGAGTGGGCAAGGGCAGAGAGGGTGATGGTGCCATGGAGGGAAAGAGAGGAGAAAACAGAAATAGCTACTGCCAGAGCATCACCACGATGAGTGGGGACTGCAGGGCACGTGGTGGGGGGCGACAGGAGTGATGTGGCTTAGCACAGCAGGGAGACTATAGGAAGACCTGAAAAGGCCTGGCAATCTGCAGTAATGGTTCGGTCACAGACAGTGGCAGAAAAATAGAGACTCTCTGAGTAGCAAGGAATGGTGGCAGCTGCCATCACCGCAGCTAGAAACAGCAGCAGCAGCAGCGGCAGCAGTAAGGTCCAGTAAAGACACGAGGCTGCTTCCTTTCCTCCTCAGGATCCTTCCAGATGCAGAAATCTCAGCAGCAGGGAAAGACAAGGGAGAATGAGAGGGAGAGGATAATTGCCCTCTTTTTAGGACCCCGGTAGACAGGCACATTTGCAGTTGGTTGTGTTTCGATAGCCTTGGTTCTCACGACACACGAAAAGAGGTGAGAACAGGAAGAAAACTTCCCACCCCCTCTCACCAAAGGGCTTCCCCCCCATAGCCAATCTGTAAGCCACATTTAAGTGTCCATTACTGGGATCGATGCTGTCCTCAGGGACTGTCTTCTCCTTTTACTATTGGTCTGGGGGCAGGAGGCAGGGACACCAGTTTATTTCTCCCCACTGGAGGTGGGGGGAGCCTTAATCTTTCTCCTTCCATTATTTCTGTCATCTGGGAGAAGAGTCTGCTCTCTGAACCTTTGGGAAAGATGGAAACTAACTGACATCTCTAGCCAGCATCAGGCTTTACGTCCATCTCTTCCTCCCCGCTCTCCCTCCTTCCCCCATCTGTTAAGAGTTCCAGGCCCTGGAGGCCTTTTTAGGACATGCCGAACTCTCCAAGTTATTTCTAGGCAAATTCTAGGTTATTTTTAATAGCTTGGTCTCTTGTCATTTTCCCCTTCTCTGAAGGTGGCCCCTGATTCTGCCTCCCAGAGCCAAGTTGGGGGTATTCCCGGAGGGGCCTGACTGTCTGGCTCCATTTTGCTCCAGCAGGGGGCGTTCTGCTGGCTGAGGGCACGGAGAAGCTGCCGCTTGATTGATCCCTCTGGAGTTGCACGTGGTCCTCTTTCGCGCTAACAAGACCTGATTTGTTTCCAGTCTAACTTAGACAAACGTCAAGGTTTAACCTTCTTACTCCTTACCGCATTTATTTCCATCAGTTGTAAAACGTAGGCAAACAATATCGCTATCACATAGGGTTGTCCTTAATATATGTGGCCTATTTAGACTAGCACAAAGCCTGCGGTGAGTGCTGTGAAAGCGGGTGTTGTACTGGAGCCTTTGTTGGGATTCACAGAGCTCACGATCAAACAGCTTTACAGCATCCTGGATCCAGAGAGGCTGGGCTGGAGGGATCCTAGGCGGAGCCAGCCTTCCACACAGCTTTCCCTGAGGGCCACTCACGCTGTGCTGGGTCAGGGAGGGGCTGGCCTGAGGCTGACTCTGGTAGGGTACAGTAGCAGTGCCACAGTGCCCACCGGCACCCCTTGCAGGGGCTGATCCCCAGGCGTGCTCCCAGGATGGAGCCCTGAAGGAGAGTGTGGCTGGGGCGCTGGCTCTTGCTCCAGGAGGAACTGGCTGGTTTTGTTCTTCTAGGAGTAGGGTTGGTCACTGAGCTTCTGTCCATGTGAACCTCTTCCGTCCTTCCTGCCCTTGGCCTTTGGGGAGATGTGAACTTTGGACACTTACACCTTTACTTCCTTTAGCTGTGCATCTGTGCACTGAACAGTGGAGGCACTGGGTGTCTCTGTGAGTCCACAAAAGGTAATCGGCACCTCCTATGGGACAAGGAAACGTTGGGCAATCCTGAGTAACTGCTGACAGCCCCTGCGCCTGCAGGTTGGTGCCCTGTGGCCGGTGCAGGCTGGACTTGGTTTTCTCAGGGACCAGCCCCTAGATTTCCTTCTTCCTCCTCCTCTCCTTTCTGGAGAGGCTCCAGCCTTCTGAAACTGGCTAGGCAATGTAATTAGGCAGATGTGCATCTGAACGTTCGGAGGCTGCTTCAAGTATTTAGACGAGTCTGGAAGATAAGAATCCTTATCTTATAGGATTGTGAGATTAAGGGGGATAATGCTTGTGCTCTGTCCTAGGAATCCAAGCAGAGAGTGGTAAAGCTTCATTTCTCCAACCTTCTCTTCTGTCTAGCTCAGGGCCTGAGGTATAGTAGGTGCTGAATAAATATCACTTTCTTGTCTTATCGGTGCTTGGCCCCGGGCTTGGTGTGTAATGAAGTGTGAGTATGCTTATTTTGCCTGTGTGTATTGTGTGCACTGCCTGGCGTCTCTGCCCAGAAGAGGGTGTAAGATCCCCTGGAATTGGAGTTCAGTGTGGCTGTGAGCCAACATGTGGGTGCTGGGAACAAAACCAGGTCCTACCAGGTCCTATGCAGAAGCAACCAGTGCTTTTTTTTTTTTTTTTTCCCCTCCCTGGGGTAAGGTTTCTCTGTGTGCCTCTGTCTATCCTGGAACTCACTCTGTAGACCAGGCTGGCCTTGAACTCATAGAGATCCACCTGCCTCTGCCTCTGGAGCGCTGAAACTAAAGGCGTGTGCCACCACCAACGTCCCACAAGTGCTGTTAACGAAGTTGTCTCTATAATCCCTCATCCCTTCTATTAAAATATTTATGTGTTCCCTGTGACAATATAAAGTCATGTGCACAGAGGTCATAAGAGGATGTTAGATCCTCTGAAGCTGACATTACAGGCAGTTGAGAGCCACCTGGTGTGGGTGCTGGGAATGGAACCCAGGTCCTCTGCAAGAGCAGCTGCATGGTCCCCTGACCCTGTTTTGACACTGGGTCTGATATGGGATGACAGCTGCTAAGATACAGCGGGAATTGTGGGAACCTTTTCCCTCACCCGGTCTGGCTCAGTGCCCCACAGATGTCTGTCAGTAATACTGTCTGACAGAGTGGGACATGGAAGAGTGTGGGAGAGAGGCACTGCGGCTTGTCCTGCCGCCTTTTCCTGAAGAGAGAGGATCTCTGCAGCCATTTAGATATCAGTTACTTCCCAGTCACTCCTGGCTCTGGGGTCCAGTCCTGGGGGACCCAGGCAGCCTCCGTTCCCAGTACAGTCTCCCTCTAGGGAAGATGCTTTGGCTGTAATCATGGAAAATTTTTCTGCCAAGAAAGTTTAGCTGAGAAAAAGGCTAGGGGGTGGTAAGGGAGTAGATTGGGCATGGTCTGGGGGAGAGGAAAAGAAAAAGCTGTGGATGGAGGAGAAGATGGATGGGAAAGGGTATGGGGAGAATATGGGAATATGAGAATGCGGGAAAGGATACAGTGGGGCTGGAGGCTATGAGAAACCCTTCTTATGTCCATGCCTGACTGAATTTGGGGGCATGCCTGAGTTTGGGGCTTGCAGAGCTACCAGTGGGTAGGGTCTTCACTGGGCACATGGTGAAGGGGAAGCAGGCCCATTTCTAGCCTCCTGCCTGGCCTCTGAAGCTGTCCCTGAGCCACACTGTGTTGCCATTCTGTGTGCCTGCTGTTGTTCTTGCTCTAGGCATTCTTGCCATTTCTGGCAGGGCTTCAGCTGGACCAGGGTTAAGGAGGAGGGCAGAGTCTGAGGCTGAGGCCAAGCAGGGTGACTGGGAGCCTGTTGGGAACAGGTGCTAGGGACGGGCAGTTCTCTTAAGCTGGCAATGCTGGCAGGCTGCTCTGGCTGGCATGTGTATTCACATGTGTGTATCTGCTCTTCTGTTGGTCCTTTGAGTAGAGAGTAAGTACACATGTGACAAGATTGTAGGCTAGGTCTGGTAACATGTCCTTGTCAGAATTTGAGAAAAATGACTTTTGTTTTTTCTCTTTAGTACTTGAACACTCTGCTTGGCAGAGTTGGGGCCAGGGAAACTCTGGGTGACTAGAGCACTTTGGACTCTGAGTCTAGCCCTTGTCCCATCCTCCAGGCTGCTGGTGGGTGCTCCCCAGGCCCTGGCTCTCCCTGGGCAGCAGGCAAATCGCACTGGAGGCCTCTTTGCTTGTCCCCTGAGCCTAGAGGAGACAGACTGCTACAGAGTGGACATCGACAGAGAAGGTGTGGCCTTGGGAGAGTGCAATAGGGGCAGAAGAGGGTGGGGTGGGGCTTTGTCTCCTGTTCCCTCCTCTGATTCCCAGGGTCTTGCCACAGCTAATGTGCAGAAGGAAAGCAAGGAGAACCAGTGGTTGGGAGTCAGTGTCCGGAGCCAGGGACCCGGGGGCAAGATTGTCGTGAGTACTACTTCTTGTGATAGTTCAGAAATCATGATGGCGTGTGTACATTGTATTCGTGTGCAGAATACAAACTGGGCACATGACATAGTCCCTAGAACCACTGGGTGTCACACACAAGTGTAAGAGACATTCTCTTTCCTTATCCATTTAAAAATATCCATCTATGATATCTATCTAACCATCCATGCAACTGTCATCGTACTGCAGCCCTCCTCTTATTTCAGGCATTATGCTGGTTTCTGAGAGAGGACACGTGAACACAGCAGAGACCTGGGCACTGCCAAATAGCTAGGGAAATTCTTTCATTTTCTTGACAGAGCCTCACTTTGTAGCTCTGTCTGGCCTGGGTCTCAAAGAGATCCTCCTGCAGCCTTTTAGTTTTGACACTTCCCTTCCTTCCTTCCTTCCTTCCTTCCTTCCTTCCTTCCTTCCTTCCTTCCTTCCTTCCTTCCACCTCTCACTAACATACAAAGAAATGGAACTATCAGTAGCTATCAATAGCGGTCACCTTAAGGCTGAATATAAGTAACTTTAGCTAAGTGATCTGGTCCCTAGTCCATAAAGACAGAGCGGCGAGGAAGGGCGCTGTGGGTGCTCTGGGCCATGCTCCTGAGAAGAGGAGATATTGGGGCATGTTCTTTCTGGAGGTGATGGCACAAAGGTCTGGTACGGGGGCTGGGAATGTGACTCAGTGCTTGAGCATCTGAGCTGGACTCCTAGACTAGCCCAACCAGAAGCCCTGGTCCCAGGGAGAGACTCTCAAAACACAAACTTTTGAGGAATGACACCCAAGGTTGTCTCCTAATTTCCACATACACCTGACATGTGTGTGCACTGATACTGTCTACATGTGCACACACCAAACTCAGCATGTTACAAGGTTGTCACATGATCAGGAAAGCACATGCTCTCTGTGCCGTCACTTATGTGTGTGTGAATACCCAGGCAGAGCGTAGGACAAAGCCGTCTTCCTTTAAGTGGCTTCAGGTTGGGATGCTAGATAAGGGCTTCAGGCTGGGTGGTGACGCTCAAGTGCTGCTGGCCAAGGGTCACGTGTGTCTGTGTCTGTGTGCCAGATGTTTGCATATGAACAACTTGTCGGTCCCTGCTAAATACAGGAAATGACCGCCCTCCCACCCTCTCACAGACCTGTGCGCACCGTTATGAGTCTCGACAGAGAGTGGATCAGATCTTGGAGACTCGGGATGTGATTGGTCGCTGCTTTGTGCTAAGTCAGGACCTGACCATCCGAGATGAGTTGGATGGTGGCGAGTGGAAGTTCTGTGAGGGGCGCCCACAGGGCCACGAACAGTTTGGGTTCTGCCAGCAGGGCACAGCTGCCACCTTCTCCCCTGACAGCCACTACCTCATTTTTGGGGCTCCAGGAACCTATAACTGGAAAGGTGAGTCATTCATTGGGGAGGGTAAGGAGAGCAAAACATCCTCTTACCTCAGAGATGGGATTCTATCCGAGCGGGATTCCACTGCTGGCAGTACAGGGCCAAGCATGACCACAAGGGGGCCTGTGGAACAGCCATGCCTTCCAAGCCCATCATGCTAGCACTTGAGTGAATGGGGTACCAACCTACTCTCCGTTGCATGGCCATATGTTTATCTACATGTTGGCATGAGCTCCCACATGCACGGCTGGCCCAGGGCCTGCATGCTCCAACACAGCAGCCTACTCCTCATCACTGCCATTCCCGTCTCTGCACGCTGCCGCTGGCTGAACTGGCACTCGGTGAGTGTAATGCCACGTTGGGGGACCCCCTAGAAGCTTGGGCCAGGGAGATGGTGGAGGTGGGGGCTGAAGAGGAGGAGAGGGGCCGCCCTGCGTGGCTGTCCGGCCGAGTCTGTGGGCTGAGGGTGGTGCACCTTGCTCCCAGCTTGAACACTGATAGGACTGTTCTTGCAGGTACAGCCAGGGTGGAGCTCTGTGCACAGGGCCCGTCGGACCTGGCACACCTGGACGACGGACCTTACGAGGCGGGGGGCGAGAAGGAGCAAGACCCCCGCCTAATCCCGGTCCCTGCCAACAGCTACCTTGGTAGGGACCCCTCCCTGGCCCAGAACCACTCTAACCCTGTGTCCTTTCTCTTGTCCTCTCCATCCTTTTGTCTCTGTCATTTGTCTCTGGCTTCCTGGTTTCTCTCATTTTCGTCCACTCCTTCTCCCCTTTTTGCCTTCTTCTGGCCTTTCTGTCTGGCTCTCGCTCCCTTCTCTTCCCGTCTGTCCTTTCCTTGCCTTCTCTCCCCGACCTGCCGCCCACAGGCTTGCTTTTTGTGACCAACATTGATAGCTCAGACCCTGACCAGCTGGTGTATAAAACTTTGGACCCTGCTGACCGGCTCACAGGACCAGCCGGAGACTTGACCTTGAATAGCTATTTAGGTTTGTAAGCTCCTGCGTCCTGGGCCCCGGGGTTTGGCCCTGGCCTTCCCACTTCCCCAATAGGGAGTGTCCTTTCCTTTCATGCCTTCCCCCAACACACACCCAGGGAGACACACATTGAACCCAAACTGCAGAGGAGAATTAGGCCTGAAAAGAAGAGGTCTCAAAGGTGATAGCCTCAGGGGTTGTGAGCCAAGGGTCTCTATCGAGGAAACCCAGCTAGAATGAGATGACCAGGGCTTGGAAGGACAGTATTGGTCCCCAGGGAAGTCCTTCTGAGGGGTGGATGATAGACTTCCATTGGAGAAAGCTCTAGCCTTGTGGGTAAGCCCTTCATAGCCATTTACAGACTTCTCTGCATACTGACAAGGATGAAATAAGCCCAGGAGACATTCGAGTGAAGCAAACCCTTTCTTGTCCCCTGGTCTTTCTCCCATATATGTAAAGACTGTTTCCCCTGGCAGGGTGGGAAAGATGGGGAACAGAAAGCTCACTGGACATCAGTGGGCCTTCTGGGTGTGTAAACACGAGGGGCCCCCTCTTCTCCAGGTCCCCAGGTTGGGCATGGTTACTCTGGCCCGGCTCCTCTTACCAAGGCACCAAGGCTCCTCTGTCCATGCCTTTCTGCTCCATGACACAGCCTGTGTCTCTGACCAGGAGGGCTGCAAGGATTCCAGGCCCAGGCAGGGGAGGAGGAATAACCCAGCCCCAGTGGTGGTGGCTGCTGAGAGCAACTCTTCCTCGTGGCTCCAGGGGCCCATCCAGCTTGTGGTCACTCACCATAATGGTTCCCTCACCTAGGGTTCTCCATCGACTCTGGGAAGGGTCTCATGCGTTCGGAGGAGCTGAGCTTTGTGGCGGGAGCCCCCCGCGCCAACCACAAAGGGGCGGTGGTCATTCTCCGCAAGGACAGTGCCAGCCGCCTGATACCTGAGGTGGTGCTGTCGGGGGAGCGCCTGACCTCTGGCTTTGGCTACTCACTGGCGGTGGCTGATCTCAACAATGATGGGTGAGGGCGGGCAAAGGAAGTGCCTCTGGGTCCGGGAGTGGCTCCTACGCTTTGTCCTGGGCCCCTTGGCCTAGAGGGCCCAGACCGTGTCCCTGTCCACAGCTGGCCAGATCTGATTGTGGGCGCCCCCTACTTCTTTGAACGCCAAGAAGAGCTGGGAGGCGCCGTGTACGTGTACATGAACCAGGGTGGTCGCTGGGCAGATGTCACTCCTCTCCGGCTCTGCGGCTCCCCTGACTCCATGTTTGGGGTCAGCCTGGCTGTCTTGGGGGACCTCAACCAAGATGGCTTTCCAGGTATGACTGGGGTTGGGAAAGCTCAGTGTGGGATGGGGCTGAGAAGGAAATGGAATCCCTCAGAGACCAGTTTTTTGTTTTTAAACTGGAACAAGTTGAGCTGGTACTATCTGGTGGGAGTGGCTAAGAGGACGGACGAGGGGACCTGGGGAAGTGCCGTGCCTGTTATCCTCCCCGTGCCAGAGTGTCTTTTCTCCCTCCCCAGATCTTGCCGTGGGAGCGCCGTTCGACGGAGACGGGAAAGTCTTTATCTACCATGGGAGCAGCCTGGGGGTGGTGGTCAAGCCTTCACAGGTGAGGGGGCCGCGGGCGTGGGGCGACGGCTCTGGGCGGGGTCAGGGCAGGCGAGGCTGACTGCTCCCTCCAGGTGCTGGAGGGCGAGGCCGTGGGCATCAAGAGCTTCGGCTACTCCCTGTCCGGTGGCCTGGATGTGGACGGAAATCACTACCCGGACCTGCTGGTGGGCTCCCTGGCTGACGCGGCTGCGCTGTTCAGGTGAGCCTGGAGGCCATCGGACACTCCCCGCAGCCCCCTTCCTGTCCCCCACCTGCCCCTGCGGAGCCCGCCCCCTCACACTCCCTCCCTACCCGACAAACTCTGCCCAGGGCCAGGCCGGTTCTCCATGTCTCCCAAGAGCTCTCCATTACGCCGAGAGCCATCGACCTAGAGCAGCCCAACTGCGCGGGTGGACGCTTGGTCTGGTGAGGACCGGGGGGAGGGGTGAGTGGGGGGGCGGCGGAGGGCTGAGGAGGCTGCCAGTGCCCGCTTTCCTCGTCTCTCTGCCCTAGTTGGGCCGGGGCTGTGCTAGAAGCAGGGTCTGGGGTCTCGCCTGCTCACGAGCCGCCCCCCCACAGCGTGGATGTGCAGATCTGCTTCAGCTATGTTGCGGTGCCCAGCAGCTACAGCCCTGCCGTGGGTGAGTCCTCCCCTGCTTGCTCGGATGGCCTCCAGGGGGCAGGGCGGAGCAGGGTCCTCAGCTCACCCGCCTCCCTCTTCCCCCTGCACGCCGCAGCCCTGCACTACGTGTTAGACGGGGACACAGACCGGAGGCTCCGGGGCCAGCTCCCACGCGTGACTTTCCTGAGACGAGGCCCGGATGACCTCAAGCACCAGTCCTCAAGCACTGTGTGGCTGAAGCAGCAGCATGACCGCGTCTGCGGAGACACCGTGCTGCAGCTGCAGGTGGGCCCTGACTTACCTCCAAGCAACCCTGTCATTACATGTCTTTTCCTTGTCTCTTCTCTTGCACTCTCAAAACTCGGAAGCGCTGAGCTCCAAGGAGCTGGAGAGATGCTCAGCAGCTCAGGGTTGTCCTGCTCTTGCAGGTGGCTCAGGTTAGGGCCCTAGCACCTACCGTGGGTGCTAGTCCTGCCTTGCAACTCCAGCCTCAGGGACCTGACCTGCCTGTCTGGCTTCTTCGGATACTTGCACTCATGTGCTTATATTCACACACACACGCACACGCACATGCACGCACACCACACACAATTAAAAAGATAAACATTCTTTGTACTTGGCTGTGTATATACTAAAACTGGAATGAGAGAAGGCTATCATGGCTTCTGCATGAGAATTACACGTAAATTTGTGAAGAATTCCATATTCTAAAAAAATAAGTCTAGGCACCGCATGATCTCCCTTTCGAGCTCCTTTCTACCCACTTTCTCCTCTCTGCCTGATTTTCTTGCAGTGAGAGGGGATATCTGTATGTAGCCCAGGCTGGCCTGGAATTTCATGATAGAGGCCAGGCTGTCCTAAATATGAGATCCTACTTCCCTAGCCTTTTGTCTGTCTGGCCCTCAGGGAAGGCTTTTCACTGCTCTGGTCTCTCTTTCTCATCCTTACTCACTCTCCCACCTCCATCTCCGTCGCCCTCAGTTTCTTTCCAAGCTTGAGAGTCTTCAGTGCACTGGTGGGGGCCTTGGTCAGGGCTGGAACAGGGCTTGCTCCAGTGAGGACCAATCTTTCCCTTCCAGGAGAATGTCAAAGACAAGCTCCGGGCCATTGTGGTCACCCTATCATATGGTCTCCAGCCCCCTCGGTTACGCAGACAAGCTCCTGGCCAGGGGCTCCCCCCTGTGGCTCCCATCCTGAATGCACACCAACCTAGCACCCAGAGGACCGAGGTGAGCATGGGGGACGTGGAGCTGGGAGGGACAACGCCCTGCTGTCTCCACTGTGACAGCCACTCGCAGCTGGCAAAGCTCATCCACACATGCAGCCCCAGTACAATCCAAATAGGTAGGTCCTGTGACACCTTAAAAGTAAAATGGCCCAAACGACCATGAGCTCCTTGTAGAAGAGGGTAGTGATCCTTCACCTGCTGCAGCCACTTGGGTCTTGGAGTGATAAAGGCCTGTTGTCTTCTGAGATGACATCAAGGCCCTTAAATCCCCTTTCTCCCGTTCAGTGGGAAGGGGCAGCCTGCAGCTCCTTGCACATTCTCTGGGCAGCCTGGTGATGGTACTGTCACTGTTCCCCACAGTGTCTGTGTGGCATCTAGTTTGTACAGTCTGCAGCCTACCTATGCAGCGGCCTGCACGGCAGCGTGACAGCGCTCCCTTCCGCAGCTCAGGAGATTACGTGGCAGCTTAGTGTCACACAGTTTCCAAGTGTCAGTTCCGGAGTTGCTTAAGCCCATGTTTCCCTAACACGCTCTTGGTGACACATTTGACCCTTGCCTCAACCTTAGAGATGATCTTCTCCTGAACACTCTCCTCAGATCCACTTCCTGAAGCAAGGCTGTGGTGATGATAAGATCTGTCAGAGCAACCTGCAGCTCGTGCAGGCCAGATTCTGTTCCCGGATCAGTGACACGGAGTTCCAGCCTCTGCCCATGTGAGAAGGGTGGAGGAGGGGAGGGCCAGGACTCAGCAAATGGAGGGTGCCTCCTCAGAGCTGTCAGAAGACTGAGGCGAGGGCTGGGGTTGGGACCACAGTGTCCTGACCAGAGATGACGATTTTCCTAGTCAGTGTAACACTATGCTGAACACTCCGTTCCAGTGCTCACAGCTCTGTGAGGCAGGGGTGACTGGCTCCGTGTCATGTATGCCCAGGGAGCATAGTCATCCTCCGTGTTCATACGAGGCCAGAGAGCGGTGGACTCCTTTGTACACCGGAAGAGCTGGCGTGATTCTCGGGCCCTGGCGTGGGTTGGAGAGCGCGTGCTTGATTGGGAAGTAGGAGGAGAGAGATGGTGGAGCCCCTGGTGAGCTGGGTCCCCTGTTCCAGGGATGCGGACGGAACAACGGCCCTGTTTGCACTGAGCGGGCAGCCGTTCATAGGCCTGGAGCTGATGGTCACCAACCTGCCCTCGGACCCCGCCCGGCCTCAGGCAGACGGGGATGATGCTCATGAAGCCCAGCTCTTGGTCACCCTCCCAGCCTCACTGCGCTACTCAGGAGTCCGCACCCTGGACTCTGTGGTAAGAGCCTGGGGCACAGGGGGTCCTTGAATTTTGTTGTTGTTTCTTTTGTGACTTTTTAAAAGTAGTTATAGGTCTTATGATAATGGTTCAAACCTGTCCACCACCGTGCTTCGCTCACTATAGCTGCTCTCATTATTCTTCTGCTCAAGCTTAATTATTGTTCCATTGCTGCAAAGAGACAGCATGACCATGGCAACTTTTGTGTGTGTGTGTATATGTGTGTTTTGTTTTTCAAGATAGAATTTCTCTGTGTAGCCCTGGCTTTTTAGACCAGGCTGGCCTCAAACTCACAAACATCCTCTTGCCTCTGCCTCCTGTTGGGATTAAAGGCCCTGACCATGACAATTCTTACACAGGAAAGCGTTTAACTGGGGCTGGGTTACACTTTCAGAGGTTTAGTCCATTATTGTTATGGCGGCACACAGGCAGACATGGGGCTGGAGAAGCAGCTGAGAGTTCCACATCTGGATTAGGAGGCAGCAGAAAGAGAGATTGGGCCTGGATTGAGCATTTGAAACCCCAAAGCCCACCCTCAGTGACACACATCTTCCAACAAGGCCACACCTACTCCAAGGCCATACCGCCTAATAGTGCTACTCCCTAATGACCAAACATTCAAATCTGTAGGCCTATGAGGGACATTCTTATTCAAGCTACCACACTTTCTTTTCTCCTTTTAGTTTTCCTCCTTTCCCTACATAGCTCCCCCATCCCATGCTCATATATATTTGTAGAAAAAAAGCATACCTGTCTTTCTTTCTACTTCCAGTATTAAGCTGTCTTGTTCCCCCTTTTCTCTTTAGACTGCTTCTTCCTCCCAACATTGTCTCGCTCTGTGTGTGTGTGTGTGTGTGTGTGTGTGTGTTTGTGAGAGAGTCACATTACATAACCTTGGCCAGGTTGGGACTTGCTATGTAGAGCAGGCTGGCCTCAAATTGACAGAGATCCACCTGCCTCTGACTTCAAAGTACTAGCATTAAAGGCCTGCACCCACCACCAAGTAGCAAACTTGGTCCATGTGTCTATTTGAGACGAGATCTTTCGATGTAGCCTAAGCTGGAGTTACAGGCATAGCCCCTACAGTTGGGTATATATGCACACACACTCATATCTATACATATTTAAAAAATTTAGATTCCACATATGAGAGAAAATATGTAATATTTCTTTTTTCCTGTTACCTTCTCTTCTCCCTCATCCTTAGTTTAGAACCCTTCTTCTTCCCATAAAGTTCCCATTCCACTTTTTTTTTTTTTTTGAGACAGCACTTCTCTGTGTAGCTCTGGCTGTTCTGGAACTTGCTTTGTAGACCAGGCTGGCCTCGAACTCAGATCTACCTGCCTCTGTCTTACTAGTGTTGGGATCAAAGGC
Organism: Psammomys obesus; assembly: GCF_907164565.1. Taxonomy (NCBI): domain Eukaryota; kingdom Metazoa; phylum Chordata; class Mammalia; order Rodentia; family Muridae; genus Psammomys; species Psammomys obesus. The sequence goes on from NW_026585504.1 coordinate 642,485, forward strand.
ATGCGCCACTACTTCCTGGCTCCCCTTCCACTTTTATGTCACATATATATTAAACTAGATTTCTTTTATGAGAGAAATGTCACGTTTGTCTTTCTGAGTCTGGCTTGGTTTGCGTAACATGGTCATCTCCAGTTTTATCCATTTTCCTGCAGATGAGGTAGGTTTTTGTTTTGTTTTTGACCTGTCCCTCCCTCTGTGATCCAGGAGAAGCCACTGTGCCTGTCCAATGAGAATGCCTCTCACGTTGAGTGTGAGCTGGGGAGCCCTCTGAAGAGAGGTGCTCAGGTTGGTATATCTGCTTCTGCCCTGTGGAGTGGCCCATCCTTCAGACCTAGTCCTCCCTGACTCACCGTCACCCCACCCTGGACAGGTCACTTTCTACCTCATCTTCAGCACCTCAGGGATCACTATCGAGACCACAGAGCTGGAGGTGGAGCTGTTGTTGGCCACGTAAGCTTGCAGGGGGGTCACTTCAGCTTCAAGCCCCTCCTGGGGGTTTCCTGTGCCAGCTGCCCACACGTGCCCATGTGTGCATTCCAGGATCAGTGAGCAGGAGCTGCGTCCAGTGTCTGTTCGAGCGCACGTCTTCATTGAGCTGCCGCTGTCTGTTTCAGGGTAAGTGTTGCTTAGTGGGCCCCCGTTTGGGCTCTGCCTTATCTCGCCTTACCCTCCTGACTGCATTTGGCTGGACCTCAGGCCTCCTCATCTGCTCCTCTTCTCACCCCCCACAACCAGGGCTGCCTCTCCCCAGCAACTTTTCTTCTCCGGGGAGGTGAAGGGGGAGAGCGCCATGCGGTCTGAGAGGGATGTGGGCAGCAAGGTCAAGTACGAGGTCACGGTAAGCACCTGTTTGTGGCCCCTCCTCACTCCCCTCTCTTCTTGGCACAGAGAAGAGGCTGTTGAAACATGTCTCAAGGTATGGGCTCTTTTCCCATATGGCAGCATGGCAGCCCCAGGCCTCTTCACTGGGCAGATGTGGCTTTCAAACACATTTTGGTGCTGGAGTCTCAGTGAGTTACTGGACAGGGCACTTGTCCTGCAGGTCTGAGAGGCACTGAGGACTCCGAGAAATGGCCTGCTGGGACCTCAGCTAGAATGGGGTCTTAGACAGAGTTGATTGCTTTCCTCATATCTACACTGGCTTGACCTATCCTCTCACACATCCAGCTTTGCCTGGTTTGGTGTGAGGAGAGAGTGATGCCTGCTCTGGTCTAGACTGTGCGTCTTTGGTGATGCTGTGTTTTCTGAGAGCCTCCCCTTCACCTTGCCTCCCTCTGTGTGATGTAGGGTCTGCTCATTTCCTCACACTGCTTTGGGCTCTTAGGTCTCCAATCAAGGCCAGTCACTCAACACTTTGGGCTCTGCCTTCCTCAACATCATGTGGCCCCATGAGATTGCCAACGGGAAGTGGCTGCTGTACCCCATGCGGGTGGAGCTGGAGGGTGGACAGGGGCCTGGGAAGAAAGGGATCTGCTCCCCAAGACCCAACATCCTTCACCTGGTGAGGCCTAGGCAGGGCAGGAGGTGGGGATGGGGCTTGGGAAGAATGTCGTGGGGGCCGTGGTCTGTGTGTATGGTGGAGCCTGTGTGTGTGGAGATGCCATCATGGTTGCAGTATTTGGAGGGACTCTCACTGCTCCTTCCTCTTTCCTGTCCAGGATGTGGACAGCAGGGACAGGAGGCGGCGAGAGCTGGGGCAGCCAGAGCCTCAGGAGCCTCCAGAGAAGCTGGAGCCTAGCACATCCTGGTGGCCGGTGTCCTCTGCCGAGAGGAAGAGAAACATCACTTTGGTGAGGCAGCCACAGTGGGTGTGCATGTGTGACAGAGGGACCATCTCAGGTGTAGAGAGTGGGGGGCCGAGCAAGTGCTGAGCCCCGGGGCACATGGCGGTAGGAGGCGGTAGGAGGCGGTAGGAGGCGGTAGGAGGCGTAGGAGGCGTTGCAGCCCAGCTGCGGTGGGGAGAGCTGGGGGTGGGGGTGAGGTGGCCCTGCAACCCCCAGCGTCCACTCCAGGGTCAGCTGGGGAGCCAAGCAACTGATCCTCTCATTCCTAGAAAACATCACATTTTACAAGGGCTGGGATGGACTCGGCCTCTTGCCTCCTCCTTCTAAGTCCTGGGATTACAGGCATGTGCCGCCAGGCATGTGTTTACCATGTTCTCAGGGTAAGACAGTTATGTCTTAACCATGAGATTTGTTAAGCTTTCTCCCTTGAGCAGTTTTGCTTCTCACTTTCCCGCATGGTTTTGGTATTTATCTGGGTTTGGTGAATGCTCAGTTTTTGTTCCTCCTAGGGCGGTGCTGGCAGTGAGAATGTGGTACAGATATCAGTTAGAGATGCTCAGGTGGGGATAAGCCCAGGCATGACAGTGTAACAGAACAGCCTGGAGATACTTGGCCATTCTCTGGAAGCTGTTGGTGCACTCTGTCATATCATGTCATTTTTCTGGGCTGAAACCTCAGATGCCCCTTTGATACCTAACCTGAGGCCAAAGAACACAGGCATTTTGAAAAAACCTGAACTTTGAAGTAGTTTCTTTTATTTTATCTATTTTATCTCTCTCTCTGATTTCTCGAGGGTTTCTCTGTGTAGCCCTAGCTGTCCTGGAATTCGCTCTGTAGACCAGGCTGGCCTCAAATTCACGGAGCTCTTCTTGCCTCTGCCTCCCGAGTGCTGGGATTAAAATCATGTGCCACTCTGCCCAGCTCAGAAACAGGGTCTTGAACTCATGGCAAGCCCGTCTCAGCCTTCCCGGTGCTAGGATTACAAGGACGTGCCACCATCTCTAGTTATTAACTGGGTTTATTTTTTCTCCAGAATCAAGCAGCACACAATACTGCGCGCTCCCTTTACTCAGCAGGGCTGGGGATCAAACTAGGGCCTTGTATGTACCACACAAACACTCTCCTACCGAACGACAGCCCAGTTGTCCTTCTTTTGAGAGGGCGAGGGATGTCCTACTCAGCAGCCCAGGGTGCCTCCGATTTGTAATCCTTTTATTTCTTCTCAGATGCTACAGTTACAGGCATGGCCCCTGTGCCTGGCTTTACTTATTTATTTTTCTGGCTTTCTTCTTATTTTATTCAATTCATTATTTTTTATAATTTTATTATTTTTAAAAATCACTTTCAGGTGTTTTGCCTGCATGTGTCTCTGTACGGGTGTGACTTGCACCTGTGTCCTCTGGAGAACAGCCATCTTTCCAACTCTCATTTTATTATTTTGATGTGTATGACTGTTCTGCCTGCACGCATGTACACAATGCTTTCTTTTAGAGTCCACATTGGGGTGATCATGGGACATTTTTCTACCTGTTCCTCATTCATTTTACCTCTCAAATTCCTTAAAATATTTTGAAAAGTTTTATGTTTATGAGTATTTTGCCTGCAAATATGTGTGTGCCTGGTGCCTGTAGAGGTCAGAGGAGGACACTTGATTCCCTGGAACTGGAGTTATGGGTGGGTATGAGGTGCTCTGTGGGTTCCTGGAACTGAACACAGGCTGTCTACACAGCCAGTCCTCTTAACTGCTGGCTCATCTCTCCAGCCCCGTCGCTTGGAGCCTTTTTATATGATATAAAGGCAGGTAGCTTTGCTCTTCAAGCTAAGAGCTTTGAATTACTCAAAAGTAGAAAGGTAAAGGAAGACAAAGGTTCCAAAAAGAGGCTAGGGAGATGGCTGGGTGAATAAGGACACTTGCTGCCGAGCCTGGAGACTTGAGCTCCATCCCTGGAGGCACATGGTGGAAGGAGCGACCCAGGGCCGGCAAGTCGCCCTCTGAACTCTGTACGCAAGTAGCAGCATGCCCCTCCCCACTCAGGAAACGTCTTTTAAAAGAGACTCCAAACACTCAAGCCATTCCTGTGAGTGTGAATTGTGAATGGTGACTCAAGGTAGTTTTTAAGCAAGTGGGTTGGAGTCAGGCTAGGAAGGGAGTGTGGGTTTCCTGGCCCGAGTGGGTATGTGGCTGTGCCAAGTCTGAATCTGACTTCAAACATCTGGGCCACCACTAGATCTCTTTTACCCCCCCCCCCCTTTTTGAAGTCTTATTTGTAGTCTTGTTTGTCCTAGAATGCCATATAGAAGAGACTGGCCTCAAACTCACAGAGATCCCCCCACCCTGCCTCTGCCTCCACTCATAGCTTTGCTAGTTCTATGGCCTGAATTAGCTGGCCTTCCTTAATCCTGTTCTTTCAACAAACACTGATGCCAGGCACAGAGACATACCCCAGAGCAGTCTCAGCACACAGGGGCCAAAGAAGGAGGAGAAGTTTGAGGCTAGCTTGGGCTAGTGAGACCCTGTCTCAGACAGAAAGCATCTTTCAGGAGATTTGGAGCTGGTAGTTACTAGGTACTTGGTAACTGAGGCAGTAAGTTGAGTAGGTATCAATTCAGGAAGCCACCCTGCCTGTTGCTGGAAAGCGAAAGACCCCTTCAATGTGTTTTAAAAGCCAATAGTCCAGATTCGAGGTTGGCTTGGGAAGACTTCCTGGAGGAGAGGAGTTTGAGGTCAGATGAGGAGCACGGGAGAGACGGCAGACCTGTGCGCTGCTAGCTCAGGGCCCCACCTGTCCTTGTCCCTAGGACTGCGCCCAGGGCACGGCCAAGTGTGTGGTATTCAGCTGCCCACTCCACAGCTTTGATCGCGCGGCTGTGCTGCAGGTCTGGGGCCGCCTCTGGAACAGCACCTTTTTGGAGGTGAGGGCACTGCTGGGGTTCCACGCTGGGTGTCTTCTGCAGAAATCCACCAGCGCTTACTTCTACCTCTTCCCCATCCAAATGCAGTACTCTGTAAACCCAAGCCAGGCAGAAACACCCTCTGCGTTGGCACAGCCCGTTGTAATCTCGTGGCTGGAGAGGCCTGAGGGGAACAGGAGCATTTAGCAGGGGTCTCCTCCCTGCCCCCTTAGGAGTACATGGCTGTGAAGTCCCTGGAAGTGATCGTCCGAGCCAACATCACCGTGAAGTCCTCCATCAAGAACTTGTTGCTCAGAGACGCGTCCACACTGGTGAGCTGCCTGGTGGGGGTGCGCTGACTGGCTGGCTCCCTCCTGCCCACTCACTCAGCTCTCCAACTTCTTGTTTTTCAGATCCCAGTGATGGTCTACTTGGACCCCATGGCTGTGGTTGCAGAAGGAGTCCCATGGTGGGTCATCCTCCTGGCAGTGCTGGCGGGGCTGTTGGTCCTGGCCCTGCTGGTACTGCTGCTCTGGAAGGTGAGGCTTCGGGAAGAATGGAACCAGTGTGAGCTAAAATTAGAACAAGGTGGTTAGCCTCTCACCCACACACACAGTCGCCCAGCAAGTCTACACTGGGCATTGACCCAGCATGAATCAGGAACTTCATCTGCTTTGGATGTTTGAGAGACGACTCTGGTGCAGATCTGGTCCTCTAGGGTTGTGGAGTGGAGTGGAGTGGAAGCCTTATAGTTGAGGGCAAGGCAGAAGGTGTCGAGACGATGGGAACTCAGAGTGGGGAAGGCTTTGGGGGATATTCCCCTGGAGCTGGGCCTTAGAAGAGGGTGAAGTGGAAGGCCTGGGATGTGGGCGGATGGGAAGAGCACAATGTGAGACTTCCAGAAGAGCCATGGTGGAGTAGAAAGGTGTGGTCTGCTCTAACCGCAGTGGGGCAGACTCGGCTGGGAAGGAAGCTGTGATCCAGGCCAGCAACTGGACTGCTAGCTCTAGGGAACTGTTTGGATCCTGTCCACATGCCAGGATGCGAATGCAACCATTCTTGTTTGAATGGAGCCGTAACAGAACCCTGTTGATTCAGCATGAAGGTCCATAATTGCACATGTCAGTGCAGGCGGCCTCACGCTCCAGCAGCGCTCATCCCTGAGCCACATGCCACATGTGGAGCTTGTGCGGAAGCAAGCACATCCTTGGGGCCCTGCGCATGGCCCTGCCCACCTGCTACTTGCCAAGAGTGCGTCATCAGTGAACCGAGCTCTGGAGTAGCATCCATGCTGTTGAAAACATGCCTGGTCTTAGGTACAATTCATGCCTCCAGGGTTGACCTCAGGTTGCCTGGCCCATCCGCTACTCCCAGGGAAAGGAGACAGAACAGATCTAAAGATCTGCTCCCTTCTCAGCCCTCCCATCCTCTGCTTTTCCCCTTATCCTTCTTCAACATCCCAGTGTGGCTTCTTCCATCGGAACAGTCCAAGCTCATCATTTCCGACCAACTATCACCGAGCCCATCTGGCCGTGCAGCCTTCGGCCATGGAAGTTAGGGGTCCAGGGACTGTGGGGTAACTGTTCTGTGTGCACATGTGTGTGCAAATGTGTGTGTCTATATGTGTATGTGTGTGAGCTAAGTACAGATCCCAGCATTGGTGGAGGTTCAGGGTTGTACAGGGTGAAGAGAGGAGTATGCAAAGGGGTGATGAAGGTCCTAATATCTGAAGTAAGGAGTAATTCGGAAGGTGAGGTTATGAGTGTTGAGCATACGTAGCCCAGCATGCCCTGAATAGTGGGTAGGCTAGGAGTGTGAGCATGTGGGCATGTGGGGTTGCTCCATGCATGACTTTCTGTGGGAGTGAGTGTGCAAAGAGATCCTGTACAGTCTGAGCACGCAGAAGTCTTGGCTATTCTGAGCTTCAGTATGCAAGGGGCCTCACACCACCTTGGTAGGTGAGGGGTTGAGCTACTGTACTCATGGATGCAAGAGCCTTGGCCTAAGGGAGTACTATCCGGTGTGCAAGCTCCCTGGTGTGTATATGAGGCTGGAGGGGCGTCATTCTGAGTATGCGGGGGGGGGGTGTCTAGGAGGCTGTTTATCCCTTGGCTCTTGTGTTCTAAGACCACTGAGGTTTTCAGGAGCGCTGGGAGGAAAGTTTGGGAGGTCTTGGTGTCAGCTTCAAGCCTCTCTTTCAGGGACCAAAGGACATTTCCTTGATTTTGCACCTTGGGCTCCCTTCCAGCCTTCCTCCTGCTGTGAGTGGGAGCCTTGGACCTTGGGACTGATGTAGCAAGCTGCCCACTGTGCTGGAAGCTAACCAGCCAGCCTCACGTTTGCTTCAGCTGGTTCTTTCTAGCCCAGAGAAGCTGAGGGGCTTTGAGGGGCCTCAGCCCTGCAGGGCCTCTCATGGTCTGGCCTGGTGTCTCTCTAGCTGGGATTCTTCAAGCGGGCGAAGCACCCCGAGGCCGTCGTGCCCCAGTACCATGCCGTGAAGATCCCTCGGGAAGACCGGCAGCAGTTCAAGGAGGAGAAGACAGGCACCATTCAGAGGAGCAACTGGGGCGCCTCCCAGTGGGAGGGCTCTGATGCGCATCCCATCTTGGCTGCCGACTGGCACCCTGAGCTGGGTCCTGATGGACAGCCTATGCCACTCTCTGCCTAAGTTCTCTTCACCCTTCCTCAAGGCTGTACCTTGGGGTGGAGATGGTGGAGTAGGCTTCTGGCATCATTGAGATATGGCAGGCTCTGTCTCCTTAGGGGGCAGTTCTCTCCCACTGTGAGAACCACCCCTCTGGCTTCCCGTTACAATGCTGTGAGATGAGGAGGGCATATCAGGGATGGGCTGTGGGACATGGCTGGGAGGGCAGGATGGGGAGAAGGGGTCCCAAGCTTCCTCTCTCACCCACCCTGTAACCCCTGTCTTCCCCAAAGTGCCTTAGACAGAGGGTCAGGGAGGAGATCGTGTCACTGTCTCAGGGGCTCTTCCTTCCCTAGTCTTTCCTGTCCTCTGGCCCTCGAGTGCTGTCCCAGCCTAGCAAATTTGTTTATTTATTAAAAAGTATTTGATGATAAAAACTCTGGTTGCTTTATTGAGTGCTGTGTTTCCATGTTGAGGGTTTCTGCTTCTCTCTGGTCTTCTGAAGCTCAGGACAGAGTGGGTAGTGGGGGAGGAGGCTGAGGTGACCTGGTGTGTTGACTTGTGATTGGTTTCAAGGGGCACATGGGTGTAGTCTCAGGACAGCAGCGAGAACTTAACCAGTGGGACAAGGGAGAGGGAGAACAGGGGCCCTAGAAGTGGGTGGACTAAGTCCAGAGCTTTGCAGTAGTTTTCTGCCTCTGGAGAAGGCAGGGAGAAAGCCACACTGGTGTAACCCCGGCAGTACTGGGCTGGCTTCTGGCCGCAGGCAGGGGAGAGCAGGCGACCTCCCTGGGGGGAGTTATTTCACAGCTTTTCCCATTATGTGGGGCCCGACAGGTAGGCACCTGAAGAGAGGGGGCTGCCATTCCATTTGGACATCAGAGAACTGTGCCCTCTCAATGTCTTTCCAGGTCTCTCTGGTGAGGTGGCAGCCATCCCCGAAGCGTTTCCAGGTAGGCTCGAAAAGTCGCTGCCACAGGAAGGCCAGGCTTTCCCGAGGCTCAGCCACATGCTCCCAGAAGAACAGCACTCCTCCCTGGGAGGGGGGAAGAAGGGAGTTAAGGCTTCTCGGCTCCATCTTGCTCTTTTTGTCAAACCTCCCTTCCTTCTTAGACCCAGCTTGCCAGATCTCTCTGAAGTAAGAGCTTCTGGCTGGGGAAGTCTATGGAGCCAACTGCTCCTGAATTATCTGTACACCCAGCTCCTGCTCCTCAGCACATACAAGGAGCTTCTGCCAACTGGGTGACCATGATAGGTCACAGAACAGTAGCAACTGAGGGTTCCAGCACTGGGACACAGGACTTGTCTACCATGTTCTTGCTCAAAACCTTTGTGATTAAGTTACCAAAAGTTGAAAAAAGTCTTATTATGTCTTAAATAAATTTACAATTTTGTGTTGGGCCACTTTCATAGCTAACCTGGGACTGTGCGTTAGACACCAGCTAGATAGAGATGTGAGATCTCTCCTGAGATGCTGGGGTTCTGGCTACAGTTGGACTTCCGTAAGCACCTTCCCCAGTGTCCTCTTCCTAGGGGGTTCATTCAGTACCACACTGAATTACCGCTGGAAGGTCAGGCTGCCCCGCGGTCATTCTCCAGAGCACCTCTTGTCCTGACTTGCAGACCTGTGTGGCTTCTCTGCATGGATGTCTTAGCAGGTCCTGAGACACAATATGTCCAGAAAAGTTTTTCCACTCCAGCAAGTAGACTTTTCATCCACTCTCCCTTTAGCTGTGCAAGCCAGAAACTCTGGAAATTATCCTAAATTCTTTCCTTTCCACACCCAGCTCAAACTCTCATAGACTCTACTCCCGCTAACATTTTTACTTGAAGACTTTTATCCCCCAACATCCTCCATCACAACTTTTACCCCCACTTCCTCCTCTTCCAGAACACTTTTACCCCCACTTCCTCCTCATCTAGAAGAATTTTATCCCCCACTTCCTCCTCATCCAGAACACTTTTACCCTAACTTTCTCCTCATCTAGAACACTTTTACCCCCACTTCCTCCTCATCTAGAAC
>NW_026585504.1:651837-717412 GCF_907164565.1 Psammomys obesus
AACTTCCTCCTCATCTAGAACACTTTTACCCCCACTTCCTCCTCATCCAGAACACTTTTACCCTAACTTCCTCCTCATCTAGAACAGTTTTATCCTCTTTCCTCTACACCATGGTAACTTCTCAGATATCTTCCCTCCTCCTTTGGTTTTTTGAGACAAGGTTTTTCTGTGTAGCCTTGGTTGTCCTGGACTCAATTTGTAGACCAGGTTGGCCTCAAACTCCTAGCTATCCACCTGCCTTGGGCTTTCTGAGTGTTGGGATTAAAAGTGGGTGCCACAGTGCCTGGCCTCAGGCATCAATTTAAACTTCACTGTTTTCAGTGTGTTCTCCAGATCTCTTCAGCTCTTTGCTGAGCAATGCATCCCTCAGCGTCCCATCAGGTCATCTATCTGTGAGCAGGTGAAGAAGCCCAATAGGCCATTCCAACATTTATTCAGCTGGCAGATGGTGGGCCCCATCAGCTTCCTCATCCAGGGTCCTGACCTCTGGAGTTGTTGGTGCTGGGCTCAGCTGCCCATTCCCATGGCCCTCCCACTGGGCTCAGCTGCCCAGTCCCATGGCCCTCCCACTAGGCTCACCTGCCCCAGTCCATGGCCCTCCCACTGTGCTCACCCGTCTTAGTCCATGCCCACTGTGCTCACCCGTCTTAGTCCATGCTCCTCCCACTGTGCTCAGCTGCCCAGTCCCACGCCCCTCCCACTGTGCTCACCGGCTTCAGGACTCTTCTGATCTCCTGCAGGACCTTTTTTGGGCTCTGCACAGAGCACAGCACCAGCGTGCTGACCACCACATCCATGGAGCTGTCAGCCAGTTCTCTCATGTCTTCTCCATAAGCCACAACGAAGCTCTCATATTCGAGGTGCCTATTCTCAGCCATGCTCTTTGTCAGGAACTTCTCAAAGTTGGGGTTTGGGTCCACGCAGGTGACTTTGCAGCCAGGTGGGTAGAACTGGAAGTTGGCACCAGTGCCGCAGCCAAGCTCCAACAGGGCCACTTTCCTGGAAGTTACCTTAAGATCTTTTATCTGGCTAAATAAGTCCCGTTTCTTGCCTTCTATCTTTTTGTTGGTCAAGGCTGTCAACCTGGCCATTAGGTAGGGGAAGTAGGCTTTGCACAGGGGCTGCCAGCAGCCCAGCAGATCCAGAAGATGCAGGGGGAGGGCCAGGAGCAGCAGCAGCAGCAGCAGACATGGGGCTAGGGCATCCATAGTACCAGCTCCGGGTGGTGTGTCTCCAGGAACACTGGCTGTTTGCTTCTGCCCAGGCTGGCAGATATAAGTCTCCCCTCCTCCAGGGATGGGACTTTGCTCCTTGCCTCCTGCCTGGTAATTCTCTTTACTGAGCATGAGCATGGCACTGCTCCAGAAGCATGACCTACCCAGCCTCACAGGTTGTTCATCGAGTTTTCTGTCGGTGAAGGATCACAGCCGTGTGGATGATACTGTGTTGCATAACTAGCAGATGAATGTGGTTGAATATGCCAGCCTGCCCCAGAGACGACTGGGAGGAAGCCAGGGGCTGGGAGCGAAGCTGACTCACTGTCCTCAGGCCTGACAGGTTGTGCAGGATAGAGATTCTGGTGTGCTTTATAATCAGCAGGATGCCTTTGTCCTAAATGGTGGTCAAATAGAATGCACAGGGCTAGGCCTGACTGGTCATGAGAAGGAGAAAGTTCGTGGTCAGAAGAAAGGCTCTGGGACTGGAAACCTGCCTCAGTGTTGGCCTTCTGTGCTCGAGTCCTGAACTGAAAGAGGGCACTTAAAAAAAGTTTAACTATTATATTAAACCTTATGAGAGTGTGCGTGCATGCTCGTGAGTGTGTGTGCTATGGTGCCGTTGTGGAGGTCAGATGACAACCTGTGGGAGTTGGCTCTATCCTTCTACCACATGAGTACCAGGCGGTGTGCTTAGGTCGTCAGGCTCGGCAGCAAACGCCTTTGCCTGTTGATTCATCTCAACAGACTTTGATTGTCTTTTTAGTGTTATGAGTGTGTGTGTGTGTGTGTGTGTGTGTGTACGTGTACCAAGGTGAACACGTGGAGGTCAGAGGATAACTCTGTGGAGTTGGTTGTTTTCTGGCACCTTGACAGAGGTTCTGGGTGTCCTTAGACTTGCACAGAAAGCACTTTTGCTAGTTGAACCATATCACTGGCTCCAAGAAAACACTCTTTGAGCTGACTGCTCCTATCAGATTCAAGGCCTCAAGGCCCCAGAAATTGAAGGAAAAAGAGGAGCCAAGGAAGGAAAGAAAAAAGAAAGGCAGGCAGGGAGCAGAAGGGTCTGGAGACCTGAGAGTTAGTCCCGGTTTCGCTATGAGCTCTATGATCTGTTGGACTCAACTCCTCATGTATCCATGAGGGGAAGAAGAGGCTTGCGGTCCCTTCATGGCTCCCAGTGCCTTGCCCTGCCCCCGTGTTTGCCTGATCTAGGGAGAGTTGGGTAAGAAGCAGGAAGCTGCCTTAGGAACCTGATGACAACTCAGTACAGTGATGCTGCAGGACCGGGTCAGGACTGACACAGACCCTAGGTGGTCAAGCTCTGCTTTCTTCTTTTCTCTTTTGCCTGAGCTCTTTTGCTCCCAGGAGCAACTCATGGACAGCCTTGAGGGCTGCACAGCAATGGCACAGTGGCCTCTTTCCTTCTTTCCTTCTTCTTGATTTTTCTCCCTCCCTTCTCTTTCTTTCTTTCTTTCTTTCTTTCTTTCTTTCTTTCTTTCTTTCTTTCTCTCTCTCTCTCTTTCTTTCTTTCTTTCTTTTTCTCCTTCCTTCCTTCCTTCCTTCCTTCCTTCCTTCCTTCCTTCCTTCCTTCCTTCCTTCCTTCCTTCCTTCCGGGCTCAAGGGGCAAAGTGTTCACTTTTACAGAACCCCAGAAACCAGGTGGCACACTCTTTGCATCCCAATAGTGATGAGAAGTAGAGGGAAGTGGAGACAGGAGGATCAGGAGTTCAAAGTCAGCCCTGGCCATGTAGTGACTTCCAGCCACTAGGCTACATAAGACCCTGTCACACACACACACACACACACACACACACACACACACACACTGACACATACACACACACTCTCTCACACACTGACACATACACACAGGTGCTCAATGAATATTAGATATTTTGCAAGTATATTCTTATTTTGCCATTTTAAAATTTCTTTTTATTATGTGTATCTTTCACTGAAAATAGATTCTTTCATGCAGTACATCTTGACCAGTTTCCCCTCCCTCACTCCTTCCTAACCCACTCCTTTTCTCTTTCCTGGGTCCCTTCTGTCTCTCACCAAAAAGAAGCAGGCCTCCAAGAGACAACAACCAAATACCACAAAACAGAATACAAGAAGAGAATGCAGGAGCCTTCACACTGGAGCTGGAAATTCAACCCCAAAGGAGGGAAAGAATCGTAAGAGTAGACAAAAGAGTCAGAGACACGCCTGCTCCCAAGGTTAGGAGTCCCGCAGGAACACCGGCTAGTAGCCATAGCATGTACACGGAGAACCTGGAGGAGATCCATGCAGGCCTCATTTCTCTCGGTGGACGTCCTGGAGCTTGCTCTGCAGACGAGGCTGGTCTGGAAGTCAGAGATTCTCCTGCTTCTGTCTCCTGAGTGCTTAGGTTAAAGTTATGTGCCAGCATGTCCAGCTTTATCATATTTTTGTTATTGATTAAAAAAGTCTCGTTTGTTTCATATAACTGCTGCCTCATTTGTCATTTGAGTTTGGTAGACCTGTTTTTAGGTAGTCAGCTTACTAAATTCTCTCTCTCTCTGATTCAGGGTTTCTCTGTGTAGCCCTGGCTGCCCTGGAACTCCCTCTGTAAACCAGGCTGGCATTGACCTCAGAGATTCATTTGCCCCTGCCTCCTGAGTACTGGAATTAAAGGTGTGCACCACCAGGTTGGGCTACACAGACTATTTTAAAAGATAATCTTACAATAACAGCAAAAATCAAGAGAAAAAAAATTCCTGTTTAGGTCTGCCCCATGTCTCCACGGCCATAGCATGCCTGGAACACAGCTTCATAACAGCATCTGAAACTCCATGTCAGTTTGCCTGCATATCTCCTTCTTTTCCTCAAGCGTCGCTTTTTGTTGCATTTTTAAAATTAAAAAAAAAAATTGTGTGTGTGTGTGCATGTGTGTGTGTGTGTGTGTGTGTGTGTGTGTGTGTGTATGTATGTGCACGTGTGTGTGCGCGTGCACACGTGCCAGGGTGCAGATGTGGAAGTTAAAGAACAACTTGTAAGGGTCAGTTCCTTTCCACGTGGTTCTTCATGTCCGATACAGGTTGTCACTGGCTGGAACCTTTATTGGCTGAGTCATCCCGCCAGCCCTCTTTCTTTTTCTGGAGGATGTGTAATTAAACCTCAGATACAGTATTGGTCTGAGGGTGCAGCTCAGCTGTTGAGTACTTGCTTAGAATGCCCAAAACCTGTGTTTCAGTCCCAGACCGACATACACTGTGTACAGCATAGCACGTGCCAAGAGCCCACTACTCAGGAAGTGGAGGCAGGGCTCCTTTTCAAATTTTCTTTTCCCTTCGGTTCTACATGTGTGAGCTATCCCTAAGCCCTGACAGCTCTGCTTCTTGGTTTGGCAGTGCCGCGCCCTTCTTTGATCACCATCAGTACCAGCTTAGTAGAGCACGACCCTCTCCCTTGGCGGCCTGCTGTAGTTGCCTGGTGATAGACCTCTACTTGCACCTCTCTTCTGTCCGTTGTCTGGTGGACCCTATGGTACTGAACCGAAAGCCTGAGTCCTCGCTGCTGCTCATAAAGCTGTGCACATGGTGGCCTCTGCCCGTGTCTCCTGCTATCTCCCCTCACTGTCCAGATGCAAACAACCCTCAGTCCCTCATACCCTCACTCCTTTAAACTTCAGAGTTCAAATAAAGTCTAGCCAGGACTAGGCAGGCTAGGATTGGCAGGAGGTGGGCCCCCTGGCTGAAATGGTAGCAGGGGCTGGTCAGAGAGCACAGGTCAGGCCAGCAATTTCATAAGGTGTGGACTGGAGCTGAGCCCTCAGCTTGGAGGGTCAGGGGTCAATGTGCGTCAGGAATGAGGTGAGGCCTAGGAACAGGAGAAAAGTCAGGGTCTGTAAACAGCTAGAGCAAATATCATTCTTGTAATCCAAGGCAATACTTGAGCAGTTTAAACGGGTGGATGTTAAATGCCTTGCATTAGATTTTTAGGCTTGTTCTGGTCATGAGGGTGCCCACAGCGGGCATGGGTAAGGGTGACTGAGGAGCTTTTGGCCCTCAGCACCCTGTGCATTTCTCGCGTTAAATACATTTGTGTGTGCAGTGTGTGTGACTCCTGCCTGCGGCTCTTTCGAGTTCTAAGATGATGTTTTATTATTCCCGGCAAAAACAGTTGAAGTCACTAGATATGAGTTACAACAGGAGGTACCACACGCGTTATAACCCCATTTTCCCTCCTGTCAGAGAGACAGAAACAGTGTGGGTCGGAGTTTGGCGTTTGCACCTGTGCCTGGCGGCCTCTGGGAGACTCACAGTACCTCACCAAGCAGCTCAACCTTGGGTCCGCGACACTAGGGTTGCTGTCCTGCAAGGAATACAGATACTAACATTAGGAATGATACAGGATTTCTAGAGCTGGTGCAATCTTTAATCACAGCACTCAGGAGGCAAAGGCAGGTGGATCTCTGAGTTTGAGGCCAGCCTGGTCTACAGAGTGAGATCAAGGATAGCCAAGGCTACACTGAGAAACCCTGTATCAAGAAACAAAATCAAAAATAAGAAAGAAAATGACACATGATTTTTTAATACAAAACTAAGCTTTATTGATTTGGGTTAAAAATTAATCCATTATGACGAAATGTTTGCTTCCTAAGTGGCTTGGCTGCAACACACATCTGTCTTCGTCAAATGTGGAACTGGGTGTAGCTCCTCCCCACTGAGGACCTGATAAAATCTGGACAGAGAAAGTTATGGTAGGATTTGGTTAAAATCTGGAGCTTGAGAGAAAGAAAATGTCTATATGGAGCCCTTTTCTTTAAAAAACTCAGATGTACAAGGGTTCTTTTGCTTGTGTGATGCAGAGAATAAGTTATATAGAGAAGGCCCCAACTTGTAGTCTCATTTTGGAGTGCTGTGTAATTGGTCCCTGGGCCAGACAAGAAAAGGGCAGCTGTGGGGTAACTTGTTCCCATCCTGGCACAGGGGCAGGACCCCAACAAGGCTGTGCGAGACAGGGTTGGGCAGGGCACCCTTTCCCACTGAGCCATTCAGCTGGAACTATCCTGGCAGGGAGGAACGAAGCTAGTTTATCTGAATTCTCATCATTTTGCTCTATATGGAAGGCAGATAGGAGAGGCCACCCTAACAGGAGGGGGATGAGCAGGGCGGCTGGGCCTGTGCTCATAAGGGCTTCAAGTGATCTGCTAATATTAATAAAGGCACGTTACTGTTGAATCTTGTGTTAGCACTTTCCCGACTGTGACAAAATGTCACTGCAGCTTAAGGAGGGAGAGAAAGCGGTGCTGGCTCACGGATTAAGAAAGTAAGGGCTCAGGCCGTCATGGGGAAAGGCACGGGACAAAAGGCTGCTGGTCGCACTGTGCACTCAGGAAGCAGAGGTGAATTCGGATGTTTAGCACCCTCCCCTCTTTATTCAGGGACCAGCCGCACTCAGGAGGGTCCCCCTTCTTTAGTCACACCTTCTTGGAAGTTCTCCCACAGACATGTTAGAGATGTGTTCCTCAGATTCTAAAGCCTATAAAGTCAATGATGACAACTAATCACCATGGATTTATCGGCTGAGTTAAAACCCTGGCTAGGTGTGGTGGTCCACCCCTTCAGTATTCCCCTCCCAGGCCACAGAAGCCAGCCTGGTCTGTGTAAAGAGTTCCAGGCCAGCCAGGGCGAAAAAGTGAGACCCTCTCTCAGAAAACAAAACAAAGCAAAAGTTTGGTCCGG
Organism: Psammomys obesus; assembly: GCF_907164565.1. NCBI lineage: Eukaryota > Metazoa > Chordata > Mammalia > Rodentia > Muridae > Psammomys > Psammomys obesus. The sequence continues at coordinate 658,763 of NW_026585504.1, forward strand.
GAGCTGGAGAGGTGGCTCAGCAGAGGATCCCAGTATCTACAAAGGGCAGCTCACAAACATCTGTAACTCCATGAGATCCAACACTCTCTTCTGGCCTCTGTGGATATCTGCACACATGTGGCATTCACACACACCCCTACACCCGCACACACCCCACACACTCACACACAGTCAGACACACAAGCACACACACACACAAACATACAAGCAAGCACATACATACAAACACACATACACACACACTCTCACACATACACATATACATACAAACACACACATATAAATACACACATACACATACTCACAGACACATGCATTCACACACACACACAAACGTGTAAACATAAAATAAAAGTTAAGAGGCAGGCATATCTCTGTTCTGGGCCAGCCTAGTCTAGATAGCTAATTCCAGACTAGCCTGGGACACACAGCTAATACCGGGCCAGCCAGGGCTACCTAGTGAGACCCTGACTAAATACATTTTTTTAAACAACAGCAACAAAAAAGTTTTTGGGTGGTTGAAAACAAACATCTAAAGTGCTATCGACTCCTTGCTGACATTGCTTCATTTTAAATACATCTACAGCATGAAAAAGACATTTGTTTCTCTACCTCTCTGTCTGCTACACCAGTTTAGGGATGGAATGGAAAAGCAGCTGTGGCAGTTGTAAATATTGCTCATGATTCTGTAGGTTCTGGAACAGAAAACGGTTCCCGTTTTCAAGACAGGCATGAACTGCCTTGAAAGTGGTTCGTGAACCACTCAGGAGCCAATTTACGAACAGCAAGACAGTTTTCCACCTTGCCCTGTACACAGCAACTCCATTCCAGCCTGGCTGTGGCTCTGAGGCGCCCCGGAGCTGCTCAGGATGGAGCTGTTGTGGTTCCCTGCCCTCGGCACCTTGTCTCTGGGACTCCTTAGCTCTGGGGTCGGAGGGAGGCTGACTGAACCCTTGATGAAAGCTTTCCTTTTAGGGCTGTTTCTCTGTCTCTCCAACTCATGGTGTAAATTTTGTTGTGCATATTAAGATATACAACATCTGGTATGTAATACTCTAGACAGCAAAGTAGCAAGTTGACACGTCCACTATTTCACAGGTTTTTCTTTTGGTGTGACCAGAGCAGCTAAACCACTCATTTGGCGAAGTCCACCAATACAGTACAATACAACTCTACACTTCATGTTGTGCATGAACTAGTGTGTTTCTTTGTAGCCTTTGACCTACATCTCCTCATTTCCTCCTTTCTAGTCCACTGAGGTAACCACTATTTTAAGCGTTTTGAGGGCTGGATGTGGTGCATGCCTTTGATCCCTGCACTCTGGAGGCAGAGGCAGGAGGATATCTGTAGTTTAAGGCTGGTCTGGTTTACATAGTAAACTCCAGGACAGCCAGGACTAAAAAAAGAGACCCTGTTAAAAAAAAAAAAAAAAAAAAAAAAAAAAAGCTTTTAGGGCCCAGTGTCAGGGGTGCACTTGGGTGGCAGAGCTCACCACGTAGACCAGGCTGGTTTCAAACTCAGAGATCTGCCTGTCTCTGCCTCCCAAGTGCTGGGGTTAAAGGTATGGATTTTTATCTTTGTGTGACATATTTCACTCAGCATGATGCCTTCTGATCTTATCCATGCTGTGTCAAGTGGGAGTGGGTAATGTCTCACTGCAGTTTAATTTTCTACTTACTGGTCATTGGAGGCTTGTTTTCACTTCCTGAAGGAATGCTACCAAGAAGTGGGAGAACGGTGGTCACATGAAACCGTTTCCTTTCTTTGAAGTATTGCCTGGAAGTCAGATGGCTGGGTCTTGTAGTTCAAGTTTTAGTTTCCTTAGGCAATGTCATTCCAGTTCCTCAGTGGCTGCTCCAATATGCTTCCTCATCTTATTTCTCTCCCAAAGTCCCAGGGACTAGTTAAAAAAAAAAAAATGTTATCAGAACATCAGAGCAGGAGGAAGCAGTTCCTGGATGGTGAAGTAAAACAGGAAGTTACTAGCAAAAATGTTTAAAATCAAAGTTTTCCACAACTCTAGAAGTGAACCAAAAAATACATCAGTCCACAAAGCGATTCCCTGCTTGTTCCCCAGGGAAATGGCCAACTGTCATAAGAGCAGCGAGCATAGCAGTATTTAGTGAATTTTATTCTCACCCTTTTCTACTTCCAACCTTGAAACCTCAGACCCAAATATAATGGGTCTGCAGGAAGCTGCAAGCAGCAAACTGGCTTCATGATTCTTAAAAAGCCCATCCCTAGAGAAGGGTCACTGTCTGCAAATGGATGGCACAGCTTCATTCAGAGGCTAGTGTTCATTTGGTCTCCTCACACAGTGAGTGGTGATTTTAAACTTCCCACTGCCTGGAGGTGCTATTCACTGAAGCAAAAGACAGCCTGGCCAAAATTTGTGATGACAGTGTAGTGATGTCCGGGGGGTCTTCCAGCAGCCCCTACTCAGGGGTCTCGGGACAGCAACCCCCAGCTGTGCATCTCTCACCTCCAGGCGCTGCAGGAAGTGAATTCTAGGTCAGAGGTCTAGCCAGCTGGTGTCCTGAAGGCAACAGGTACCGCACCCTCAGCAGTGGGTGGGGCACCTACCAGGAAGGGAGAGAGATCGAAGGAAATCTGTTTTGTGATTTGATTCTGAAGCTAAGCAGATTCTTCACTGGTCAAACATGGCAGTTTAAAATCAGCTCAGGAAAGACACAAGATCAACAGCAGCTGCAGCCACAAAAACACACAGTAGCAACAAATCTCCTCTCTAGAACCATCGTTACATTATTCAACAGCCCGGTTTCCAGTGAGAGATTTAAAGAGATACAAAGACACAAACAGTGCAGATCATACAGGAGGCTTGGCAGAGGCGTGCTCCCCCGCAGAAATCTGGATGGTGGAGTTACTAGGAAGATACCATTACCTCAGAATTCTTTTTCTTTTCTTCTTCAGAATTCGTATTTCTGTAAGGTAAGTAGTGATGTCTCCTTCCGTCCTGATTTTAGTAACTTAACCATTTCCTTTGTTTTTATTTATTCGCTTAGTTTTGGCCAGTTTAGCGATATCTTAGATAATTTTATTTGTTGGCTCTGGTTCTACTGTTCCATTTATTTATACTTTAATCTCTTTATTTCTATCAGAATAGACTAACCCTCTACCACTTATCATTTTAAAGTGTTCTTAAACTAGGTGTGGTGCCCATTATCTGAACACGCAGGGGGGGCAGAGGTATGAGCACGGCTACAGGTTCAAGGCCAGGCTGGGCACACAGTGAGTTCCTGGCCAGACAAAGCTACATAGTGAGACTTTGTCACAAACACTGAAAATGGAAACAACAACAACAACAACAACAATAAAGTTATTTTCTTCCCTTTTTTATTCAGTTCTTCAAGACAAGTTTTCTCTGTGTAACAGCCCTGGCTGTTCTGGGTCTGGCATTGTAGACCAAGCTGTCCTCAAACTCACAGAGATCCACCTGCCTCTGTCTCCTGAGCTCTGGGATTAAAGGAATGTACCGCTATGTCTGGCAACAATAGAGTTCTTCATCTATAGTAATAACATTTTTCTTTTTTTTTCTCCAAAAAAGGAGATTTATTTATTTATTTATGTATATGAGTTTTCTGTCTGTATGGATGAACTTGGGACCTCTGGAAGAGCAGCCTGTGCTCTCAACTGCTGAGCCATCTCTCCAGCCCCCATAGTAATGTTTTGGTCACTTGTACAGCCACTTAATAATAGACCCATATATATATATATTAAGCAAAACCCAATGCAGTTGAAGAGACAAGTGGGCGAGCCAACAAAATTAGTTGGGAATTTATAAACCCCACTTTTTTTTTGAGACAGTGTCTTCTATAGCCTAGATTGACTTTAAACTTGCTGGGTTGCCAAGGATAACCTTGAACTTCTGATCCTCCTGCCTTTATGTTCCTGGTACTGGGAATACTGGTATGTGCCATAGGCTTGGCTTTATGTGGTGATGGGGGCTCTAAGCCAGGGCTTTGTGTTGGAGAAGTACTCTGCTAACCCTAAATTTCACTTTTAATAATGGACAGAGCAAGTAGGCAGAAGATAAGCTGGGATGTACAAGATCTGAACAGAACTATAGTGCAACTGCGGACGAACCTGTTCTTTTCTGCACTGGGAACATACCTGGGAGCTTAGACACACTGGGTAAGAGCCGACCGGCAATCCTGGTCCTAACACAGACTGTTTTCAAATATGAAACATTCTTCATGTTATACCACATGCTATGCTATAAAATAAGGCTCAAAATATTTAAAGTGATTGAAATTATACAAAATAGATTCTCTGACCATGTGAAATAAATAATAAAAGCAATCAAAGAAGATGGAAATGTGTGATGTTCTTTGTGGTGGTTTGAATGCGAACAGCACCTGTAGGCTCAGGGATCCGAATGCTCACCAGAGCATGGTACCATTTGAAAGATGAAGAGAAAATGAGTCACTGGAGGTGAGTTTTGAGGTTTCAGAAGCCCAAGACAGGCCCAGAGGCTCTGGCTCTTCCTGCTACCTGTGGATCCAGCTGTAGAACTCTCAGCTCCTTCTCCAGCTTCATGTCTTCCTTCATGCTGACATGCTTCCCACCTTGATGACAGGGAACTAAATCTCTGAAAGTGTAAGCCAGCCCCAAATAAATGTTTTTCTTTATAAGAGTTGCCATGGTCTTGATGTCTCTTCACAGCAATAGAACATTGACTAAGACAGAAGTATTGTGCTAGGTACTTTTATGTCAACTTGACATTAGCTAAAGTCCTCTGAGAGGAAGGACTGTAGATTAGAAAATGCCTTCATAAAACTGGGCTGTAGGCAAGCCTATAGGTCATGTTCTTACTTGATGGGGGAGGGTCCAGCCCATTGAGGGTGGGGCCATCCCTGGGCTAGTGCTCCTGGTTTCTATAAGAAGGCACACTGAGCAAGTCATAGGGAGCAAGCTACCGAGCAGCGCCCTCCACGGCTTCCGTCAGCTCCTGCCTTTCTTTGATGATGAACTGTGATCTCTAGCAGAAACATTCACAACATGCAGACATCAGGAAGAAGTTTATATAACATCTCTATATTAAACTTTTCAAAACTAAAAGTTTCCATGTTTCTAATGATCGTTGCTACCCTAGTCATAACAGCAGGGAAATTGAAACAATCTAAATGCCCTTTAAATATCAACAACTAATGAAAATGTGCTACATTTACACAGTGAAATTCTATACAACTGCAAAGAAAACAAAATCCAGAAAGTTGCTGGTAAATGGATGGACAAAGAAAAATTCCACTGAGGTGGGTAGCCCAGACCTGGGGGAAGAAAGCCTCACACTTTTTCTCATCTGTGCCTCCTAGCTCCAAATCTTCAGGGTGAGCATACAATGTGGAGTAACTGCAGAAACCAGGAAAGTATGATGGTATCATGGTGGGGTACTTGAGAGGAGAATAGGAGAATATGAAAGCTATTTAGTGGAAACCTAAAAATGGGGAGGAGGGAGGAAGATCAATACAGAAAGAGAAGGTGTGTCGAAGGACAAATCATACCAAGATTGTTTGAAAAAGCCTCAAGCAATTGTTTTATAATTACCCAAAATTATACATGATACATACAATTGTATGTGTATACACATATGCAAAAATATAATATTAATGTAGTTAATTAAACACTAAATATTACATACTATAACAATATAACATAAATATATTACTATATTACATATATTATATACATATTAAGGGAAGTTAATGAACTTAGGCTGACCATGCTCCCCATAAGGACCATAGAGGAAGTGGTCAGGTCCCAGTATTAGGCGTGAGAAGTCTTTCAGATCATTGGCCAGGTAGTCCAGATGGCTCTCAAGGCAATATAGACTAATGATGTGGCCGTTTGTTGCCTCTCACAGGCTGAATGTGATTGCTGAAGACACTACGTACTTAGGACCAGGACTTGGATTACTGGCTCTGGATCTAACCCGAAAGCCTCCTACACAGGCTGCCAGGGGAGTGAAGCAGGCGCTAGTGCTTCCCGCCCAGCAGAGAGCAGTGACCACCATAGCAGGCTGTCCCCGAAGATGCAGTAAGGGCGCTCAGACCTTGGTGTCTAGTGGCTTAAGGCATCCTCTGTAGGCAGGAAATCGTCCTTGGTACTAGAGACCTAGCCAGCTTTCCCAGTGAGTGAGATCATGAACCTTAGAAAAGGATTTGTCACTGCGACTTTCCTAGACCAGTATAATTTCTTTCTACGTTCTAAATCTTATCCTAACACCCACAGTATAAGGAGACACACGTTTGATGAGCTACCACCACTCATCAGAAAAGCTCCTCTCTACAGCAAATAGAGACCCCACAACTGGACACCACACAGAGATGAACAACAGATTGTGGGGAGCTCAGGCTCAAAAGATACATCGACATCACAGTTCCTGCATCTGTGGCACCGGACCCATGGAAGAGGGGACAGAAGGATGATAAGAGCCAGAACACCAAGAAGTCTGCTGTGAAAAGCCTCTCCTAGAAATGGCTGCAGGAACAGGGCAGGACAATGGCGATATCAGTGGACATGTTCACACAGAAAGGAAAACAAAGAACTGAAGGCCACGTTAGCTGCAACACTGCCGGAGAGGGAGAATTATCTTCTCCCAGGATGAGTCCTCTAATGGTTATCCAATGCAAACTGGTCAGCCCGGAAAACACACACAGACAGCAAACATGGGCTCAGCAGGGTGTAGTAATACTTGTGCACACACATGCATATATGCATATGTGTGTGTGTAACACTAATGCAGAGAAAGAGGCTTATAGATACATATATGCATATATGCATTTATACCTTATATATAATGTATATCCTAATATCTAACATATGATGTATGTATGTACATATACTATATAATGTATATATACATGTATGCATATATGTATCTATAAGCCTCTTTCTCTGCATTAGTGTTACACACACACATATATATAATGGACACGGTTGGGAGGAGCTGGAGGGAGAAGAGAGAAGGGAAAGTGATATATATATAAAATATATATATACTAACTAATTTAATGTATCTATTATATATTAACTAATTAATATATGTATTAACTAAAACTGAACAAAGCAAAGCCATTCAATGTGAAGAAACACTTTCTCCCGCATGCACGCCTGCACCACTTGCATGGCTGCCAGCGGTGGCGGCCAGAAGAGGCCGTTAGAACCCCTGAGACCGGAGTTCGGATGGTTGTGAGCAGCTATGTGGGAGCTGGGAATCAAGCCCAGGCCCCTGGACGAGCAGCCAGTGCTCTTACCAGCTGGCATCTCCCAGCCCCATACCCCAAATCGGAACGATTCTTTCATGTACTATTTCTGGAGCATAGACGTCTATAGAGACACTGGGTTAGTGGCTGACGGCCCAGGCATGGGGAGGCACGGAAAGGGGAGCGGCTGCTGTGTGCAGAGCTTAATTTTGGCATCATGAAGAAACTTCCAGAATCGATTAGTGGTTATAACCTGTATCACCGAAAACCACTGAACTCAACATGTTTAGGGAAGGGCTTTATGGTCCTTGTATTATGCCTCAATAAAATGGTAAAAATCAATAAAGATAAGAGTAAGAGTCCTTCTGTTGACTCTTTTCATCAGAAAAGAAACAGGACAGCAGTTTTTATTCTGGTTCTTAATGGTGGCGGGGTGGGCTGCTCCCCAGCAGACCCCTGGACCTCCAGACATTTTGTTAGTGGGAAGGCTGCTCCTGACATCTAGTGGACAGAGGACAAACCTTCGCGCTGGCGGCGCTAAGAGTGAGTTCTGCCTTAGCCAAGCTCCTGAGAGGAGCCGAGCTAGGTGAACCGCACAGTCGCCCAGGGCCTTCGCTGAGGGCAGCTGGGAGAAACAGCCCAGAAAAATTCATCTCTCCAGGACTGTCCTTGGGAGAAACTTCTGTCTGGGCTTAGTTCCAAGGACAGCTGTTTTCTTTATTTTATCTCGTGGACACTGTTAACTCTGGAACTTTTGGAGCTGGCTATTAAAGATTTTTGAGCCAAACTTGGGGCCCACCCATACTAAGGGCAGAGGTCTTAGGATGGTTTTTAGTCTTCATCCTCACTCCATTTTATATCACTACCTTTAAAAAGTGATCTGTAAGTTGGCCGTGAGGGCACGAGAGCAGGAGAACTGAGCTTGCCTCCTGCTGATACCTAGCCAGAGCCGCGCGCGTGCGCGACAGGCGGCTCAGCTGCCCCCCAGGCCCAGATCCAGGGCTCTGAACAGGCTCATCCCACAATCTATATAATTTGCAAACGTCAGGATGTATAAAAGGTCACTCCTGCTGCTCCAAAGCTGCAGGATCTCCACGACACAGGGCAGCAATAGGATAACGGGGAGGAGCCCCAATGAGGATCTAATGGTGATGTGTGACAGAAGCAGAGACCTCCAACCAGATCAATGACTCACTGCAATGAACGTTCGTAAGTGAAGATGCGTGGACAGACGTGTGCATGTACTGTGGGACACACTGGGACACACCGCAGCTTCCATGACGAGATATTTTTATACTTCGTTTTGTCGTTGTTTGGTTGCAAAGTGCAGACACGAGGGGACAGGGAGATCTTCGCCACACTGCCGCGTTTTACACAGCAGGTTCCACATCTGGGCGGAGGAAGCACACGTACACCGTGAGGATCCTTGCTGCGGCCTGGAGCTGGGAGGAGTCTGGCTTGGGTGAGGAGGCGGGGCAGGGGGACTGTGCTGGGACCGATCCCCTCCACAGGCTGGCTGCAAGGCAGCCGTGAGGGAGCAAGAGAGCCGTGTCGGAGGCTGTGCGGGACAGTCAGCAGGGACAGCGCCTGCCTGTGAGCAGGGCAGGGGATGGCGGCACGCCCTGTGCTGGGGGCTAAGGAGGTTCCGTGGGCCCCGGCCACACAACTTTGCAGCCACTTGGCCTTAGCTCTCCAGTCACCGAAACAAGGCAGTAATAAACACCTCTGTGGCTCAACACCAGGGCGGATATTACTCAAAGTGCTACGCTCATTGCTGAACAGCAGACGTTTTCCTTGTTCGTGTTGAGGGACAGAAATAATTACGAAGCTGTAACGACTGCTGGGCTGTGAGTCGGCGCCCTCACCGAGAGCGGTAATCCCTGCGCTGTCGCCCCAGGGCTATGAAACTGGGGAGACAGGAAGCTGAGGCTGACCTCAGGGAATTAATTAAAACTTAACTCAGCAGCTCAGGGAGAAAGTTTTTGCTAATCATTAAGTCGCACCTGGATGGAGGCAAGTTAGGAGTAAACACGATCTGGGGTGGAGTATCTCTGGGCTCGCTTCTCTCAGGAGCTCTCCCTACCTGTGGGCCTGCTTCTCTCAGGAGCTCTCCCTACCTGTGGGAGCATCGCTCACCATTTTCATGACAAACAAACCTCAGTCCAAGACAGGCAAGGAGGGACCCAGGGCCAATGGCATTTCCAGGTGTGTGTGTGTGTCTGCTTTATGACCTCCTGAGAAAAGCCCAGCACAATTGCACTATTTTAGACTCTTGAGGTCATATTAAGGAAAGTTTCAGTTTTTGAATCACGTTTACTGAGGTATGAACTTATATGTAGCAAAATCGCTACTTAACAGTATAAAATTTGACAAATGCATAATCATAAACCAAAGTCAATACGTAACCTCAACAAACCCTCATGCTCCTGTACCCTTCCCTGACCTGTTACAATCAACGACATGCTTTCTGTCAAAAGTGTCACGTCCCATCCCTAATGGATTTTATAGGAAAATGTGGATATGTATAAAATAATCCCAAAGTCAGATACTTGTAAAAGTAATATATTTTCAAGTAAGTTCTCTTTAGTATACCAATGAATTGAAGCCAGCTTTAAATTTTATATGTGCCTCAATGACAATATGTCACTGTAAGGGACACACACACACACACACACACACGTACATAAACATTTCTAGGACAGTGGCTCTCAACCTGCAAACCTCTGTCTCTAAAAATGTTTACATTATGATTCGCAGCAGCAGCAAAACTGCAGTTATGGAATGGCAATGGGAATAATTTTATGGTTGGGGTCAGCACAGCGTGCTTTAAGACAGTGTGTTAAAGGGTTGCAGCGTTGGGAAGAGCCGCTGCTCTAGAATAACCCAAAGAAGGAAATCTTACAAGACTTCTGTAAATTAAAACAGGGTACTCATAAAGTTGTCTTAAGACAGCAGCAAAATAGCTACTCTAGTTAGAGGGGGATGTTGCAAAACTGGTCTTGAACTAAATCTTGGTCACTTTTGTAGAGCTTGAGAGAAGGCTGACGATGGCCCTTTGTGATATTACTAAGACAAGTTTTGGGCTAGGGCTCTCTCACAGAAAACTTTAAATATCGGAATGGAATTCTTTAAATAATGGTGCGAATTCTACAGAATCCCTCTCTAAGGGAACAACACAGCTGCAATGCTGAGGAACAGGATTCTCATAGATGAACCTATGTGTGCGACTGGGGCTGCCTCAGAGTCCACCCTCTTTCATGCTGTGGAAGGGCTAAGAAAATCGCAAGCCATGATTCCACATGCAGGCAAACACTCCTGTTTTCTTGACAGTGGTACCAATTCTTTTCAGGCGCCAGCCCTATGTTCATCAGCCTCTTCGACACACACAGCCCCTCCGCACACACAGCCCCTCCGCACACACAGCCCCTCCGCACACACAGCCCCTCCGCACACACGGTGGGCTGTGGCTGACGGCACACTCAGCCCCTCCGCACACACGGTGAGCTGGGGCTGACGTCAAGTTCGGTGTTAACTCTGTGGAGTTGGCCAATAACTGCTGGCACCATGTGTTTTCACATTGCTCTTCAGTTCCCCTCAGTGACTTTTCCCTGGTCCCTCCACCAACGCACATTCCAGACACTGAGCCATTCACCTACAGAGCATGTGTGTGGAAACATCCCACTTGAGGTGAGAATGAATAGTGAGTGAACAAACACAGCCCCTGGGGCCTTGTCCTGGGCGTTCTCACACCTGTCCTTTGCTCTCTGGCACTCAGGGAATGCTTGCCTTGGAGACACAAGGAATGTGCTGCCTAACTTTGGCATCATGTGATCATTCTGGCCTGAGCTAAAGTAGACTCTACGTTCATCCCTTAGGCTATCAGACTATTAAAACAATGGTTCCCCTCAGATTGGCATTTCCCAGGAACCTCATGGTGAATGATGGACAAAGAAGGTGCCTGGTACAGGCGAGCTTGTCTTCCAGATATTTAAAGCGGTTCTGACTCTTGCTAGGTACTTTGTAAGAGAGGCTGGGGCCGAGGCATGGTGGCCGGGGCTGCTCCATTAAGCTTACCCTTGCCCTCTGCTTACCCTAACCCTCCCCTCAGACTTCCAGAGGCAGACCTGGCCTCCTTGTCCCTCTTGCCAGGGTGCTCACGCTGCTTCTCTATTCTGGATTTCCTCTATTACTTGTCTGCCTAATTGGCCTGAGAGGACGGGTGGCCCAGCCTCGCTTGTTGGGGTCCAGGCTTTGACTCTAACTCAGTATTAATGCTTTCCTCTCTGCTTCTGCAGCCATTGTGTCCTCTTCAGTTCTCCAACAGTGTCATGCGGAGCAGCGAGTCATGACTGAGGGGGAGCGTGGGGAAGGCCTCTGTCCTGCAGGTCTTGTGGCTTGAGCTCTGCTCATTTGTGCAGTGCCTGACTCGCTGGGGCTCGTGTGGACTTTAAATAGAGTATATTCCAGGGACCCTGCACTGGGTAAGCACCCTCAGACTTTGGGGATCCCAGGAGCGGTAAATGTACCTCTTCCCCTCACTCTGCCTCAACTTTGATCCCTGTCTCCAACCTGGAGCTGTGTGGTAGGACTGGCGCTGGCCGGAGAAGCTAGTGTTCCTGTTGGGAATTTCTCTGGGGCCTCATGCGAGGCTGTGTGACCTCAGATGAGGTCCTGTGCCTCCATCTCCCCAGCTTCCTCATCAGCACAGTGGGCATGTTTACATTGCACTAGACTTGCGTGAGGTGATTTATGCTAAGAGCCTATGTCCTATACATGCCAGGCATGCCAGGCATGACTACAGGCTCTGCAGCTAAGGGATGCCTAGCAAAGACACGTGCGTGCATGTGCACACACATTTATAGTTCATCACACACACACACACATACAGAATTACAGAAGGTGGTAGAGGAATGGACGCTAGAGCCGGCATTAGCCCTAGAGACTTGGTTCCTAGCCACATAATGCCAGTTGCATGGAGTCCAACACCCTCTTTTGACCTCTGAGGGCACCACGCACACAGTGGTGTACAAATATACATGTGTACAAATATACACACTCATACCATAAACAAATAAACAAAAAAGATAAGAAATATTATCATTTTGTGGTAATATTTTATCTACTGTTTTCACTACTCTATGATTAATATATCAAGTGGATATACACACACATTAAATATACACACATTAAAGAGTTATTTACTTTTTATGTGTATAAGTGCTCTATCTGCATGTACATGTGCATGCAGAAGAGGGCATCATATAACATTACTGATGGTTATGAGCTACCATGTGGGTGCTGGGAATTGACCTCAGGACCTTTGAAGGAGCAGGCTATGCTCTTAATCTCTGAGCACAGCCAACAAAAACACAAGTAATTCTTCAAATTCATCCCACTCAGCCTGTCATTGTTAATACTCTGGTATGCATGTATTTTTCTACCAAAATAAATTTTATATTGAAAATTTAATGTTTTTTTATTATTTATTAATGTATCTCAAACTTCTTCCCATGTCAGTAAATAAACTTTTAAGCCATATGTTGTGACTATCATCCTAGATTCCAAAAGCTCAGGAGGATCATGAGTTAGAGGCCAGTGTGGGATACAAACAAAATAAATGTTTTCTCCTAAACAGAAAAAAACGCTGGCATAAACATAAAATCCTTTAAAAAATGTGTCTCTCTCTGTGTGTGTGTGAGCATTTGGAGCATTGGATTTTTTTTTTTTTTTAGTTGCTTTTCAACTTGTTTTTGAAACAGGTTTGAACTTGTGCACACGGATTTGGCTCTACTGACTGTCCAGCAGGTCCCTAGGGCTCACTCATCTCTGCCTCCTCAGTGCTGGGATCACAGGTGCACTGCTGTGTCTTGTTTTTTTCTGCTGTTTTTCTCTTTTATACGGTGTTGAGAACATGAGTTCAGGCTATCATGCTTGCAAGGCAATGATATTTGGAGCTTATCTCCAAATTCTCTCCTTCATGCTCCAAAAACCTTTTAAAGAGTAACATATCATTTTAGAATAGTTTTTTTCAAGATAATATTTTATTGATTGGGAATTTCACATAACGCACCCCAATCATACTTGCTTCCCACCCCTCCTAGGTCCACTCCCACCCTGTAACCCCCTCCCCCAAAAATAAAAAGAAAGAAAGAAAGAAAGAAAGAAAGAAAGAAAGAAAGAAAGAAAGAAAAAAAAGGAAGGAAGGAAGAAAAAAAGCTAGTCCATATACTCACTGGAGAGGTCAAACTCCCAGTGACCAGCTCCTTAAAGATAATCGTGTCCTACCCCACTCCCCGCCCCCACCCCTGTCAGAAGCCAGCAGCTGTGCTGAGCTATGCTTCAGGGTCCTTGTCTGATTCTTGTTCCCTTCAATGGCTTCCTGTCTAGACTGTTTTTTGGGGGCTGAGCTGTGGGGGGGGGGGGAGATGTTGTCACAGAAGCTTTCTAAGTCTCCTATAGAATTGTTAAAGGAACTTTTATTCATCTGATTTAATTATTGTCTCAGAGGCTTACTAGATCCATCTGCTGCTAACCCAGGCCTAGTCCTGGAAGCTTCTAGCCTCCTTACAATCTTACCTGGGCCTAGAATGTTTTCAGCCTCTGAGACTTGCTGCTGAATAAGCTCACCCTTTCTAGCTTTCTGAACTCTGGCTGACTGGTTCAGCTCAGCTGTTCTGGCTCAAACTCCTCTCCATGCTGACTGATTTAAACTGGCTTCTCTTAGATCTGACTGAATTGCTCTGCTTGGTCTGAAACTAACTCTAGTTATCTGTTATAATCTTTTGGCTCCTCATTCTCTGACTAGTTCTGTTCTCACCTATATCTGGATTGTTCTCTCTGCAACCTGTTTCTATATAACTGTCCTGGTAAAACTGCCTCCTCTCTCTCTCTCTCTCAATGCTGCTGCTGCTGCTACTGCTGCTCCCTCAAGCAGCTTCCCTTTCCTCTCTCTTCTCATGAGAGTTGGAAATATCCTATTCTGTTAAATCTTTCTCTGATTCATCACTCTGATTCATCTCAATTAGGCATGTGCTCAATTCAAACGTGGTGCTTCCTTCTACAAACCATCTTTACCTTCATTGTCTGGGATTAAAGGCATGTACTAAGGGTGCGTCTGTATTCCAGCCAGAGTGACCATGTTTAAAATCCCTCTACATAGAATAGTTTTTAACTCACAAGAAAATGTCTAAGAGAGCGTCTAGAATTCCCTTGGTTTACTTTATTAGTAACCCAGCAGTTAATGTGGCCTGACAACTATTAATGAACTAACGCATAACAGCCTACCAACGTCCACATTTTATTCAGATTTCCTTAGTGTAAAAAACAATTTTATATTTGTGTGTATGGGTGTTTTGCCTTCATGTATGCCTGGTGCACACAGAAGCCAGAGGAGGGCATCAGATCCCCTGGAACTGGAGTCACAGATGGTTTAAACTGTCCTGAGGTTGCTGGGAATCAAACCCAGTCCTTTGGAAGAGCAGCCATGGCTCCTAACCACAATCACTCCAGCCCCCAAGATTTCCTTAGTTCTTACTTAATGCCCAAGACTCCACCCAAAATAGTATATTACATTTAGTTCTCATGTTTCCTAAGTTTCTCAGAGTGTCAAGACCTTGGCAGCCTTGAGGAGCACTAATCTGGTGCCCTGAGGGAGGGGCTTCCGTCAGAGTCACTGTGTGTGATGTTTTCTTCCTGGGAGGAAAGGCACAGAGATGATGTTTCGTCATATTAAAGGTGTGAACTTCAGCATTTTACCTGTGATGATGTTCACTGTGGTCACTTGGCCAAGGTGCTCTATGGTACACAGCCCTTTCCTCACTCCACTAGACATTTGATACACAAACCCCACACTGAAGGAGCCCAGGCTTGTGTTCTCCCACTTGAGGTAGAGACAGAAGTCAGCATTGGATGTTTTCTTAGTTGTAATTAGTTTTTTGTGTTGTTAACTTGATACAAGTTAGAGTTATCTGAGAAGAGGAAACCATAAATGAGAAGACAATCCATGAAATTAACCTGTATGCAACTATGTGAAACACTTTTAAAATTATTGCTTGATGAGGAATGACCCAGCCCACTATGGATGCTGCCACACCTGGGCAGGTGGTCCTGGTTCAGATGAAAGCAGGGTGAGGAAGTTATGGGGAGGAAGCCAGTAAACAGCTTTTCTCTGTGGCCTCTGCTTCAGTTCCTGCCTCCAGGTTCCTGTCTGAGTCCCTGCTCTGACTTCCCTCAGTGACTGGGTGTGACCTGAGAGCTGTAATAAGAAATAAATGGCTTCTTCCCTAAGTTGCTTTTTGTCATAAAGTTTTATCACAACAACAGAAACCCTAACTAAGACAGAGGGTTAATCTCAGCATTTGGGAGGCAGAGATAGGCAGATCTCCAGCCTGGTCTACAGACTGAGTTCCAGAAAAGCTAGAGCTATACAGAAAACCCTGTCTTGAAAACCAAAATCAAACAAAAGCCAAAAAGATAAAAGGCAAACCAGCACCTAAGTTATTTGGATTTTTAAAAAAGTCTCTTACTCTGTAGCCTAGGCTAGCCTCAAGTTCAAAGCAATCTTCCTATCTCAGTCTCCTGAGTACTAAAATTGTATGTGTGAGCCTCTGTGTCCCAGCTTGGAATTTTTGTTGTTGTTGTTTTGTCTTTGTCTTTTAGATGAAGTTTCTCTGTGTAGCCCTGGCTGTCCTGGAACTTGCTCGGTAGACCAAGCTAGCCTAAAACTCACAGAGATCTGTCTGCTTCTGCCTCCCAAGGGCTAGGATTAAAGGCATGCACCACTAAGCCTGACTCCAGCTTGGAATTCTTAAATATTCAAAAATATTTATTATTACTATACTTTTATTCAAACTTTTTTCAAACTTGCAAAATAATAAAATAGTACCACAAATATTCAACACAATCTGAGCTCACCAATTTCTGTTTTCTCTCTGTTTCATATTCTTTCCAAGTTATTTGAAAATGTGCTGAACACAGCGTATCCTTTTGTTCTTAAAATGTCAACATTAACTCAGACTCTTAGAAAATGAATTGTCATAAAAACTAAAACTGAAAAGCAAGGTGACTACTTGAATTAAGATTGATTAAAATTTAGTCAGGCATGGTGACACATGCCTGTAATCCCAGCACTCAGGAGGCAGAGGCAGGCAGATACTGTGAGTTTGAGGCCAGTCTGATTTACAAAGTGAGTCCAGGATAGCAAGGATACACAGAGAAACCCTGTCTCATAAAAACAACAAAGAAATTTATTAAAATTTAAAAGTCCCGATTTACTTTGAGTTAACTCTTTGCAAAAAAAAAAAAAAAAAAAAAAAAAAAGACATGACAGAATAATTATGGTGCTTTTAACCATGCCAATTCTGTGTGTGTGTGTGTGTGTGTAGGCCACAGGAGGGCAGTAGGTCCCCTGGAGCTGAGGTAACAGGTGTTTGAGAGCTGCTGGTATGGTGCTGGGAACAGAACTTGGGTCCTCTGAAAGAGCAGCAAGTGTTCCGACAGACTCAGCCTTCTCGCCAGTTTCAAACCCATTGTTTAAAGGCTCCTTTCAGCACACACTTTTAATCTAAGCATTTGAGATGGAGGGGTAGGCAGAGCTCTGTGAATTCAAGGCTGGTCTAGCCAACATGTTGAATTCCAGCCAGCAAAAGCAGTGTAATGACATACTGTTGAAAAATAAAATAAAATAGCTTAAAAGTCAAGTTCTTTCTTTTTATTTTTAATTGTGTTTATGTGTTTGTGAGCATGTGTGTGTGTGTGTGTGTGTGTGTGTGTGCGCGCGCGCGCGGCGCTCCGGCACTCTTGGAGGCCAGAGATAGGCACTGGAGCTTGTGATGCCAAAATGTAGCATTGAAACATAGAGCGTATGACTGTGATGTCACAGGGAGTATGAGGTCACATTATGAGCAGTCCGGGAAGCACAATGATGGTACAGTGGAGCACTCTGGTGGCACAGTGCAGCATGGGATCACACAAGTGAATGCTGTGACATCACAGTCCAGCTGTCATGTAAAATATGCTGTGTAAAGGCACAACTGAACACTACCATGCAAAAGGAGTTCAAATTTCATTCTCCTTTAAATTGTGTGTCTATGTGTAGGTATTGGGTATTGAACCTGGGTTCTCTGGAAGAATAGCCAGTGTTCTTATCTGCTGAGCCATTTCTTCAGCATGGTTGCCTGTAGAAGCCAGAAGAGGGTATTGAATTCCCCGGAGCTGGAATTACAGGGCGTTGTGAACCATCTGACATGGGTGCTGGGAACCTAACTGGTCTTTGCAAGAGCAGTTTATGTTTTTAGTTTCTGAGGCATCTCTCTAGTTCCCACACTTAAAAAAGTCTTGGCAAACGAGACCAACATCGGAAGAGGTTGGAAACAGGGAACAGGACAGGAGCCTACCACAGAGGGACTCTGTGAAGACTACCTCTGAAAGACTCTAACCAGCAGTGTATCAAAATATATGCTGAGACTCATAGCCAAACTTTGGGCAGAGTTCAGGGAATCTTATGAAGGGAAGGGAAGATAGAAAGACCTGGAGGGAACAGGAACTCCACAAGGAGAACAACAGAACAAAAAAATCTGGGCCCAGGGGCTTTTCTGAGACTGATACTCCAACCAAGGACCATGCATGGAGATAAGCTAGAACCCCTGCACAGATGAAGCCCATGGCAGCTCAGTGTCCAAGTGGGTTCCCTAGTAAGGTGAACAGGGGCTGTCTCTGACATGAACTCATGGGCTGGCTCTTTGCTCACCTACCTGTGAGGGGGGAGCAGCCTTACCAGGCCACAGAGGAAGACAAGAAGCCAGTCTTGTCTTGTCAGACAAGAAGCCTGATAGACTAGGGTCAAATGGAAGGGGAAAGGGCCTCCCTTATCATTGGACTGGGGGAGGGACATAGAAGAAGAAGAGGGAGGAAAGTTGGGATTGGGAGGGGATGGGGGATGGGGCTACAGTTAGGATATAAAGTGAATAAACTGTAATTAATAAAAATTAAAAAAAATCTTTTCCTTCCTTCCTTCCTTCCTTCTTTCTTTCTTTCTTTCTTTCTTTCTTTCTTTCTTTCTTTCTTTCTTTCTTTCTTTCTTTCTTTCTTTCTTGTGTGTTGTCTGCCACAGTGTGCTTACCAAGGCTCACTTGGAATTCTTTTAAAGAAACTTTTTGTTTTATGTTTTTGGGCTTTTGTCTCCATGCATGTCTGTGCACGTGTGCACAGTGCCTGGGGAGGCAAGAAGACAGTGTTGGATCCCCTGGAACTGACTGGCCATGGGTCGCCATGTGGGTGCTGGGAATTGAACTCCAGCTCTCTGCAGGAGCTACAAACTCTTAACTGCAGAGCCATCTCTCCAGCCCTCCACTTGGAATCCTTCACAGACCTTCACACCACAAAAGAAGGAAACAACTCAAACAACAGAGTACCTTGAATAGGAAGGGTCTTTCTGGATTACCCAACTGGGCCCTAAGCTATGGCAATTAAAAACATCCTTTCTTAGGTAAGTGACATCATTGAAAGTTCCTGTTACATTTCTCTAGTCTTCGCTCACTGGGCATTCTCTCAGGCTCGCTCTGCCTCTTTCACTGACTGCCATCTTTCCCATCTGAGGGCTAAGGAGTGTTTTCCCATTTCTGACATTCAGAGAAGGTACTGTTTCCTTCAGCAGCAGGGGTGTGGGTCAAAGGCCTCCATTGGGTTGGGAGTGCTCTCAGAATTAGCTTGTTATTCCAATAGCTATTTTCTTTTGGGATTAGCACTGTTTTAGAAAAGCGCTTACAAATTCTTTCCAAGACTAGGGAAGAAGCCTGCTAGTATCCACAAGGCCCAGAGTTCCGTCTCCAGCACTGGGAGAAAGGGTGTTTTTCAGGAATGGAAAGAATGCTAAGGACTAATTCTGAGGGTGGGAAAGGCAGAAGGCAGCCTCAGGGGTAATGTCTGGAAGTCCCACCTAAAGAAAAGGGCAAAAGGTTTAGAGCAGTGGGTTTCTGAGCCCAGCTGCATTCATTCTTAGTTGAAGGGTGTGAGAAGCGCGCCCCAGGCCCAACAGCAGGGAGTTTAGGCACAAAAGAAAGGAAGCCACTTCCTCCCTGCTTCTTCCTCCCCCACTTTCCTACTTCCACTGTCTGAGAATCAGCTCTTCAGGGAATTGAACTGCTGTGATGTGCTCCAGGGAGAGAACTCTGAGGGCCATGGGGATCCACCTTCAGGTAAAAGCTCCATAACTCTCTGGTCCTCAATTCTGTGTTCCTGTCTTCTGCTCTGTGGGGCTTTTCCCCACCCACCTTCTGCCTCTGGGTGGAAGACTGTCTCTGTCGGATAACTCACTTTTTGTCCATATTCTCAACCCCTTTCTTGAAGGAAACCGCTTTTGTCTCCAACTCTTTGCTTTTAGCCCCTGGGTGAGTGGAACAAAGCTTGTCTGAGAAATCCTGAAACAGCAGGAAGATGTGCCAGTGTGCCTCAGTGGGAGTCAGCAGCAGCTGAGGTTCTCAGCATCTTCCTCAGCCTCCTCAGCCTACTCCTCAGCATTCACCTCAGCATCCTTCTCAGCCTCCTCCTCAGATTCCTTCTCAGCATTCACCTCAGCCTCCTAAGCATTCACCTCAACATCCTCCTCAGCCTTCTCCTCAGCATCCTCCTCAGACTCCTCAGCACTCACCTCCTCCTCCTCTTCAGCTTCCTCCTCAGCAACCACCTCAGCATCCTCCTCAGCATTCACCTCATCTTCTTCCTCATCCTTCTCCTCCTCACCCTTCTCCTCAGCATCCACCTCAGCATCCTCCTCAGCCACCTCCTCCGCAGGCAAGCAGACCACTCTTCATTCTTACTGCTGCAGACTTTGTTTCCAGTTGGCTACCCCTCTTTGGCTCCTTTGTTTTCTAGTCTGGCTGTGTGGAAATGAGAGATGACAATGGCACAGAAGTGATTGAGTTCATTTTATTGGGGTTCTCAGGCTTTGGCTCTCTCCAGGGCCATCTGTTCTGGGGTGTGCTGTCTATCTATGTGGTTACCTTGCTGGGCAATGCTCTGATCATCCTCCTCACAGTGGCAGACTCCACCCTCCACTCCCCCATGTACTTCTTCCTGCGTCACTTCTCCCTGGTGGAGATCCTCTACACCACTACCATTGTGCCTAGGATGTTGGCTGACCTCCGGTCTTCTCGCCCCACAATTCCCCTTGCCAGCTGCTTCATTCAGCTATATTTCTTTGCCCTTTTTGGCATTGCTGAATGCTGCTTGCTCACTGCCATGGCCTATGACCGATATGTTGCCATCTGCTGTCCCCTGCACTATACCACCCTGATGAACCAGGCTACGTGTGCCAGCATGGCGGGGGCCTCTTATCTCGCGGGCATCATCACTGGCACCACTCACTCTGTCTTCATCTTCACTTTGCCCTTCCGTGGTGCCAACACCATCCACCATTTTCTCTGTGACATCCTGCCTGTGCTGAGACTGGCTAGTGCAAGCACTTTCTGGGGTGAGGTGGGGAATCTTGTCATCACGGTAGCTTTTATCTTCATGCCCTTCTCACTGATTGTGGCCTCTTACACCCGTATTCTTGCCACCATCCTTGGTGTTGCCACATCCCAGGAACGACAAAAGGTCTTTTCTACCTGCTCCTCCCATTTGTTTGTGGTCGTACTCTTTTTTGGGACTGCCACTGTTGCCTATATGAGGCCTCAGGCCGATTCCCTTGGAGATACAGACCAGATTCTCACCATGTTCTACACGGTGGCCACCCCCATGCTTAACCCTTTTGTTTATACTCTGAGGAACAAGGAGGTCACAGGAGCCATGAGGCGGCTCATGAAGAGATACCTTTGGGGTCCTTGACCACACTCTACCTTCTTCCCAAGATCCTTGAGCTAAGAGCCTGATCCCTGGACATTCACAAGGAAGAAGGAAAGCTGAGCCCCGCCCCAGGGTGTAGCCTGTGCGCTGGTGTGTTTCACCCAGTGTGAACAGCCAAGGCACAGACATACTGTTCAGAGCTGTGCTCTGGGACCTGGTCTTCATCCTCGACTGTGCTTCACCACGAGAGCGGAGCCGAGCAAACACACACTGGAGCAGAGGTCACGGGGAAGGCAGCCGAGATGGCCCTGTGTGGTGATGTAATTCCTGGTCAGGGCTGAGGCTTCTGTGCCCTCCTGGCGCTCTGCTCTTGAGACATCTATTTCTTGCTTCTCCCTGTGAGCCCTTATTGTAAGTCTTTCTCCCTGACGTCATTACATCTGCTGGGAAGGGACAGGGACTGAGTCTAGCTTGGTATTGCTGTAGGCTTGGTCTATCCAGCCACGTGTCTCCTGACTGTCCCTATCTCCAGGACCCTCCTAAGACGCTGGTATTCTGCACTTGACTTCCTCCCCAACTGTCCTGAAAGACATGCTTTCACTACCTCCCCTCCTCAGACAGAGCACACCTCTCTCCATCCCCCAGACTCCAGTCTCAAGTCTGACATGGCTGAGGCTCTTGGAATGACACTGCTTTCTTGCAACAAACTAGTCACTCTTCTCACTGGGTGGCCACCTTGGTCGTTGGTTGGAAGGCTCTAACGCATCTCCTTTTCCTTAGAAAGCAGTTCCTCATTGTTCACGAGCGCTTCTTCTGCTATTAGTCACGGAGGTAGCAGCAGAGGCAGGGAAACTGTGCTCAAGGAACTGTACATGAATGCCTGGAAACTACTGAGTTTCTTTTCAAGTTTATAAGAAGTAACTCTGCTAGCTTCAAGAAATTTATATGCAGAAGAAAATATAACTATCAGCAAAATGTTAATGTCTTTGAGAAATTAGTTCCACCTGCTTTGTTCTGCATTTGCATACATGCATGATCATAAAAAATTAAAAGTAAGATTATACTGCTTAAAGTGTGTTTTAACAGTCTCTACTTTAGTGAACTTCATTTGAACATTGGCCATGACCCCTAGAAGGGAATTTCGGAGTCTCTGCCATATCTTACACTATAGGTGTACTACAACCTTAAGAAATGTCCTGCCATTGCAGTTTACTTTTGTCATGGACCTTGAGCTAAATGGACTCACATGTATCTCTGTATACGTACCCACACTTCCACTAGTATACCTTCCAGAAACAGGACTGATGAGTAAAAATGTTTTGAAATACTTTGCCAAATTACCCTCCGCAGGAACTTTTATTGTATTTGTAGCCCAATTGAGTGTCTCTCCCTACAAATTTCAGGGGAGGGAAGCCATTTAAGGGTCAGGAAGGAGTTGAGATTAGGTGACTCAGGGAAAGGAAAGGTGAGGAAGGTATAGATAGATAGTTAGATAATTTTTGGATGTGGAAAGAATAAGATAAACGTGAGTCACTTTGCATCAATTGACCTCTGGGCAGGCCTGTGGGGCCTTCTCTTATTCAGTGATTGATTGCAGAGGGCCCAGACCTTTGAGGGTGTGCCATCCCTGGGCTGGTGGTCCTGGATGCTGTAAGCAGGCTGAGCAAGCCATGAGGAGCAAACCAGTAAGTAGCATCCTCCATGACCTCTGCATCAGCTCCTGCCACCAGGCTCCTGCCCTGACTTCCTGCAGTAACCCACTGTGCTGCGGATGTGTAAACTGAAATTAGCCCTTTCTTCTCCAGGTCTTTATCACAGCAACAACCCTAACTGAGACAAACATTTTTCCACATCCTCCTGCTCCCCATCTTTACACAGTCCCTGATGGTGCTTTCCCTAGCCCGGCATGGTCTAGCATGGTGTGGCCCGGCGTGGTGTGGTGTGGCCTGGCATGGTGGTGTGGTCTGGCATGGAGTGGTCTGGCATGGTGTGGCAGTGTGGTGTGGCCCGGTGTGGTGTGGTTCCCTTCCTGGGCACTGTGAGTAGCAGATTATCTTCAGTGACAGTTGTTGTCTGATTTGTGCCCTTACCACATTTGATTAATAATACCTACATTTAGAACATTTTGTTATTGTCTTTCTTGTCCACCTTGTCTGTTGTGCTCAGCCCCTTTTGTCTTCCTTAGATACTTAGGCTCTCTCTGCCTGCAAGTTCCTTTTATTTTTAATTTTTTTTTTTTTTGTGGATTAAGATAAACTTGATTGTTTCTGAAAACAATTTTATTTTTTAAATTAAATTTTAAGTCAGCATACAAAAAGAATGTGTTTCACAATACAGTTTTCATACACATGCCATTCTGGTTTGTTCATATTGTTCACAAGTTTATATTTAAACCTTCTCATAGGTAACAACATTATTCAAGTCTCAGCTAGCACTCCACATCTTCAAGAAGACCGTCTTCAATATCACTCAAGTAGGACCACACAGTCTTTCATGTAGCTCACAGCATAATCCTCCTTCAGAATAGTAATATTGCTCTTTGGCTTGAGTAGGGATTTAGTTCAGGTCTTTTCTGCTAGGAGGTGTATTCTGTGAAGACAGAGGCTTTACTTTGTTCAGAGCTGTGGCTTTAGGGCTTAGAAGGGGCTGGCACACGGCTTAGAAGAGGTGTTTTGACATATATGGAAGACTGCTCCTTCAGTGCACTCAATGGGAGGCAAAGCTGCCTGCCTGTCTGTCTCCTGGAGTCTAGACAGCTGAAGATGATCTTCCCTAAACTCCCCCACAGCTCAAGCTGCACTCATGGCCTAACTTGTGCCAAGGTGAGGCACCTTTGGGAAACATGGACGACAGAAGAGTTGAGGCAGAGGCTGGCCTTGCTTTACCTGTTTCCTTTGACAAGTTTAGTTGTGATTTAATGGCAGAAGAGGCCTTAGCACTGTGCAGGTTGAGAGGCAGGGTCTGGGGCACCCATCTTGCATGGCATGGATAGAGGTGGAAGTTGGGTGATTTGTGGACGGTAGTTATGTCAATGGCTTTCTATTCCCTTCCTATTGGCACGTTCCTTGGCTGGCTTTGTCAAGTGTGGTGCTCCAGTGCTCATCCCCACAAGCTTAGCCCAGAATCTACTCATTCTGTCTGTAACGGTTGATATTGTCAGTTTCTCAGGATCTGGAGTCACCTAGGAGACAAGCTGGGATGCCTATGAGGGATCATCTCAATTATGTTAATTGAGGTAGAAGAGACACTTTAAAAGTGGGCATCACCATCCCCTGGGCTCAGGTTCTGGATTGTATGAAAAGGAGAAAGGCTGTCATGGTTACTGTTTAAAGTGAGGGAGAGAAAAAAGTGAAAAAAAAAAAAAAAGACATTAAGGACTGCTCAGATATCTGCCATACCTCTAGAATTTAGATGGTTCTTTGCAAGGTTGGGTCACAGATGCTGGTCCCATTACTGAGCCAACCTTCATAAAATCAGGTCATAGATTCCGGTCACACCTCAGGGTGGTCCTTCAGGAATCTTCACTTGTAAATGCTGGTCCCTCCTCCTGGCAGTCTTTCTGGATTCATAGTCTGTGCTCCCCTGCAGACTTTGGCCTGACCAGGTTTCCAGTTCCCCGAATACTGGATGCAGTGACTCTGAGTCAGTTTCTCTCCCTTATTTAGAGGGTTTCTGTTGACCATGTTTCAGCCTGTAGTCTTGTGACACTTGCTCTGAGTTTCCCAAGAGTGTGATTCATGGGGTGACCGAGCACCTGGCCTCTACTCCTGTGAGAGAGAGGTTTTTCCAGGATCAGCCTTCCTTTTGCCCCTGCTCTGCACAGCTTTTCCTCCTCCTTTTCTTTTTCTCTCTTTAAAGTGTTGGTTGTTCAGAGTACTGTACTGATTTTCTGAGACTCTCTGGCTCAGTCATGGCTGAGTCACCCTTTCTCACTGGGAGAGACCTGGTGGCTCCTGAGACCTGCTAAGCCCCCTGGGATGAACGTGATGCCCTGATCCCATTTGCCCTGTAAAGTTTCCTGTTTTACTAAACTGGAGATTATAAACTATTAGCCACTTCTTCTGACAGCTGTTATTCAGCCTTCCTCAGTTTATTCCCAGCAGGCTCTGGCAGATCATGACTTCCTGTTGTGTGCCATCTTCCCTGGTTTACAGTGATGGAATCGTGGCAGACTGTGATGCGGCAATGAACGCCATGTTATCACAATGATGTAGAGACAGCACAATGTTGCGCCCTCTTAAAACTGGTTTATTTTGGTTTCCTATGCCTCTTTCTCCATTCTCCACCCCAATCCCATCTAACACCCCAACATCAAGTAGCAGAGAGAGGTTAGTGGGGAGAGGGAGTGGAGTTCTCTTTGGCTACTTCCTATTGGTTAGCATTACCGGGTTCCTTGTGAAAGTCCAATGTTTGTTTCAGGATATCTCCACCTTCTCATCAAACTGCATCAACAGCAGCCAGGAGCAGCAGGGGGAGCACCAGCAGCCTTTGTCTTTCTCAGAGCCCCTTAACACTCCCTGGCTCTGGCTTTTATTCCTTCTCAGAGTCCTCAGAATTTAACTGTCTTCAGCTGGGAAAGAGCCCCTCTCAGCCCCCCACAAGGCAAATAGTTTCCTGCTGTGGACAATTGGAATCAGTCCATATCCTACGCCTGGGATCAAAACAAAACGATGTTTGCATCCACAACAGCACAATGAAGCTTTCAACCGGGGCAGATGTAATGCAGAGCATTGCCAGGTACTTGGAACTCTATCATGGCAGAAGAGCACCACCACTGGACCTGTGCTGTTTTAGAGAAGCTTTATGGCATAATGCAGCACTGTCAAGGTAAACTTGAACAGCGCGAAGTCACAGTGCAACACTGTGGTGTGGTAGGGGACCTGTGAAGCCAAAGTGTACTACGGTGATGGCAAAATCGACCGCTGTTAGGGAAAAATGGGACACTACAGTGGGTAATGGTTCTGTGATGTTATTATGCACCATGGTGTTGGCACAACTAAGCACTTTAATATAAATATGGAGTAGTGGAAAGCTGTGAGGTCAATGTCGTGGTAAAGTGTGACACCCAAGACGGCCACACATAAGCACAGAGTATTGGGATGTGCAGTTGAGTTGTGATGAACCAATGACACATTTTGACAGTACAGTGCAAACTGTGATGGCAAATTCAAGCATTGCAAGTCACAGTGGAGCACTGTAGTGCTAGAAGGGAGCCTTCTGTCACCATGTGCCATGCGATGGCATAAATGAGCTTTGACATATAAAGTGGAGAGTTATGATGGAGCAATGGCTCATTGTGATGTATCATTAGAACCAGTGACATCCCAGTACAGCACTACGGGATTACAATGGAATGTTGTGAGGTCATTGTGGAATACTGCTAGGCTACAACAGAATTGTGACATCACAGTGAATATTGCTATGTAAATGAGCATTGTCATGGCACAATGAAGGCTTGTGAGGGCAGAATTTAGCAGGAGCTTAGCAGGTTTAACAGTGGAAAACTTCTTATGGAAGCTGTGATATCACAATAGAAAATTGTTTTAGTACCGTGGTGCATTGTGACATCACAATCCAATACTGTAATGTCCCATTAGGGCTGTGATATTACAATTCACCATTGTGATGGCCCAACTGAGCACTCTTATGCCAAGATGGAGCACTATGCCGGCAGGGCGCCACACTGCGAGCACAAAGCTCAGCACTGTAATTCAGAACGCAGCGTTCTGATGTCACAGTGGAGCTGTGACTTCAGTGCATCACTGTGTGTCAGGTAAAAATGCGGCATGCTAAATGTCATGACAGTGGGGCCCTGTGAAGGCAGAAGGAATGTGGTGATAGGCGGGTTGAGCCGGCCACCACCCTGCGACTTTGTGCCGGCACACTGAGTGCTGTGATAAAATAGGGTTGGAATGCAGCACTACGGAGAAAAATCTGCGAAGTGTGCTGTCACTGGGGAGCATTGTGAGGTCATGTTGGATCTCCGAGTCCACAGCGCCAGGACAGGGAAGCGATCTTATGGCCCGAGAGCATCGTGGTAAAGGTGAGCCCTGTGACACCGCAGCTGAGCTGTGGTAGTGAGGTGAACCTCTCACGCACGACTGGTCACGCTGATTTCAGTTATATCATGTCAGAGTGCGTGCACAGGGGTGCGGCTGCCTGCAGAGGCGTGACAGGCCGTTCCAAGCTCCCAAACTCACAGCTGTGACATCACAATTGTCAGATTTAGTCCCTATTTTCTGGAGACTTTTTGTTACTGGTTTTTTTCTTTTCCTTTTTTTTAAAGATTTACTGTTTTGTTCCAAGTCAGTCTTGGTGGATAGTACATTTTTTTAGGAATCTATTAATTTCTTCTAGGTTATTCCAGTCATTAGTTGGTTGTAATAACTACAACAAGCTTTTCTAGTGGTTTCCTTTTGTGTGGTATTAGCTATGTGTTTTTACCTTTCAGTTATGATTTTGTTTATTTGAATCTTTTACTTGGCAGTCTTGTTAAAGACTACCAATTTTGATTATCTTTTTTCCTTGCATTTTTAAAATTTTCTTATTTTTTAATTTTAATATTTGTTAATTATAGTTTATTCATTTTGTATCCCACCTGTAGCTCTCTCCCCCATTCCCTCCCAATCTCACCCTCCCTCCCTCATCTCCACCACTGATAGGGGAGGTCCTCCTCTATCAGGTCTCATCAGGAGTGGCTGCATTGTCTTCCTGTGTGGACTGGTAAGGCTGCTCTGCCCTCAGGAGGAGGTGATCAAAGAGCCAGCCGCTGAATTCATGTCAGAGACAGCCCCTGTCCCCATTACTATGGAGCCCACTTGGACATGGAACTGCCACGGGCTACACAATTTTCAGTCTTGTCAGCCTTTTCTATTTGACTATTTACTTTTCTAGTCAATTTGACTAGTTCCCATTCTGTCTCCGAAAACTACCCATCGTTAATGCATGTCGTCTATTTTTAAAATTAAAAAAAAAATATGTATATGGGTGCTTGGCCTCATGTATGTCTGTACAGCACATGCATGCAGTACTGGTAGTGGCCAGAAGACGGCGATGCATCGCCTGGACTGGTGGTGAGCCAGGGACGGAAGAGCAGCTAGTGCTCCTATCCACCGTGCCCTAGCGCCCACGCTGTCCTTTTTCCCTTTTTCTTCTTTTTGATGCTTAGGCACTGTAGCATACTTGGCAATGGCTTTGTGTGTTTTAAGATCGGGGCGTAACAATGCATACTTGTAATCCTAGTACTTAGGAGATGAAGGCAGGCGTGTGTGAAGTTCAAGCTTACCGTCAGCTACACCCGAAGTCTGAGAGAAGCCTAGGCGATATTAGAGCATTTGTCAGCCCTCTCTTCTTGCAGGACATTTGATCCCATTGTGAACTATAAAAACCTGTTTCTAATTGTGGAGTGGCTCGGTCTTTGATCCTAGAGCTTCTGTTTACTGCAAACAAGTACTGTGCTGTGGCACAGCCCTAGCACACACCTTTTTATCTAAGCGCTTTCTGTAAATAGGATTTAAGTAAAGTTAACCTTAGGTCAAGAGGCAGAGGAAGCAGCCAGCTGATAGGGAGTAAAAAGAAAGGAGGGACCTTGAGTTGAGGGTGTTTAAAGCAGCGTGGAGAAGACGAAAGAGCTTTTCCCATCTGGAACGTGAGCAGAATAGGAAGGGCTTTTTCCTTCCCGGATGTCGGCTGAGTAGGAAGGTCAGCTGCGTGTTCTTTTGCCCCTCTGGGCTAGCAGGTTTTCACCACAGCATCTGGCTCCCAAGTCTGTCTTTATTGGTAAAATAGAATGGTTGAGACTTAGTGTTTGTTTTTAAACACTCTCTCTAATTCTGTGGCTGAGGAGGTTGTAGGCCTAATGGATGAACTTAGGGCTGCCGTCCCAGCCTTAACCAGAGAAGCTTCTCTCTGCAGTGAGTGGCAGTGAATGCAGAGATGTGTGACTGCGAAAGGTGCTGGGACTGTGATGGCTGATAGAGCCCTAAATAGGATGTTTATAGCTCCCGGTGGGGGTCGCTGGCCGAGGGGGCAGGACTAATGTAAGAGCCAGACAGGGACAAATGCTGTGAAATGCTGCCTTTTGGGCAAGGCAGAACCAATACACTCATGATGTCACAGTAGCTGTGGCTGCCTGCCATGGCCCTACACAACAGCCAGTCACTGAGGTTCATGTTCCCTCCTTGTTGATGTATCCACGACCAACGAATTCTCAAGGAGGAGTCAAACAGGCAAACAAAAGCCCAGCATGGATGTGGGAAAGAGACTTGTAGGAAGGAAAGAGATTAATGGGGTAATTAGATTAGAGAAGGTGGGGGAGGGTTCGGTAACCAGAATGCACTTTGTACATTATGACGTTGCTAAAGAATAAATTTAATAAAGGTAAACCCCTAACTTTTGAAATCCCTTCCGTCAGTATAGAATGATTGTTTTTAGAACAACTACTTTCCAGAACAGACACTTTACAAAATATACTATTCTTCATTAAAAAGAAGACCAGGAGGGATGTGTTGGCAAACACTTGTAACCCCAGCACTCAGGAGGCTAGGCAAGGTGATTCAGAGTTTGAGTACAGCCTGGGCTGTATACTGAGACTCTATATAAAAAACAAGAAAAGGGTGAATGATTGTTAACTACTTAGGAGACTGGCAACGGCCATGCAAGGCTGTGACCCAGGTCTATGGTGCACATGGCTCTGAGGCCCGTTTCCTGCACTGACAAGGGGCTCTCAGCGATGCCTGTGTACACCGGTGCTGCTTATACTCTCACCCGAACCCTCATCAGAACTTTTGTGTTTAGTTACTTTTAAAATCACTTTCCAGCTGTTATTTTTACCAGAGAGTGTGAGATATTTTTATTTTTTTTCAGGCTTACAAATAAAAACTAAAGCTCAGAGGGGTTAAGCCATATGCTAAAAACTGTGAAACAGTAGTCAGAATGTAAATTTATTGAACTGTTCTAAGAGTTCTTTGGTGACAAGTAAAACATTTGATCTAAACTGTACTAGATGATGAATAAATGGGAGCAGGAGAGATGGATGGCTCAGCAGTCTAGAGAGCGCAGCGTTCTCACAGGACACCTAAGTTCAGCTCCTAGCACCATGGTTATGAACTTAAAACTGCCTTTAACTCAAGCTCTAAAGCAGTGGTTCTCAACCTGTGGGTCGCAAGCCCTTTTTGGGGTGTGTGTCTAACTACCCTTTCACAGGCATCAGATATCAGATATCCTACATATAGGATATTGACATTATGATTCATAACAATAGCAAAACTACAGTTATGTAGTAGCAAAGAAAATATTTTTATCATTGGGGTCACCACAACATGAGGAATTGGATTAAAGGGTCGCAGCATTAGGAAGGTTGAGAACCTCTCCTCTCGGGGATCTGACACCCTCTTCTGGCCTCCATGAGCATTGCCATCATATTCACACCCTCTTCATAGCCACAAAATTACAGAAACATTAAAAAATGTTTTTACCAGTTATAAAATGCCATACTTTAAGTTTTGTTGCTCTAGTGGGTCATGTGACCTAAGTAGCCAGTGTTCAAGGAATGTATAGAGACTTTTGTCTTAGTCACTGTTCTATTGCTGTGAAGAGACACCATGACCAAGAGAAAGCTTCCTTACAGTTTCAGAGGTTTACTCCGTTATCATCACAGCAGGAAGCACAGTGGGCACACATAGGCAGATGCTGCAGCATTAGTGAGAACTATATCCTGATGGATAGGCAGAAAGAGAGAGAGACAGAGAAAGACAGTGAGAGAGAGAGAGAGAGAGTGGCCAATGACACACTTCCTCCAACAAGACCACACCTCCTAATCCTTCTAATTATTTCAAATAGTGCCATTTCCTGGCAACTAATCATTCAAATATATGAGCCTAAAGGGGACATTCTTACTCAAATGACTACATTTCACCCTTTGGCCCCATAGACTTATAATCATATCATAATGCAAAAATATTTTCAGTCCAACTTCAATAGTTCCCATAATCTATCACAGTACTGTTTAAAAGTCCAAAGTTTACAGTCTCTTCAGGGACTCAAGGCAGTCTCTTAGCTGTGATCCCTGTGACATAAAAATAAGAACCAGATCACATACTTTCAACATGTAAGGTAATATACATTACCATTCCAAAACTCTTCAGTTTAGCCTCAGGTAGACAAAGGAAGAAAGTGGCTACATTCTTCTCCAAAATTTCACAAGAACAATCTTTGGGCCATTTACTAACATTTGCCTGAAACCTCTTGAGCCAGGCTGTCATAATCTATAGTGCTCTCAGCATCACTGTCTTCCAGGAGCCTCCTAGGATGGCTCAGTGAGCCCCACTTAGAGCATTCAACCACTTTCCTGATCCAAAGTCCCAAAGTTTTCCCCAGTCCCTAGATAGCATGGCCAGGCCTCCGCTTCTATCTTAGTCACTGTTCTATTGCTAGGAAAAGACACACGACCAAGGCAACTATTAGAAGAAGAATTCTGTAATCGGAGGCTTGCTTACAGTCTTCGAGGTTCACCCGCTATCATCATGGAATGTCTAAGCACAGCTACATTGTCTTCATGCCCTTGATACTGTTGTTGATACATCTAAATTCTGATGTAGGCATCTCTTCTTAAGATCAATAATATGTGGAAATAAGACGTTCTGGAATCCACGTTTTTTTATTTTACTTACTTAAGTCTTTGAAATGAAGTTTCGCATTGTAGCCTAAGCCAGTCTCAAACTTCGCCTTTCTGCCTCAGCTTCCTGAGTGCTGATTGGCAGGTGCATGCCACCATCTCAGCCATTCCACTATCGTGTTCTTTCTTGAGACAAGGTCTCACTGTGCCACACTGGAACTCTCTAAATAGACAAGGTTTGCTTCTAACCCAGAGATCCACACACCTCTGCCTCCTGAGTGCCACCACAACCTCTGCTTCCATCACTTTAAGAGGAAAAGTGTGGGCTGGAGAGATGGCTCAGCAATTAAGAGCAGTTAAGAGCTCTTTTAGAGGGTCTCGGTTCAATTCCCAGCATCCACATGGCGGCTCACAACCTTCAGGAACTCCAGGTCCAGGGGATTTGACACCCGGCACATGCATGCATGCAAAATATCCACACAGGTAAAAAAAAAAAAAAAAAGAACTAAAAAATATTGAAAAAATTTGTTTGTACAATATATTCTGATCACATTTTCCTCTCCTCTGAGTCCTTCTAGGTCCTCCTACCTCCCCCACACAACCAACACCAAGATTTTTCTTTCTCTCTTTAGAAAACACATGCACAGGCAAACAAAACAGACGGGAATAAAACAAACAAACAAACAAACAAACAAGCAATAAACACTCCCCACAAACCATAACAACACAAAATCAGAAACCATAATATACGGGCAAAAGACCAGTAAGACACAACCAACCAAACAACGAAAGAAAGCAATATAAACAAAAAGTCTCCAAAATACCCAAGGGTTTGTTTGGCGTTGGCCACCTATGTGGAGACGGGGCCAACCCTTTAGTGTGGCTAATATTCCCACTTTGAGACTCCATTACTGAAAACTATGTTCTCATTTGGAAGCAGATGTCGACTGGAGGTAGCTTCTAGGTTGGGGATGGGACCTGGTCCCGCTTCCCGCTCTGGCCTGAGCCTGTGAGCCGCCACAGTCTCTTGAGAGTTCACAAGTGTATCAGGCCTGATATGTCTGGAGGTCATCGTCACCTCTTACTCTTTTAATCTTTTTTGTCCTCTTGCACATATCTCCCTGAGCTTCAGGGAGGGATTTGATGGAGACATCCCATTTAGGGCTGAGTGTTCCAAGGCCTCTCACTCTCAGCTCATTGTCTGGCTGAGGGTCTCTGTATCTGTTCCCATCTGCTGCAGGAGAAAGCATCTCTGACGACGGCCGAGCAAGACACTGATCTATGGTTAGAACAGAAGGTCATTAAGAATAGTCTTATTGCTATTTTCCTTTAGCAAACCAATACAATTTGGTTTTCTCTTAGCCCCATAGCCTATTTATTCTTGAGTTCTTGGCCAGGAATGGGTTTCATCTCATGCAGTGGGCCTTAAATCCAGTCAGAGAGTGCTCAGTTGTTCCTACAATATTTGTGCCACTACTGGACCAGCTATCGTGCAGGCAAGTTACCATTGTAGAATGAAGGGTTTGTAAAACACCCACACATGTTAAATAAAATAAAATAAAAAGCATTAAAAAGGAAAAATGTGTGGTACATGGCCAATTTACGCTTTCACTCAATTGTCTCAAGCATAACAAACACAGTAAATGTCATCTTTAAACAACAAGCTGCCATTTGGGGCCGTAAAGCCTTTAATAGGTCACTTTTAACCCTGGATGAATGTGCTCGTGAATATCACATTCTTTGTGACAACCTGGCCTTTCTTCCAGCCATGAGCTTCTAAAACACATATGCCTTTTAACACTCATTTTCTCTTTTAATGTTTTGAGGGATTTGTGTGTGTGTGTGTCCTTGGCTGTCCTGAAACTCACTCTGTAGACCAGGCGGTCTTGAACTCAGAGATCAGACTGCTTCTGCATTTGTGCTGGGATTAAAAATGTGCACCACTGGGTGCTGGAGAGATGGCTCAGTGGATAAGAGCACTGTCTGCTCCTCCAGAGGTCCTGAGTTCAATTCCCAGCACCCACATGGCAGCTCACAACCATCTACAGTGGGAAGTGATGACCTGCTCTGGCCTGCAGAGGCACATGCAGCTAGAATACTCATACATAAAATAAATAAAGTCTTTAAAAAAAATGTGCACCACCATGCCCGGCTTCACACCTATAAAGTTTCAGTGTATTTAGAATTTTACCCAATATTGTGTGACACACAGTTTCTGTTAGTGTATGAAGTATTCATATTAATTATTGCTTAATACTATAAATCAACAATATAGAAATTAATACTATTTTATTCATTATCGATTAATTATTAGTTGTCCTGGAACTCTCTCAAGGCTGTCCTTGAACTACAGAGATCCACCTGCCTCTGCCTGCAGAGTGCTGGGATCACAGGTGTGCGCCACCACCTGGCTGTGTATGGAGATTTTAGAATGTAAACATGAAGCGCTCTTACAGAACACCCACCTGAGAATGGTGTACATTGAAAATATTTGTAATGTGTTGTTTTAAATGCTTTAAAATGGCTCTTTGGGGAGTGGCATGCATGCAGAAAGGGGAGGGAGGGTGATATCGGCAGGGGAGGAGGGAGGGGCTTATGGGGGGATACAAAATGAATAAAGTGTAATTAATAAAAAATTAAAAAAAAAAAGAAGGGCCACAGATGAAATGAAATTAAGGTATCCTATCCAATCTTGTAATCACTGAATTGATTTATAATGTAGAAAAATTACAGTAAAGAAATTATGACCTGAAAAAAAAAACAAAAAACAAAAAACAAAAAACAAAAAAAAAAAATGGCTCTTTATTAGAGAAAAATACATGGCAAAACAAAGCAAAACAAGCTGAAACTTCACAGGAGCTGAGAAGCTCTCTTGGGAGAGGTTCTGCCGCCCTCTGTGGACTGCAGTGTCAATAAATTTTAAGTCGTCAAAAGATGGGTCCTCAGAACTGCTTTGTACCCGAACTGCTTTGTACCTTCAAAGTACACATTTTAAAGTAAGGTGCCGAGACATGCCACTCCATTTGTAAACGCACCCTGCTTTGAACGCTGCTTTAGAGAAAAAACACGTGGATGTGGTCTCCGAGAGCTCCGAGACCTGAGGGGATTTTGATGAGCAGCAACAGCTGTTGGGGCTCACGGGTCTGAGACCACCCGAGGCTGAAGCAGACCGAGGAGGGTAGCAGATTCGTTTCACAGGCTTGAGATCTGAAATTATTAAAAAACATTTGATGGCTGCTGACTGTGGATGACTTGAAGCACTTGATCACTCGGCACAGGCTGTCAGGGCACAGGCTCTGTCCACCTCTAAGAGCGTGTTCTTTATTCAGATCCAGGACCGAAACAGTTAATGACAACCTGTTTTGTCTTCACACACCAGCTACTCTTAATGTTTTTCATCTTCATATTTGTTTTTCTTGAGACAGCTTCTCCTCCCGTAGCTGGGACTGGCTTCAAACTCATGGCAATCCCCCTGCCTCAACTTCTTGAGTGCTAGCTTTACCCTTAGGAGCCATGGAACTTTAAAAGAAAAATATAAACAGGGCCAGGAGAAATGACTCAGCAATTAAGAGCACTGGCTTCCCTCCAGAGGACATGGGTTTGCTTCCCAGGGTCTACACGGTGGCTCACTACTATCTGACTACAGTTCCAGGGGACTCTACTGGAGCCTCTGGCCCCCATGGGCACTGCACCCTCACGGTGCACAGGCACACAGGCAAGCAGCGCGCGCGCGCGCGCACACACACACACACACACACACACACACACACACACACACACCTTCCTGCCTTGGCTGGCACTAAAGACATGTGTTACCATGCCTAGCTCCATATATTTAGCTTTTAAATAGAAATTTCAAAAAAAAGGTCTTTTGTGTTTTTATAAATCAAGTTTCATATCTTAATAATGCATTAACCTCTTGTTCTTGCAGGGCTATTTCCGCGTAGAAAGGAAATCCTCTGTCTTACCGCCCATCTGTGAGAGGAGCTTCAGGATGGTAGCCTCTCCTCTCTCTCTACCTTGTTAACCGGTTGCTTCCCTCTTTCTTTCTTTTCTTTTTTTTTTCAAAGCTCCTTTTCCATCCCCCCATTCCTTCCCTTTATTTGCTGCCTTTCTACATGTTTTCTGTCTGGGATAGTGAGTACTGCTCTGCAGGTGCTTAATCACTGCTGCAAGGCCGAGCACTCCTCAGCTCAGCCTACCTCCCTGTCCTTGTGGAAGCAACAGCAAGGAACCATGGTTTACACCCGAGGAATGAATGACGTGGCAGGAGCAGATGAGCACTCAACTGTGACTTCTGTTCATGGGTCCTGGGGACTGTCTGCCCCAGCCCCAGCCTCGGGACTCTGGTGGCCTTGGGCTTTCATTGAAGGTACTTATGGCTTCTGTTAAGTAACTTCATCTAAGCAGGGTTCTTCAGTCTGTGAGTGGTCCTGGTCAGAGTTTTTAAATAAAAAGAACATTTTAAAGTTGAAATCAAAGCAATGGGTTTCATTACATTTTGTATATATGTGTTACATGTCTTCTATTGTACTCTGATTTGTCTCTCTCCCTGACTGGCTTCTCCCACGTCTCTACTGCACCTGGCCGGTTCTGTTCTTTGCCCAGATACGGCTTCTTCTGCTTTCATGTCATATATATATTCCACTATTTCCCTTTAAAGATCTCTTCCTTCTCACGATTCTCCTTTTAGTTTCATTACACACACACACACACACACACACACACACACACACACACACACACACTTTTAAATAGAATTTTGCATAGGGGAGACGTCCTGAGGCTTGTTTTTTGAATGTGAATTATTTAACATAACAATGATTTCCAGTCCCACCTACTTTTTCAAATGTCATGATTTCATTGTTTATGATTAAATCGAATGCCATTGTGCCCTTGTAGCACATTTAAAAAATCCATGCCTCTGCTGATAGACGTATGGGTTGGTGCCATTTCTTGGCAGCTGTAAACAGCACTAATGTGCTCATGTCTCTGGTATCTTGGCTGAGAGTCCTCCAGTGTCTATGAGAGCTGTGTAGCCAGACATTTTTAGTCTTTAGGGTTGTCTCTGTGATGGCTAATATCAACTGTCATCTTGATAGGATCTAAAACCACACAGGAGACAAACCTCTGGGCATATTTGTGAGGTAGATTCTAGGTTGGGTTAATTGGGGCGGGTGTACTCACCTTTAATGTGGTGGCAACATTCCATGGGTTGGGATCCTTGAATGAATAAAAGGAGAAAGTGAGAGAAAGAGAGGGTGGAAAGACTGTAAAAGCCCCAGGTCCAGGAAATCGCTGTGAGATTGTCTCCTAATGAGACAGAAGCTTCAGCAGCGACTTCACAGTTTGGCTCCTAAATAAGACCTGAAGAAGTCCAACGCCAATAGACACACTGCAGGGAGAAAGTCTCAGAGGCCCATTCCATCGGCAAAGAACCGCAGACAATTAAGGAATGCTGAGAGCAGGAGAAATCGTCTTCCCAGGGGGTGAGCTCCCTAATTGGTTATGGATACCATGTAGTCAACCCTAAAATCTATACATACAAGTAACACTAAATGGACTGAGCAATGAAGGAAAAACTTTGAGAGGGAACAAGAGGGGCTGTACGTGGGAGGGGCTGGAGGGAGGAAAGGGAAGGAAAAATGATACAATTACGCTTTAACTTAAAATAGAAACAGTCAATAAAAAAGAGACTTATTAGAAGAGCAGAAACTGAGCCAAGCGTCAGGGCTTACCTCTCTCTGCTTCCTGCTTGTAGGTCTTGGTCAGCTCACCATGCTCTCCCTGCCATGACAGACTTACTTTGAACTGTGAGCCGAGAGAGCTCTTGCCTTCTTTACATTGTCCTTTGCCAGGCAGAGAAGTAACTACCGCAGCTCCTGGGCAGCGCATTACCTTACACGCGCACCTGTTGTGAGCAGGGGTTCTTCCTTCCTGACAACTTTGATAAATTTGTTTTCTTGATGATTGTCATTCTGACTAGGGTAAGATAGAATTCCAAAGCAATTTCAATTTGTATTTCCTTGATGGCTAAGGATGTTGAACATTTTCAAGTACCTCTTGGCCATCTGTATTTCTTCTTTTGAGAGCTATATACTTCATTAGTCCATTTATTGACTGTATGATGTTTTTGGTATTTGATTTTTGTAGTTTTACATATCCTAGACATTAATCTCCTGTGATAAATACTCAGCATTTATTTTTTGTGAATATTTTCTTTATTGTATGAGATTACTGTAATCTTTTGCCATCTGTCAATTCTTGAGACTTTGCTGTGCTGTTGGAGTCCTTTTCAGAATACTTGTCTATGCATAAATATTAAAGCATTTTACCTATGTTCCCCTAGTAGTTTCAAAGTTTTAGGTTTGTACATTAAACTCTCAGAAACCCTCTGGATTGATTTCTGTGCAGCGCAAGAGATATGGCACAGTTTGACAATTTCAAAAAATAAAAATAAAAATAAAAATAAAGCTGCAGTTAAGGCCAATGCTTGCTTAGATAATTCCTCAAGCAGTGATCCAATCACAAGAGAATTTTAAGTTTTTTTTCTCTTTATTTAAAATTTTATAGTAATTTTTAAAATTAGTATATAACGAGGTGTATAATACTGCAAGACTGAGATGTCCCACTAGAGGGAGCCACTCACCTGCTCGCCTGTATCTAGACTATTGATGCCATCACCGCTCAGCCTTGTCCTTCTGCAGTTCCTATTTGGACTTTGCACTGGAATCACTTTAAAAGAGTTTTGGAATGGAAGGTGGAATGAATTTACTAGCTACTAGTGCTGTCAGTGTCCAAACTGATATTACACAGTGGCACACAGCACTGGTTTAACCTAGCTCATCAATCACAATACAGGGTTTGGGGAAACCCTGAAAGAATGAGAGCAAGACACAGACATGGAGGTGGCTAGAGGCAGTTTGGGCAGCTCTGGCCACCCTTCCTGTAGAGTATCTCCTTTGTCTTAGGACTTTATAGTCCCTGGGAAAGATGTCCAGGAATTCCAGTCAGAGTGTGAAACCTTTGGACCAAAAGAGGCTCTGGACATTTTCGGGTGATTTTAAAGTTTTACTTCACATAGAAAATGCATTCAAGATGGGTGTCTGTGGACCGGATTTTTACCTAGGGCTATCTCCTTGTCTGTCTTTTCAGAGGCCAGGTGTCCAATAAGGAGAACAATGATCCTGCCAGGAAAAAAGTAAAAAAAAAGTAGCCTTAGAATACTGGCTGTCCAGGACCTGTTTCTTAGGTAACTTCACATCATTGTGGTGTCAGATGAAAAACCACTAACTTCTCCTTGATGAAACCAACTTCAACCCACAGGAAGAAACTCCCCCGAGCTCAACCTCTTACTGCAGGTTTGCAGCCAGGCCATGGGTGTGTTAGCTCTTGTTAGTGTGATGGCCAGTCGCCTCTCCGTTTCCTTCTGGTCCTTTTCCTCCCCTATACAGTCCTTGCTTGCCACTCCTGATAACTGCTAATGTCAAATTGACAAAAACTAGAATCACGGAGGAGGCAGGCCTGGGGACGCAGGGAGGGGTTAGCCACAGTAGGTGAAGGGGAGACACACTGAAACTGTACCATGCTCTGGGGTCCTGAGCTGAAGGAAAAAAAAAAAGTGAGCAGAGCAATGTGTCCCCTGCCTCATGCTCTCTCTGTGGTTTCTCGTTACGGATGCAGTGTGTCCTCTGCCTCCCACTCCTTCTCTTGTCACCATAGGCTGTAACCTTTTTTTTGTTTGTTTTTGTTTTTTAAAGACATGGTCTGGCTGGCCAGGAACTCACCATATAGACCAGGTTGGCCTTGAACTCACAGAGCTCCACCTGCCTCTGCTCCCCAAGCCCTGGAATTAAAGGCAAGACTGCAATCTTCAACTGTGAGTCTAAGATGCTTTCATGGGAGTATTTTATTACAGTGATGAGATGAGTAACTTATGTAGACCGCAACTGCCACTAGGCAACATGAATACTGATCGATATTAACAAAAAGATTAATAAAAGTACTGTCATGGCCACCCAAGGGTCCAGGAGCATTAAAATCTATCCCAGAGGGAAGGGAGGAGGATGGCCTGGCATGCCAACCCAGGATATATGTCTTAGGAAACTGTGTAGGTGAGGGCTCTGATATTCTGGTGCAGCATTACATGGAGGGCTAGAAGATTCCTAACGGAGGGATGGAGACTCCTGCTGACTTCTGGGCAAAAATTCAACCCAAAGTAACCAGCTTGCACTTCCTGAGTCTCTGCATGCTGACCAAGTATGACTGTTCTAGTTTGCTTGAGGGACATCTGGGTTGTTTTCAGATTCTGGCTATTACAAATAAAGCTCCTACAAACATGGTTGAACAAATGTTCTTGTTGTGTACTTGAGCATCTTTTGGATGTATGCCTAGGAGTGGTATAGCTGGATCTTGAGGAAGCACTATTCCTAATTGAGAAAGTGCCAGATTGATTTCCAGAGTGGTTGTATGAGTTTACATTTCCACCAGCAGTGGAGGAGGGTTCCCCTTTCTCCACATCCTCTCCAGCCTGTGTTGTCACTTGAGTTTTTGATCTTAGCCATTCTGATGGGTGTAAGGTGAAATCTCAGGGTCGTTTTAATTAGTATCTCCCTGGTATTTGCATTTTTAATAACTATTCATTGAGGAACTTAGACACCATCATGGGAATAATCCGAGTGCAATTACTGAGCTGATCCTCCAGAGTTTTATGTACTTGTATTCTTTTTTAATATTCTTTCTTTTTTAAAAAAATGTTATTACAGTTTATTCACTTTGTCTCAAATTAGTTCAAAAATTTTCTAATAGGCACCTTTAAAGAATGAAAGAGGCAGAAAAAATAGATTAGACTGTATACAGAATACAAGTACTTAGCTGGGATACAAATTCCTGATGCTAGCTTACCCCAGCTTACTTGAGAAATCATTTTAACAAACGGAGGGATATCTTGAATGTCACTCAACATTTCCATTTATTTTAGTTTTTGGGCCTAGGACAGAGCTCAAAAAAGCTTTGCAATACTGAATTATATATAACTCTACTTTATTTTTTACTCTAATGGGATTGTAATCCAGATTATTAATATTTTTAATAAGGGTTTCTTGGACTATTTTAAGTGTGTTTCTCAGCCTGGGCTCTCCCACACGCTCTTTCAGTGTTTACTAACGGTTAGAGGAGATTTTGGGAAGGTTTCTTGTGCTAGTTGGGTTTCTGTCATACTCTTTGTTCATTAGAATTCAGCTTTTGGAGAATTTCACTACTTTATCTTTCAAAGCTTCTTCTGGGCGGTGGTGGTACACGCCTTTAATCCCAGCACTAGGGAGGCAGAGGCAGGTGGATCTGAGGCCAGCCTGGTCTACAATTCAAGTTCAAGGACAGCCAAGGCTACAGAGAGAAATCCTGTCTCAAAAAACCAAAACCCACCACTCCTATTCCCACTCCCAACAAAAACTCCAAACCATATCTAATCCAACATAACACACACAGGTCACTGTGCACTATTTCATCATTCTATTAATAAAATATTTGAAACAATAAAATTATACTAGTAGTCAGATGACGAAATTATAATTGTTTCTGTTGTGGAATAATATGAGGATTTATATTTTATGAGTTAGATATGACCAGAATATATCACTAATATGTCACTGTGTGTTAGGTGTGTCCTAACGCACAGTGTGCTTCTGTCTCTGTGTGTGCAGACTAACATTTGGAAGAATCCCAATGGCCAGGAGTAGTTCTGTCTGTTATAGTCATGTTCATGTTATAGTCATGACTGTTAGAAATGTTCAAAACAAGCCAAAGAGTGGTTTTTAATAACAAAATTGCAGAAAGAATAGTAGACATTTCCATTCAGATGGTCCTGCCATCTGTCATACATGGGGGAGCCTCCAGGGGGAGCACAACTCGCTTTTTAACACAGGAAAAGCACTGAGGGACTGGCTCTGGGGGTGGGTCAGATTGGAGGGGCCAGATGTGTATGGAATTTGGAACACAGTGGAACATTTTTATTCTAATCCTAATCTGTACCTGCATTTCTCACAGAGCAGAGAGGCAGGCTTGGGGAGGTCTCTAATTCTCCCCCTCTTTAACCAACCACTTACCGCCCCCTCCCCTACTCATTGGTCCAATAGACTTGAGCTGTAGTTCCTGAGGATGCCGCCTTATTTAAAGGCACAGAACATAGGAACAGTCACTCTTGAAAGTCTCACTGCTTACATTCTGTCTGAAGGATGGCCATGGACTTTTTCCCAACTTTATGTCAGATTCAGTAATACACTTTTTTAATTTACTCAGTGGAGATGTTGGAAGGTAAGTGATTGCTTTGAGACTCAGGCCCAGGAAATGTTAATTAGCCTCTCTCAAAAATAGTCCTGGGAATTAAGTTTAACAGGTAACGAGGGGAGATGCTTCAGACAGACCCATGAGAAAGCTGCCGCCATGAACGAGTCACAGAGTAACAGCCTTGTGGGAACTGAAGCAATAACCTTGGCAATGGGAGAAAATGAAGTGCTTTACTCAGAGTTTTCTAAAGGGATAAAACTGGTGTGTGTGTGTGTGTGTGTCTAGTTCACACATATACACACATATATAGTGGATTTATTAGAGTGGATTATAAGCTGTGGTTAGACTGGTAATAGCTACCACCCAACAGAAAGGCCAAGAACCCAGTATCCAGTCCATGAGGCTTAATGTCTCAGCAGGTCTTCAGTCTGCATTGGGATCTTGAAGAAACAGGTGCTTTTTAAAAACATTTTTTCCTTTTATTATTAGATTATTTTCCGTACAATATAATCTGAATTCAGTTTCCTCTACCAGTTCCTCTTTCCAGTTCCTCCCCACCTCCTCTCCCATCTGGATTCTCTCCATTTCTGTCTCTCAGAAAAAAAACAGGCTATGCTTGTATTTGGTTGACATCTCTGGAAGGCCTGCTCTTTTCTGAGGGGAGGTGGAGGGGTTGTGGGCCTGAGGAAAAGAGAGACGAGGAGGGAGGGACTAGGCGGAGGGAAAGGAGAGAAAATGAGAGAAAAATAATAAAAAGGAAAAAAGATAAAAGAACAGGCTAAAAGATAAAAACAAACACAACAAAATAAAGCATAATATACATTTTACGTATTATCTGAGAATTTTATACACATATACACTACATTCTTAAAATATAAAATATAAAAATAAAATGTGTGTATTTTACACGTATTTACACTATATCTGAGGATCACAGGACCCTCAGAGACCACCAGGAGACGACTTGATGCAAGAGATAGAGAGCTTTATTATGAGAGGATTGAACTCGGGATCCAAGTCTCACTGACACAGCAGTAGAGAAGTGGGACCCCGAGCCCTGGGTGAGCAGGGTTTTTAAAGGGAAAAATGGCAAGCAGGGGGTTTCCATGACAGCAAGCAGGGGGGGTTCATGCCTTGACGTTACAGGATTGGGTAAAAGCCATAGAGGCGAGGTGACCTTCTACATAATCACAATTGCCATTCTTCTAAACTACATCTGGAACGTTGGGGAGAATTTTCCCAACCAATTCTCATTGATTATTGCCAGGGAGATTGTCTCTATTTTCTATCAAGTACTTAAATCTGTGATATTTCCTGGAGGCTGTTGCTCAGAGAGTTAACTTTGTTTTCTGCCAAGTGCACATTCTGGATATTTCCTGGTACCTCAGTTCAGCTCCCGGTCAAGATGGCTCCTCATTTCAAAATGGAGTCACCCAGGCTAACTTAAACTCTTTACTTGTAAGTAAGGGCACCGTGAAAGCACCCAACTAGATCACTACCTGGGCAGAAAAAAGGTTTATTGGAGATCAAACTGCCAAGCTTGTCTCTCAGGGCACAAGCAGGAGTGGAGGGGCAGAGACAAGAGTAAAACGGTGGAAAAGCAAGTGGATTTTATACAACAGTCAGCAGGGTGGGGTCTTTGAATTTGATACAGATGTTCAGATTGACTGGGAACTAGATGGCCTTGCCTAAGATAATTGACCTTCGGAGCAGGATCAAGGGAGGTTCCTGTGGTTTAAGGGAGGCCTCTGTTTACCCAATAGTGATCCCCTTGTTTAGCTGGCCGAAGTCCTTCTGTTTAGACATTGTCACCAGCACTGCCATTTTGGAGGGCTGTTTTGAACCTAAGAGTTCTGATTATATTCGGCTTCCAG
Organism: Psammomys obesus; assembly: GCF_907164565.1. NCBI lineage: Eukaryota > Metazoa > Chordata > Mammalia > Rodentia > Muridae > Psammomys > Psammomys obesus. Next base: position 702,541 of record NW_026585504.1, read on the forward strand.
TTTCTTCTCCAAATTCATCCCTCCACACTCCTCCCAACGCCGTGTCCTCTTTCCTTTTCATAATGCAGTCAGCACTGCCTGTATGCATGCAAATGCGGGGGCATCCAATGGTCATGGTCATCTTATGAGGGTGAAGAAAACGGACTCTCCCTCCCAGCAGCCACAACCGCCACATATATAAAAGAGCCTTAGAAAACGGCTTCCGTGTGGCTGTTCCACTCACCGCTGCCTCCACTCCTCCCCTGCCTCCTTAACATTCCACCCTACTTAGCATTCACCCATTAACTCCCTTTTCTTCTTGTGTTCTCCTACCCACAGTTCTTCATGTGCTTCATTTGCCTCTGCTCATGCTCCATAATCTGACTTCCACAGAGGCTCTAGGTTAGACACTGACGTCTAAGGAGAAATGCTCAGTTTCTCTTTCTGGGTCTGGGTCACCTCACTCAGTGTGATCTTTCTAGTTCTACCCACTGAACGGCAGTTCTGTGCTTTCATGCTCACACCCACTAAACGACCAGTCTGGAGACGGCAGAATGAGAGGTTTGGCTTACAACGGTGTCTGGGGGCTTTACCCTCACATTCATCTCTGTGCTGTAGGAAATTACAAGTCGATAAGTCCACGAATGCAGAACCCACGCATGCCTGGACTTTCACCTTTTCTCTTAATGCCCAGTGTTTGGCCACAGGAAGTCAATGTGATCACTTTTAGTGTAGAACCTGGAAAACTTCTGCAAGTGCCTGAGGACCATATACGTTTGCTCTTTGACCTTTCCCCTGGACTTAGTTTCTTGTCACTGCTTCAGATACTGGCTGTTGTCAGGATCTGTGCTATACCGCACAGCAAGCTCCTGGCATGCTGAGTGGCCATGGTTTTCAGTTGCTCACTGTCACGGTTTGTCCTGATGACACTTACCAAAGTCTCTAGATGTCTTTAGTTCATCTGACAAGAGCATAAAAGTTTAGAATGCCACAGCAAGGACTTACAGTTTCACATTTGACCACCAGGTTCATGTTCAGAGAAGTAAAATGACACAAGGAGCCAAACGCTGCGTCTGTTGGAAACTACTGGAGGTTCACATTTATGGCTGTCCACGTTATTACATTTCTCTTTTAACTAACTGTATTATGAGAGGCGTGAGGACATTATTCATTTGTGCATATATCTTGCACAAAAATCACCGTAAGTCTAGAATGTGATGTTGAAATGTCTTTGTAGTCCCTTCATCTCAGATAATGCTTTAAATAGGGGAGAATGGCCTTGAGTTTTTGTGGGCTTGATGACTGTTGTCCAGAATTCCCCTTTAATCTGAGTTCATATAATTTATTGAAGACTTATAATCTTCCTGGTGATGCCTTTGAGACTTTGTTTTACCTGCCTATTCCTTAGAGTGTAAATGGGCGGGTCAGCAAAAGGGCAACCGAGGTATTGAGCACAGCTGCCCCCTTGTTGAGGGCAACTCTTGCTGCCGAAGGCTTTATGTACGTGAAGATGCAGCTCCTCTAAGAGAGGGGAGACAGTCAGGTGGAAGAATGTGTGGAAGAACACCCCTCTGCTGTGCACAAGGGACCTTCAGAATGGTCCTGATGATGCGCCTGTACTAGCAGCAGGGGACTATCAAGGTCACGACTGCCAAGACAAAGTCCAAGAGCTCGGCAGCCTCGTGTCTGAAGAAGCCCTCTCTAAGGGGGGCCCCGAGTCACAGCAGTGATGATTGAGAACACTGGATGCACAGAAGTCCAGTTGAGTGGTCAGATGGTGAGGAGTAAGGTGATTAGGAACTCACCCATGCAAGAGCAGAGGAGCAGCGGGGTGCAGACGCTGTTGCTCACATGCTGGTGTAGTGCAGGGGTCGACAGATGGCCACATGGCGATCATAGGACACGGCAGTCAGAAGGTAAAACTCAGCGGCCCCAGCAAAGCTGGTGCCGAGATGCTGAAGAGCATCCGAGGAGTGAAAGGAGATGGGAAGGAGATTTCAAGGAAGGAGCAGCTCCTGGGAAAGACGTACCTGGGCGTCTGGAGGTGGAGTTCAGCAGTGTGAGGAGGATGATTGTCAGATTCCCCACAATACTGGATGTGTGTGAGGAGGGGAAATAGGAAAACACAGTTTTGAAGCTCTGGTGCATCTGTGAGTCCTAGCAGAATGAATTCAGGCAATGTCTGGTTACTGACATTGGCTGCCTGAATACACAGAGTTGTTAAGTAAGTGATAGGACAGAAGTCCAGAATATTTAAGATAGGTTAAGTTTTTTTTTTTTTTTTTTTTAAATTGCAGCAATCTTCTCACCCCTCAGGCCCTCCTAATCATCTTGATATCCTGGAAATTCTTCTATGGTGCTTTTTTAGAGTTTCTGCATATGTTCCTTCTAAGAAAATACCCAAATTATTTTAATTTTCATTTGCATAAGCCTCTACTTAAAAACAAATAAGTTAGTTTTTCCACAATTTCACTTGTTTATAACACATTCTGGTTACTGTCTCCCCCACCTCGTCCTTTATAACCCTCCAGTCATAGGCAGCCATCTTTTCTCCTTCCCAGTCACTTTCCCATGAATTTTGGTTTTGTCCTGTGACTGATACGTTTAGTTTAACGAGGACCATTTGTGCGATGTTGGGTTGGCACTGTTCACTGGCGCCTGGAGAGGTCACCAATTGTAGCTTGTAAAAGGAACTTTTATTCTCCTGTACTAATTACTATCTCAGGCTTACTGCCTCTGTCTGCTAACCTAGGCCTAGTTCTGAAAACTTCTAACTTCTGTGAAATCTAATCTATGCCTGGAATGCTTTCAACCTCTGAGACTTACTGCTGAATAAGCTCACCCTTTCTTGTTCTTACTGAGCTCTGGGTTGGCCGGTTCAACTCAGCTGTCCTGGCTAAACTCCTCTCCCAGCTGACTTACTTAGTCTGGCTTGTCTCTCAGCCTCTGAATTGCTCTGCTTGGCCTCAAACTAACTCCAGCAATCTTTTCCAATCTTCTGGCTCCATCTCATTCTCTGGCTCACCTGGTCTTCACCTGTGTTTTCACTCTCTCTCTGCAACCTGTCCTCTATTACTGTCCCAGTAAAAACTGCCTCCTCTCGCGTTCTCTCTCTCATTGCCCCTCAAGTAGCTTCCCTTTCCTCTCTCTTCTCATGAGAGTTGAGTGTATCTGTTAAGTCTTTCTCTGATGCATCACTGTTTCTGTCACTCAATTAGACATCATTTTCAAACATGGGTGCATCCTTCTACAGACTAACTTTACCTTCATTGTTTGAGATTGAAAGTTGTACCACCACACCTGGGTCTAAGCTTTTCTTTACCCAGGCTGGCCTTGAGCTCAGATCTGCTTGCCACGGTCTCCTGGATTAAAGGTGTGTTTGTATTCCAGCCAGATCACACAGACCTCGGAGGTCTTTGGATGTGATCTCTTCCAGAGCAGCGGTATTCCGAGTTAACACTCCTCTACAGAAGCATCCCTGATTTTGATGTTTTATTTTGTGAATTAACTCTGCAATGATGCTTTGCTTGACTTCAGGGGGAGAAATGAGGTCAACTCACAGTTGAAGAACGTTTTAGAAAGCAAGCAATTTATTATAATTGTAAGTGAGGAGACCATACCTTCTATCAGAGCTTTGGATTTGTGGTCCATCATTACCAGTATCACCATCCTTTGAGCTTATTGTCTTCTGAGGTCTTCTTGTCAGGGTCCACTTCCTTGCCTGTTGGATTATGGTGCTGGTGTTTCTTTTGTATGTATATTTATTGGTAAGTATGTGATTTTATTGTGGTTAGAAAACAAACAAAAACCTTAGATAGATGGGGCTGTTTACATTCTACCTTGAGAATTTGAGGAATTAGCTTTTACATAAGTGAGGAGTAGGTTTCTGAATTTTTATGGAACTATTGTTGTAAGAGCCCCATTTCCTTGGCTTTTCCTAGAGTCTTCTCCATAGCTCTGAAGTTCTTAGTTTTTTATCAAAGACATGTAGATAACACAATACATTTTATCAATAATATATAATTTTTGACACAACCCTCTTCATTTACCATTTTTCTTTAAGCTATTTCTGCTAGAGACTTATGAGTGCTGCCCCTGTGTGACCCATTGAAGGAGAAGAGTAAGAATAAGAAAGACAATAAACTCTGAAGGAGAAAAAGAAGAGCTTTGGACATATTGCATGGTGGAAGCAGGGTTTCTGTCAGTGCGTGGGAATGACCCTGCTGCACGAATGAAGTTCCACCGGAGGCTTCGTGACAGTGGGCAGGGGTAGGTGAGCAGATTCTCATCCACAAGGGAAGTCAGATGGGCTGATGAACATGCTCTGGCAGCCCTGACCTCAGGATTAACAGTCTTGATTCCAGCTGTACATTTTGGTGAGACAATGATTACCCTGGCATATGGGTCATCAGTGGGGAGGGCTCCAATTTGTATGATTTAGAGGGAAGTGGAAGGAAGGCATTTTTAGAGGAAACCTATTTCTCAAACCTGAGCTATTGCAGGGGTCTGAGAGCCAAGAATCACCAGAAATCAGAGAATCTGAATTGAACCTGCCACAGCCTCAGGGTGAGCCACAGCCTAAGAAGGCAGGAGTCAAGAGCAAGAGGGCCAGGCACACAGATTTCAGGAGGCCTGGCTCAGACACTGAAGTGAATGCCCACCCTCCGGCATGGAGCAGACATTAGATTAACCGTGGAGTTTGGCAGCCCCGAGTCTGAGTTCAGCAGGTGGATCACCTTCTAGAGCCACCTGCCTGCCCTTCACTCCTCTAAAGCCTCCAAACTCTGAAGCTCCAGAAGACCACTTGACAACCAAAGACAGGCTCTCCGCTGGTGCAAGCCCCTGTACTCAGGCTGCTTCTCACAACCCAACACGATTAAAGGCACCTGGACGAGAACAAAGATGAAGAGTCAGAGAGAGAGAGTGCCCAGACCCATTTTTAAAAGAATCAATATCACCAAAGGTGATTTGTTAAACCCATTAATGAAGTAAGGGAACCAAATCAGAACCTAGGCAAGAAAGTTACCAAAGTGAAAGAAAAGGTCAATAATTTGGAGGTGAAATCCAACAACACAGAGGAGAAATTGAGCAAGAAAATTGAGGCACTGAGAAAGAACTAAACAGAAATTTTAGAAATGAAAGAATCAATCAAACAAAAACCATAGCAGAAAGCATTAATAAAAGATAATTCAGAAGAATGAATTTCAAGGACAGAGGACAAATTTGAAATGACAATACAGAAAAAAAAAAATGAATGTGGCTCAAACTTACAAGAAGTCTGGGACATTCAAGAACCCAAAGCTAAGGATCCATTGATGTGGAAGAGGGAGCTGATACAAAGTCAGAAGGCATAGATTTGTTGTTTTGTTTTGTTTTGAGACAGGGTTTCTCTGTGTAGCTGTCCTGGACTCACTTTGTAGATCAGGCTGGCCTTGAACTCACAGAGATCCACCTGCCTCTGCCTCCCTGAGTGCTGGGATCATAGGCATGCACCACTGTGCCCGGTTTAGATATTTTATTTAATGAAATTATAGTAGAAAAATTTAAATCTGGAGGAAAAATAGACATCTAAACCCGGAGAGCATTTGGAGCCTTAACTGGGCATGACCAGAGAAGAACCTTCCCATGGTATATCATAGTGAAGGTGTCAACAGTAAGATGCAAAGAAGCAGTACCAAAGGCTGTGAGGGACAGAAGTCCTACCCACACACAGACAGAAACAACAGAGTGACAGATATCTCTTCTTCTAAAAGCTGGAAAACAGAATGATGTAGACTCAGAAAAAAATACTCTCCAAAAATTGATGGGTAAATAAGGATATTTCAAGACAAACACAGATTAAGGCAATTCATGGAACCTGAGAGAGTACCACAGGTATTTCCTAAAGGGGTATTGCAGTAGAGCAAGGACAGTTTCATTTATGAAAAAACAGGAAAGAACACATAGTGCGAGAGGAACAGATGAACAGAGAAGACGTGGGGAAAAATCAGCCTGTCCAACCCAGCACTGGACATGGACTAGAAAGACAGTGTGCATAAAGCTGATTTTGTTGCAGAATTATCCCTTGTGTTTAGTTTTCAGGAAGGAAAGAAATCAAATGATCTCAGGAACTGCTTTACATTCTTCCCACTGGTGGGGAAGTGCTTTCCAGCGGCTAGGACTCCCCCACCCATGTTCACTAAGCCTCCCTCTCGGGCATTGTCCCTTTCCTCCTCATACAGGCGAAGCCTCAGTGCAGAGCCAGGGAAGGTACTGCAGGTCACTGGTCGCTTCCCCAGAAAGATTAGTATTCTACCCAGAAGCCTTGAATATCAAGAGTCTTTTATACTTTATTTTGTTTTGATTTTTAAGATCACTGTAATAAGGAAATCATAGACCTCTTCCTGAGCATATCTGAAATTTCAGGGACCCATCTTTCTGTTGTTCCCAAGAAAGTACAATTAATAAGACATATGGAACCAGTCCAATCTTCTTGAAGTTCCCGATTCTGGTATCTCTTAGTAATTATTATTATTGTTGTTATTGTTATAAATAGTTTCTTGTTATATAGTGCACATTCCTGATATGTAACTCTGCATCAGTAATTTACAAAGATATTTAGTTTTGTCTTTGTAAGAAGAAAAGTTGAAAAAAAAAAAGAAAAGTTGAAAAATCTGAGTCAGTTTTGCTATGTAGCCCAGGCTGGTCTTAATTTCCTCCCCCTCCTGCATCAGTCTTCCAAGAATCTAAGTCCTGGGCTTACAGGTATGCACCATTGTGCCTGGACAAAAGTTGAAAACAACTTGAACTTCCATCAATATAACATTTTTGCTGTATCTAAATTACAAAATGGAATAGATCAATAAAAAAAAATGAATGGAAAACCTTTATCTGAACTAATTTGGAAAGATGTATTTGATTCTGCTATGGACATAGTCACATAGAGCTGAACACAGAAATCATTAACAGTAGTCATTTTTGTTTTATATCTGTCATTGTTTCAATGTTGTAAAACAAGCATGTGTTTTAATAAGAAGAGTTGCAACTTCACGACTTAACATCACAAAAAATAATATTAACATAGCTATAATCTGAGACTATATATACCTTCGGCTTGTAGGGCAAATTCTGTGTGATTCTAACCATGAGTGTCCATGAGAAGCATCATGACTTAGGAGCCAGGGATGGATGGAAAGTGGCATAAAGCTTAACTTGTGTGCTTTTCCATTCTTACTTTTTAATGAAATGGTTACTCACAACAAATCACAAATTAAGAAGATATTAAGAAAAGCCTACTCATCTTTCTATGTACCAATTTAGCATTCGTTTGTCACTTCTTTCCATGTCAAATGTATTAATTTACTGACACCTGGCCATCAAGTACTTCTCTGAAATGTGACTTACTCACGTTATGAATACTATTAATAAAACCCGTCAAAGCTGTGTATCTTCAAAGCCTTATTTTCTGTGTTCTAATTGGTCTGAGTCTGCTTTCTCTCTTTCTCTCTGATTAGCAGATTTTAGTGCAGTAGTCTAATTAATATGCTTGTTTGTTTGAGAAAGGATTTTGCTGGCTTGCTTGAGCTCAAGTGATCTGTCTCAGTCCTCTGAATAACTCAGACAACAAGGCATTTCACTAGAGCTCATCTCCAAAGCATATTTAAACCACTTAATTCAGAGGAAACCTCAGCCAGTTGTCAGTTGAGAAAAGAAGTACAATCCCAGAAAACCCACAGCTAGAGTGTGCTAGTGAATTCTATTTGCCAACAACCTTTAAGTTGAACTTTTAATAGCAGAGTGGGGAGGAAGTTGAAAGAGGCTCTGAGGAATCTAACAAGAAGACATCACAAACGAGGGAAGAGGTGTCACTTTCTTTAGTAGTGTGGCTACTACTAAATAATGATAATAGCTCGGGTTACTGCAAATAATGATCGAACATGTTCATGCACGAAGCCTTAATTAGTCCGGTAGGGAAGCGGGAACAATGAAAGCCCTAAGACTCTGGCGGTTGTTGTGTGAAGATGAAAGTTTCCCACCAGAAATGACAATTACCTGATAACCACTGGGCCCTTGTACTCCTTCCTGACAGAGGCTGTGACATTCCACACACCAAGCTTGGGTGATGAGCGACTTGACTTCTCCCTCTCTCCTTGGATTCTGATTTCCCATTGGTTACCTCAGATGTCATTTGCCACTTTAATGACTGTTGGTATAATGTTCTTATGGAACGCATACAAATTACCCTTGTTTATTGAAATGCTGATTTTTCCACCGCACTATCTGCTTTCAATCTGGACATTGCATTTTGATGCCTATTCTAAACATCACCTATCTCAAGTTTGTGTAATCATGCCACCATTTGTTCTCTGTAATTGTCAATTAAACAACCAGCAGAATAGGATGGGACATCCTGGTCTGGAGGGGAGGAGAAGGAAGCGAGTGGGAGAGCAGAGATTGACAGGAGAGGTCTTGGAACCATGAGGAGAGATGAACCAGACCTCAGATATGACTAAAAGCAAGTATAATGGGTGAATCTGAATGGTAGGAAACTATGCAGGCTTGGAGGTTTAGGATGGAGAACCTATTACCCAGCACTGTGCTCTAGGTTAATTAAATAAATCCTAGTCTCTCTGTGGTGATTTGGATATACAGCTGGTTTAAGAATAACCACTGCTTTACTAAAAGATAAGTTGATAAGAAATATTAATAACCCATAACAAATGACCTGGTGGACCTCTTGTCTTCACAGGATGGAAGTTTTCCAGCCCAGTGTGGCATTCAGACATTGGCTATACCCGAGGCATGACCCACAACTCTATGGAGGAGGTAAAGGGCTTCTGAGTTGGGGCTTGCCTGTCAGACACAAGACAGGGGCAAGTTCATCCATGCTCTAGGAATAATCAAGAATTGCTTGGAAAAAAAAAACCCTACTTAAATTCAGTGGGAAACAAAAAAGAAGAAAACAGATAAAGAGACCAAACCAATCAATCAAACTAAACAACAACAACAAAAACAACACACATGAAACTGGGAGGGTTCATTGGGAAGAAGAAGGGTGGGTGGGGGAGGGTGTTGAGAGAGGGCAATGGAAGGTGAAATGACCAAAATTCATTATACACCTGTATGAAATGATAATAAAATAAAAATTAGCAAAGTACAAAAGCCTTAAGGAAATAACAGCAACAATAATGATTAAAAATAATAGCAAGAAATAGAAAATAAGATGTTTTCTGATCAGTTTATTGTGTGTTGGGCTTTTGCTTTTGCTTTCCATTGCTGCAGCAATCTGACACTTTGGTCAAGGGACATGAGTGATGGGCAGGTTGTAGACCTTGTCCTTCTTTCTTAACAGTATTTATATCTTGATGATGAGAGATTAGAGATCAAGTGTCTTTCCTCTGTAAGACTTAATAACTGTCCTTCCATGCACTTAACAGGTATTCTTGCTCAATCATTTTTTCTTTTAAAAATTTATTTAGTTTATTTTTTATTTTTATTTTTTATTAATTACACTTTATTTACTTTGTATCCCCCCATAAGCTCCTCCCTCCTTCCCTCCTGATCCCACCCTCCCTCTCCCTTCTTCACGCATGCCCCTCCCCAAGTCCACTGATGGGGAGGTCCTCCTCTCCTTCCTTCTGATCTTAGTCTATCAGATCTCATCAGGAGTGGTTGCATTGTCATCTTCTGTGGCCTGGTAAGGCTGCTCCCCCCTCAGGGGGAGGTGATCAAAGAGCAGGCCAATCAGTTTATGTCAGAGGCAGTCCCTCTTTCCATTACTATGTAACCCACTTAGACTTTAAACTGCCATGGGCTACATCTGTGCAGGGGTTCTAGGTTATTTCCATGCATGGTACCTGGTTGGAGTATGAGTCTCTGGGAAGATCCCTGTGTTCAAATTTCCCCTCTGTAGCCCTCTCCCTCAGCCCCTCCCAATCTCACCCTCTCTCCCTCATCTCCTCTCATACCCCTCCCCCAGTCCACTGATAGGGGAGGTCCTCCTTCCCTTCCCACTGACCACAGACTATCAGGTATAAAAAAACAAAGCAAATACAGTTCTTATGGCCTCTGGCTTTCTATACATACTCTGATCTTCCATAACATTCTATATACCTTCAGGTTCCTAGCTCCGTTCTTCTGTTTTAACCAGACACTTTTGCTTTAGACAAGCTATTTTTTTCTTTTCTTTGCTTTATCCCAGTCTCTTGCTTTCTCTCTTGCTTTTCAGGCAACATAAAAACTCCCATCAAAATCCTTCTCATTAATTGTTTTACTAAGTCATTCCATGGGTTTTTACCACCCTGACACGATACACTGTAAAAACTTCAAGTTTCTTAATTGGCTCAAACAGTATGGCTTGGTTTCACTTGGTAAATGAATAAATACCAAGGTCTTTTGACCTCCCCCAAAGGGTTGAGAAACTATTTCAAGTTCTTTGTTAGACTGCCCAAGGTCATTATTTAAAATGTCTGATGAACTTTAAAATGTTTCATAACCTTAAACACATTTTTAGAAGAAATGTGTTTTGGCAATATCAAAATAAAGTACCCTTTTTTTAAAAAAGTGAAATCACAAAGCATAACCATAATTTGAAAAGTCAAAACCAAATCTTAAAATCAAATTTTACCAGTACAAACAATCGAGTCTCTACAATCAATACCAACTTAAAATGAGATATGTCTTAGTCTAAAAGGAAATAGGATGACAAACAAATTCATTGTAACTAAGAGGTTCTGGAAATTTTTTCTTTGCCCTACCTCATACCATGTGGCAATTTCAAATGGCAAAGTCACATCACATGCATGGCAAGCCACATGGTTGCTATTTAAAAACATCTGTGCTTCAACAGATCTCACAAACATATATCCACACACATATATTCTAAACAAGAGTTTGAATTTAACCTTTAAACATATCCAACAACTGCTACTCTAAAACCAGGACATACAGAGCATATTAACCATTTGAGATCAGTCAAAAGCATGTAATGGCCATACATGCACTTAAACAGACAAACAAAACTTTTCTTACTCATCCAGCCATAATTTCAAGCACTTTGTCGCATCAGCCTGTGTGAGCTCATGAAGCCGCCCTGCCAATGGGAGTTTGGGACTTGCTGGCAGTGTTTCCCGGATGTCACATGAGGCAGCCACCCCTGCATCCTCGCCTCTGACCTCTCATGCTGACCCTGAAAGAGTAGTGGGCACCACCAAAGTGCGGGCCACTGCCCCAGCTGCTGCCCCTGCCACCAGAGGACTCTCAAAGTGCGCTTGGCCCACTGCCGCCATGATTAGCAGCCAGGAGCAATCCAGACAATTTTATCCCCGGCCACACCCTCACATTCCTGCCCATCTGCTGCTGACAGAGCACCAGAGAATCCAATGCAGTGGGACTCAGGGAGGGGTAAAAGCTCTCGGGTGGAAGGGTTGCAAGGAACAGGGAGGAAGTCTGTCCCACAACGTCCATCAGAGTCCAACCGCACAATACAAAGATTCACAAACACAAGGAACAAGACAGACAGACAAATGCGTGCAAAGTAGCTACTCTGCTACTGAAAACAAAATCGGAAACAAGTGCTTGACTTTCACTCATGGTGGGGAAGGCAAAAGCAGAAACAGGTAAACACTGGGAATAAAATAGAAGGATAGGTGCAGACTGAGTGGCTGTGTAGCCATATTGCAACTGAAGTTCAGACCCATTGACCTTCAGGTTCCCGCTTTGGTTTCCCTGCCACAGAAGCTCCAGAGCAGTGGGTAGTTCTGAACCACCTACTGATGGCAGGACTCTACCTGAGTGCCTGCCAAAAAACTGATGACTTTGGCGTCTGTGTGATGGTACCGCATGTCTGTGTATAATCAGGTCATGCTACCGTACAGATATAGACATCCTGAGGATTTTTCAGAATACATATGGACAATGCACTGAGACACTTAGACACTTATGGGCCAACATAAGACCCTCCAGGTCAGGGTCCTGGAGTCTTGGGGGTCCTGGGACGAGCCTGCAAATGTTATGTCTAGTTTGTGAGATCCCCCAAAGACCACCAGGAATCAACTCCACTGCAAAACACACGAGGATCTTTTTATTACAAGCTTGATGCTGGGTTGCAGCAACCTCCCTGGTTGAAGAGGAATGTGGCCCCACAGTCTAGGAGAACTGGGTTTTTAAAGGGAAAAACTGCAAGTGGCAGGTTACATGCCTCGGTGTTACATGATTGGGTAAGGGAAATTGACTTTTGAAATAATTAGTTTACTTTAGGCGCCAAGTCCATAAACAGTTCTGACCTGGCTATCTGGGCTGGTTTCCTAGCAACTGTATCTCTAGGGGGCAGGAAAAGAATTTGGTAAAGCTGTTTCCTCCCCTGCAGGTGGCTGGACAGGTCTCCACCTGGCTGGCCTTTGTTCAGGCTTGTGCTTTAAACTTTAAACCAATACCCCAAAAAACAATTTTTAATTCTTTGGTCTCTCCTATGCTTATGATACAACATAAACTGAGGGGGATTAACACATCATTCATTATACAAAATAAATACAGATTTTCTGAAGATCCTTGGAAATTATGACAAAATAACGAAACTTCCTTGAAGCCTATAGCAAGTGGGCACCAGCTAAGAGACATAGTTATCTGACAGTTTGTTTGGATCACAAAAGTAAATCTTTGTTCCTTTGTGGAGAAGTTAGTCCATATCCCACTTAGAAAGAGTGGACATTTCTGTGTTAAGGGGTGCAGAGAGAGAGGGAGGGAGAGGGGAAAGAGAGGTGGGCAGAAGATCTGAGGCAGAGTATATTTTCTATATGCATTCTGTGCTGGTTGGTTTACTGTCAGCTTGACACAACCTAGAATCTCTTGGGGGGAGAAAAACTCAACTGAGGAATTGCCTAAATTAGCCTGACCTTTGGGAGTGTCTACGGGTCATTGTCTTGATTGCTAATTGCTCCAAAATTGCTGGGCAAGTAAGTGATCCTGGCTTGTTTGGTGGATGGGAGCAGGAGATCACAAAGGGGTCAGACTGATTGAGAGAGTACTGGAAGAGACCATTGTAATGGGGGATGGGCATCTCTAGGACTAACTAGAAATCAAGGGAATGGAAACTCCCAGGAATCTCTGAGGGTGACCCACACTGAGACTCCTAGCAATGGAATTATGAACTGGACATCTCCTGTAGCCAGGCAAGACTTCTAATGGAGGGATTGGAGCACCAATCCAGCCACAAAACCTTAGACCTACAATTTGTCCTGCCTACAGGATGTGCAGTGGTAAAGATGGAGGAGAAATTGAGGGATTGGCCAACCAATGACTGGTCCAGTTTGAGACTCTCATGCCACAAGAGGGAGCCCAACCCTGACACTGAGAATGATATTCTGCTACACTTGCAGGTAGGAGCCTACCATAATCGTCATCAGAAAGGCTTCACCCAGCAACTGATGGGTGATGCAGACACTTACAGCCAGACATTAGGCAGAGCTTGTGGAATCCTTTGGAAGAGGAGGAGAAAGGATGGTAGAAGCCAGAGAAGTCCAGGACACTACACCTAAGGAATCAACTAATGTTCTGCCCAGTTCACGAACTCCAAAAGACCAGGAATAAACAGACTCCGCTGTAAATACTTGAGGGTCTTTTTATTGTAAATTACAAGCTGCAGCTTGGGCCCACACACATCCACTGCCGAAGCGGTGGGAGCCGAGCGTGCTGTGCCCAGGTTAGTTGGGTGATTTAAAGATTCTGGTCCCTCCCAGCATGCCCAAGGCAGGGGCAGTTCCTGCCTGGCAAGCATCTATTGGTCAAGATGCTACATTTTGAATTGATTGGCTACAGGAAGGTTCCCAGGCCATTAATGGTCTGGTGTTCCTCCCTAGGGGGATGGGCCAGCTTCCTAGCAACTGTATCTCTAGCGGGTGGGAAAAGAATGCAGGAAGGCGGTCCTTCCCTCAGGGCATTACTGTATTTCTTTACCTACCTAGTTCAGGCCTTAATTAATAATAGTTGCTAATTTTTAATCTTTTGGTCTCTCACTAACTTGGACCAATAGGGCTCAGAGAGACTGAACTGCCAACCAGGGAGCCTGCCTGGGACTGACCTCTGCACCTCTCTTATGCTAGGGCCCTACCTAACTGCTGAAGGGCGTGGCTGGCACAGCCTGCCTTCTACCTAGGGGTGGGGCTTCCCACTCCCAGAGGCCCTTCACTATATAATTACAGATTTTGTTTTGGTTCCTTCCAGGCCTTTTGCCCTGTTGCCCTTCCCTCTCTCTGTGTCCTTCCTCTCCCCTCACCCACTCTCTGTCCCCTGCTCTCTTCTCTGTCTCTTTCTGTGTCTCTCCTCATCTTCTCTACTGTTTATCTCTGTGTGTGCTTCTCCCCTTTCTCCTTCTCTCTCCCTCTCTTCATATTACTCTTAACAAACCTCTATTTATATAATCTCATTTGGTGAGGCCAGCCTGGTCTTCATAGTGAGTCTCAAGATAGTCTACACAGAGCTTGTCTCAAAAATAGAAGAAGAAAAATGCTGTGGTCTTTCTTTTTAAAATTTACTTATTTATTTCTTACAGTTTATTCACTTTGTATCCCAGCTGTAGCCTCCTCCCAATCCCACCCTCACTCATCTCCTCCCATGTCCCTTCCCAAGTCCATTGATAAGGATGCCCTCCTCCCCTCCCTCATAAGGACTCATCAGGACTGGCTGAATTGTCTTCCTTTGTGGCCTGGTAATGCTAATCCCCCATCAGGGAGAGGTGATCAAAGAGCCAGCCATTGAATTCATGCCAGAGACAGTCTCTGTTTCCATTACTAGAGAACCCACTTGGAGACTGAGCTACCATGGGCTACATCTGTGCAGGGGTTCTTGGTTATCTCTATGTATGGTCCTTGTGAAAGACCCCTGCCTCACCCTAAGTTAAACATAGCTAACGCCATTT
>NW_026585504.1:717422-811284 GCF_907164565.1 Psammomys obesus
AAGACAATTAGATCCACTGTTAGTTCATTGATCAGTTCATTAGCTAAATTAGCTAAAACTACTAGGTACTAGATCTCTTATTTAGAAAAAAAAAACAGGTTTGCCTTGCTCACAGAATTCATGTTAGTTATCTGTGTCTTAAGATATATAGCTAGATAAAAAAAGATATGGAGCCTATATAAAGTCTAAAGATATAAGAGTTTAAATTATAAAATTTCAGGGTTAATAAATACAAAAAAAAATCAGAGTGCCTAAATTAATAAAAATAGTTTAAAACATATTAAAATTGAGAGATACTTTAGATCTCTCCCCCCTCTTTGCTACTGTTATGCTTATGTTATAAGATTTCAGAAGTTCAGAGTTTTGACATTTATTAATAGAGTTCTGATAAGTTGATAGAACACTGCTTATTATTCAGTCACCAGGTTGAGATTTTAATTTCCTTTGGTTGGCTTCTAGAGGTAGACTTAAAGACTTAAAGGTACTTCTCGTCATGTTAAAAACATCTGTTTAATATATATATCTGACCCAAAAGTCATAGCTTTTAATATGATATTCTTAATATCTGCCATTTCTGAGATAGATTTTAACACAAAAATATCTTAAACCTATTCCTTCTAATTACTTTGTTAAAAAAAAGAAAAATTAAACATCCAGGGTTTAACACTAAAGCCAGTAATGTATTTCTGCCTAACTTTCCAGTATAAACATAGAGATAAAAACTAAAAGATGCTAAATATATAAAAAATGGCCAAGCAAGCTTCATTCGTGGCTAATTACCAACAGCTATGCCCACAGAAAAAAATGTTACCATGGACACACTTAAGTTATGTATAAAGGTTATAAAACAAACAGCTGATACTTATTCAGTGGGATGCAGTTTTACCTGTTACTCTCAAAATGTTCAATTTGCTGATATGTTACTTTTCTGAGTATTTAAAATTATATATTTCCTTTTGTGTACTAAAAAATTTCATATAAGTTTCAAGATTTGACCTGGATCTGACATAACTCAAAAAGATCACAGATGAGGTTTTCCCTAATCTTTCCAATTTAATAGATAAATTTTAACTTCTGTCTCCAGTCTAAATTTGTCTCAGCAGATTTTCACCTGTTCAACTCTGTTCTGGGATCAGCTGTGGACTGCAAGCTGAGATCTGGACTTCCTGAAAACTGACCTGATTGCTCCCTGCCTCTTCCGGTGGATCAACTGACCAGATGCTTGAGACTGTCCTATTGCCCAGCCTTTGACTGGCATTTCAGCCTCCCTAGTCCCTGATGCCTACGGTCCAACGGTCAGCATCGAAGAAGCTCCAGAAGACGGATCTCCGCCCAAATCCCCCCTAACAGGCTGAAATGCTAAGTCAAAAGTGGCTCCCTGACATTGGCTATTATCTTGAACATCTGCTTAGCTGCTGACCATACTAAATTGATAAGAGATAACATGGCTAAACTCAAAAAAAGACTCAGACAGAGACAGCAATTCTTTGAGTCAGGACAGAGCTGATACGAGAGATGGTTTAGTCGGTCCCCCTAGATTACCACCCTGATCTCCTCCATTATGGGTCCCCTAATCATAATTCTCCTGATTCTACTAGTTGGGCCTTGTATTCTAAATTGGCTGATCCAGTTCATGAAAGACCGGCTCTCTGTCATACAAGCGTTGGTGTTAACCCAGCAATATCATCAGCTCAAACAGCAGGGGACAGAAGTTAACTCTTCCTAGGCCCGAGAATGAAAGATTCCATTCTAAGTTAAAAGAAAATGGGGGAATGAAAGACCCCTGCCTCACCCTAAGTTAAACATAGCTAACGCCATTTTGTGAGACACCACTGTTTTGTAAAACTCTGAAGGCTAGATGGGAAACTGAAAAATTACTAAGAAACCCAGCTGTGTCACCCACTTGGGATATCTGCGGTCAGGCTGCCCCAGTTGAGCTAAAAACAGTTTGTATTAATCACCCTCATGGATATCTGTGAGACTGTTCCAGTTAAGATAAGGGTCCTAAGGAAAACAACAGATGGCGGGCCACGTCAAGGGGTCATCATGACTGTTTTGACCACCCAGTTCCTGGAATCTTGGTGTCCCTGCCAAACTTTGATGCAAACCGTGGTCTCATGTAAACGTACCAATCAGCCCCCTGTAACCATGCTTCTCGCTTCTGTACCCACGCTTCTGCTCTAAAACCCTATAAAAACCCCAGCTTTTCACCCAGGGGGCGCGTAAAGTTATCCGAATGACCTTGCTGCCCCGGGTACCCGTGTATCAAAATAAAAGCCTCTTGCTGTTTGCATCGGAATGGCTTCGTTGTTCCTTGGGAGGGGGTCTCTCAGACGGAAGATACCCTCCGAGGATCTTTCACTTGGTTGGAATATCAGTCTCAGAAAAGACCCCTAGGCCCAGATATTTTGGTTCTCTTGCTCTCCTTGTAGAGCCCCTGTCCCCTAGGTCTTTCTGTTTCCCCATTCTTCCATAAGATTTCCTGTACTCTGCCCAAAGTTTGGTTATGAGTCTCTGCATCTGCTTTGATATCTTGCTGGGTAGAGTCTTTCAGAAGTCCTCTGTGGTAGGCTCCTGTCCTGTTCCCTGTTTTCTCCCTCTTCTGATGCCCATTCCATTTGCCTTTATGAATGAGGATTGATCATCTTACCCAGGGTCCTCCTTCTTGCTTAGTTTCTTTAGGTGTACAGATTTTAGTATGATTATCCTATATCATATGTCTAATATCCACTTATAAGTGAGTATATACCATGTGTGTCTTTCTGCTTCTGGGATACTTCACTCAGCATGATCCTTTCTAGAGCCCACCATTTACCTGCAAATTTAATAATTTTCCTTGTTTTTAATTGCTGAGTAGTATTCCATTGTGTAAATGTACCACAATTTCAGTATCCATTCCTCTGTGAGGGACATCTGGGTTGTTTCCGGGTTCTGGCTATTACGAATAAAGCTGCTATGAACATGGTTGAGCAAATGTCCTTGTTGTGTACTTGAGACTCTTTTGGATATATGCCTAGGAGTGGTATAGCTGGATCCTGAGGAAGCACTATTCCTAATTGTCTGAGAAAGCACCAGATTGATTTCTAAAGTGTGTACAAATTTACATTCTCACCAGCAGTGGAGAAGGGTTCCCCTTTCTCCACACCCTCTCCAGCGTGTGTTGTCACTTGATTTTTTGATCTTAGCCATTCTGATGGGTGTCAGGTGAAATCGCAGGGTCGTTTTGATTTTCATTTCCCTGATGACTAAGGATGTTGAGCATTTCTTTTTTTAATTAAATTTTTATTTTTTATATTAATTACACTTTATTCACTTTGTATCCCAGCGCCAGCCCCCTCTATCACTCCCTCCTAATCCCACCCACCCTTCCTTATTGCCTCCCATTCTCCTCTCCACGCCCACTGATAAGGTAGGTCCTCCTCCCCTTCCTTCTGATCCTAGTCTATCAGGTCTCATCAGGAGTGGCTTCATTGTCCTCCTCTGTGGCCTGGAAAGGCTACACCCCCCTCAGGGGGTGGTGGTCAAAGAGCCATCCACTGAGTTCATGCCAGAGACAGTTCCCCTTACTAGGGAACCCACTTGGAGACTGAGCTGCCATGGGTTACATCTGTGCAGGGGTTCTAGGTTATCTCCATGCATGGTCCTTGGTTGGAGTATCAGTCTCAGAAAAGACCCCTGGGTCCAGATATTTTGCTTCTCTTGCTCTCCTTGTGGAGCTCCTGTCCTCTCCAAGTCTTACTACCTTCCCTTCTTTTATAAGATTTCTTGCACTCTTGGTTATTTGTTTGATACACTGCTGGGTAGAGTCTTTTAGAGGCTCTACCTACAGTAGGCTCCTGTCCTGTTTCTTCTTCCAATGTCCATCCCATTTGCCTTTCTTTGTGAGGATTGATCAGCTTACCCAGGGTCCTCCTTCTTGCTTAGCTTGTTTAGGTGTACAGATTTTAGTATGTTTATCCTATATTGTATGTCTAATATCCACTTATAAGTGAGTATATACCATATGTGTCTTTCTGCTTCTGGGATACCTCACTCAGCATGATCTTTTCTAGATCCCACCATTTGCCTGCAAATTTAATGATTTTCCTTGTTTTTAATTGCTGAGTAGTATTCCGTTGTGTAAATGTACCACAATTTCTGTATCCATTCCTCTGTTGAGGGACATCTGGGTTGTTTCCAGGTTCTGGCTATTACAAATAAAGTTGCTAAGAACATGGTTGAGCAAATGTCCTTGTTGTGTACTTGAGAATATTTTGGATATATATATATATATGTCTAGGAGTGGTATAGCTGGATCTTGAAGCACTATTCCTAATTGTCTGAGAAAGCACTAGATTGATTTCCAGAATGGTTGTACAAGTTTACATTCCCACCAGCAATGGAGGAGGGTTTCCCTTTCTCCACATCCTCTCCAGTATGTGTGTCACTTGAGTTTTTGATCTTAGCCATCTGATGGGTGTAAGGTGAAATCAGGGTGTCCCTGATTGCTAAGGATGTTGAGCATTTCTTTAAGTGTTTCTCTGCCAGTCTATCTTCCTCTACAGAGAATTCTCTGTTTAGCTCTGTACCCCCCTTTTTTAATTGGATTACTTGATTTGGCTGTATTTGTCTCTATTTCTTTGAGAGCTTTGTTCATTTCTTCTTTATTTGCTTCCATTTGTGTGGCTATTTCTTTGAGAGATTTATTCGTTTCTTCTTAAATGCCTCTAATAACTGGATAAGCATAGCTTTAAAATAATTTTTTCTGTGTTTCTAATGAATTGAAATGTCCATTTATTTTGGGGGGTTGCTGGTGAAGCCATGATGTCCAGATTTTTGTTGGGTGTGTTCTTACGCCAACCTGGCCATCTGCTTACCCATAGTCTTCACTCTTCGTTCCTGGAGTCTGTACTTCAGACTGGGTCCATCTTTCTCTGGTGTCTGGAGTATTCTTCAGGAAGATAAAAGAAGTCCACTGGTTTGAGTGTGTACGTTGGTGGTTCAGTGCTAACTAAGGGAGGAAGGTCATGAAGGCACAAGCAAGCATGTGTGTGTGTGTGTGTGTGTGTGTGTGTGTGTGTGTGTGCTCATGCACACACAAGTGCGTGGAAGTGTGCCTTGAAAGACAGAGTGCTAGAGAGTGCAGATGCCTGGAATGTGAGGCAGGGTGCAGAAGGGGCAGCCACAGGGGGAGGTGGGGACACAGGTACTGTTTGCAGGCGCAGTGTGCATACGTAGATTCCCTGAATACCTCAGTGGCCTACAGGCCTTTCATACTGTCCTTCTGGTATTCAGCTCTTTCTTGGCTCCAGGAGTTGTTGGCCTGGACTCAACTGGTAGACCTGTAGGACAGGGGCTTCAATGTTGAGGACGATGCCCCAAGAATCCCTATGTTGCCCACAGTGGGTGTGTGGATGGGAGAAATCTGATGTCTTTCTGCTAGCATAGAAAGACCCTGGCTCTGGGGCTCTGCAGGCATAATCTGAAAGCACAGGGGTTCCCCCTATTCTCTACTCTCAGATTTGGGCCTGCTGGGGCAAATGCAGGTGTAGTCAGCTCAGTGGTGCTGCAGAACTTAGGCTGTTAAAGCTGTCCACTGGGAATCCACAGCAGCAGAACTGGGAGGCAGGTACAGATGCCTGCTAGGAAGTCCTGAGGAGCCCCTACAGTGGTCCATGTACGAGGGTGGCCCAGCAGGCCTGTTAGAACTGGGTGTCTCATAACGCTGGCTGCCTGCCACTGAGGGACTGGGGGGCCAATCACTGGCTGGGAGGCCCTGGGGGCGTATACAGCTGCTCCCAGACCCAGGACCTGGAAGACTGGTACTGGATCTGGGACCCAGAAGGCTTGTACAGCTGGCAGCCACTGCTGAGGAACTAGGAGACCCACCTCTGCTGTTTCAGTCCCCAGACAGGGAGTTCTGTGCTATGAGTCTCGGGCACTGTGGGCCAGCTCTGCTGAGGAGGAGGGAGGACCAACAGGGGATGTGCAGGGGGATCAAATGTTCACCACTCTCCATCCCCAGAGAAGTCCGTGGGTGACCTGAATCTAAATGGTCTTAGCTCACGTATTATCCCCTCTGGCCAAGGAAGCCTCAATGACGATGTTCTGGCTTCAGCTGCCCCTCCACTCACCAATTTTGGAGTTTCAGATCCTCTGCTTCTCAGTCACACTGCGTGCTGGTCGCCGCCATCTTGGAATCTCACTGTGGGTGATATTTTTTGAGGAGATATGTCCAAACATCTGTTTACCCCAGAGGAAATATTGGTGGTAACATTAAAAAAATGGCCCTACTCAAGTCTCGCTTGGAGAACTATTGCATTACTCATGGGAACACTGGTTCCTCAAAGGCAGCCATGTCACATGCCACATTACCCATCTGGACCTGGGTAATGGCTCATGCAAGCCTAGCATTGCTTTCCTTACTTTCTTTTAAAAAAAGTTTCTATTTATTTTTTTGAGAATTTCATACAATATATTTTGATCATAGTGTTTCTTCTACCCCAACCTGCCACACCCACGCAGTGTCGCCATAGTAGCATGTGCTACAGGGCGGGAGACAAGCTTTCTTCGGAAATTTGCTCCCTGGAAGGTCCCTGGCAGACTCATCCCACTTGGAAAAGAGACGTGTTCTGAGATTTCTACGCTTTTTCAGTTGTGGCTCTGGGGCTGGATTAATGAGTTTTTTGATCTTTCTCTGTGACTCCTGAAACAGCACAACTAATTTTATAAAGAAATTTTTATTAGTAGATTATTAAAAGCTTTAATAAAAATAAAATGTAAAAGTAATAAGTTTTAAAAAAGTAATAAATTAGATTTAGTATTAATAGGCATTAAAAATAGTGAAAAAATAATAGGCTCCTTCTTAGGAAAAAATAGCATGAGAGGTGCAGCTGGAGGGAGTTTCCCCTCCCTTCAGTGCCTTGTTTCTAAGGAAGATTATAAATCTTGGACAGGACATATGGGAGGATGGTTAACAAATGTGTAATTAGATTTTGATATATAGAGAGATTTTGGCAGGCATCTGACTTAGCCTCTGACTTTCCTCTTCACTGGTTAGCAATAATGAAACTACATTTGAGGTTTCTTTTTCTTTGTTTGCTCTGATCAAAAAGTTTTTAGGCCAAGATTTCTTGTGGGTACTGCTTTATGTTTGACTACATTCTGAGTTAAAATGTAAACTTTGTATTCTTGGTAAAAGTCTGAATGTTCTGGGAAGTATGCCAATTTTAAGGTACCTTTTGTAAAATCATTATAAAAATACTAGCTTGATTTCAGTAAAGTCGCAGCAGAGTCAAAACCATCAAGGTGTCTCTGTCTGTCAATTCATCGCTGAATCTGTGTCTTCCAGTCCAAAGCCTTGTTCTCCCGAGGATGCCAAGAGCCCAACTGGGCCGGTTCGTGGCACCAACCCTTCCTAGATCTCCTCCCATTTCCCTACCCACCCAACTTCTTGTTTTTTCTCTCTCCTCAAAAATTCCCAAACCATAAACAAACAAACAGATGCACCCGCATGCCCGCATGCACACAGAGAACATAAAGTTCGATTTGTGTTGGCCAGCTACTCAACATGGGACTGCTGTGGCTGGCATCACTCAGTGTCAGGGCCTGCCTTCCTTTGCCAAGAGACTCCTCTTTCTGTTTATCGTGCTCATGTAAGTTTATAGTAATCACCCATATCTCTTCCACTTAACTCCCTTAATTTTCTTGATGTTAAAAATATACAGCTTCTCAGTTCTACTCTAAAAAGACTTGGGTGTCTTTTTTGAATGTGTCTGTCCATTAGTAGTCAGAGATCTGTGAGTTAACAATATGTTATCCCATCATTTCTACATACCGGCTGGGGTCAATAAGGTATTAGATTTAGAATAATTGTATGTACTCACTCTAATGCATTTTCAATCTTTAGATCTGGAGTTTTACTTTCCAATAAGAATGAGGAGAGTTTATTAACATTTGAAGAAACTTTAGGAACTTAATAATTTCAAAGGAGGCATTTTAAAGCAGGGATTAATTAATTTTCTAGATTAGATTTGTTTTCTTTGATAATATGCTAAATCACATATAAAACATTTTGTATATGTAAAAATGTGCATTTTTTTATAGGAAATCACATGAAGCCATGACACCTTTCTCTCTCTTTTACTGAGGCAAGGCATCATGTAGCCGGGCTGATATCTACTTGTATGGCCAAGGATGACCTTCAGCTTCTGATCTGTCTCCACCTCTCGAGTGTTAGGATTATGTGTGTCACCACTACCTGACAAGCTATGGGCAGATGGCAGAGGAAGAGACTCTCCCTTTCAGTGGACTAGGGGAAGGGATTAGGTGGGAAGAGGGAGGGAGCTGCAATTGGGATAGATAATGAATAAATTATAAAAAAAAATTAACCAATAAATAAATAAATAAATAAAAAAACCCAAAAATGCTCGAAATGTGTTACTTTATGAGTATTTATAAAAAAACACAACTGGGGGGGGGGAACAAGATGGCGGCGCCAGGAGCACACTGCATCTAAGAAGCAAGACAACATTTTCCGTACAGCGACCAAGAGACTGAACTGTGGGCCCTAAAACAACAGCAATCGTGTTTCCCAGGGAGAGGAAACCCCCACGTTGTGGAATCAGTCGGGTCCACTGTCAGGTCCCCCAGCCAGAACCCGGAAGAGATCCTGGGTCTCACAGGCACTAGGTCCATAGACCAGAGCCACATGCCTGCGTGTCCCGATCACCTTCCCAGGCTGAATGGTGGGCACAAAAACACCAGAGACGGGGAGTCCCAGTCATGAGAAAAACCCACAGGGAAGGAAGGCAACGGGACTGGCCACGGGTCACCCAGTCTTTCCCTGGAAAGTCTCACAGACTGATGGGTACGAGCTGCCATTACTGAACTGGGCTCCAGCTGTGAGCTCAGGCAGTTGCTGCATGCCCAGTTCTCTGTCACAGACAGAGCTGTGCGCCCCAGGGCAACAGAGCTGGGAGTCCCTGTCAGGAGTAAACCCCACAGGGAAGGAAGGAAA
This sequence comes from Psammomys obesus, assembly GCF_907164565.1. Taxonomy (NCBI): domain Eukaryota; kingdom Metazoa; phylum Chordata; class Mammalia; order Rodentia; family Muridae; genus Psammomys; species Psammomys obesus. The sequence goes on from NW_026585504.1 coordinate 726,421, forward strand.
CAGGGACCCGAATTAGGTCATCCAGTATATCCCTGGAAAAGGTCCTGCAGACTGGCCCACGCCGGGGACCTGCTGTGCACCAGATGGCCTGCTGCTACCAGGAGAGCGTTACCCACCCGCCACTTGGGTACTGGGGCACAGAGCCCCAACATCAAACCTACAGAAGCCTGGGACCCCAAGATCAACCCCCAGATACTGCTCCAAGGGGCAACCAGTTATCCCTAACAAAACTGACCAAACCACGGGACACCCAGGTTACAGCAGCGGCTCACTAAATTTACAGCAAGAAACCCAGAAGCAGGGTAGCTATCTCCAGGACTTCTCCAGGTGAGAGGAGAGCCCTCTCGACTAACAAGGACCACAGTTACCACTCAGGTCTCTATGCCTGAGGTGAGCAGCGGCACCTCCTGAAAAACACTGGCCATACAGTAACCAAAAAGCTGAGGAGGCTTCCTTCAGGAAAAAACTTCTTCCTGCCAAGGGGGTTCTCTCCACCACAGGATTCCAGGAGCCACCAGAAACTAACTCCCAACACCTAAGATAGCCCAATGGGTAGAAGCCAGTGTAAAAGCTCAACCAACAAAAGACAGAGCAATATGGCATCTCCAGAACCCAGTTATCCAGGGGCAAGTAACCCTGGATACCCCAGCATAATTGAAATTCAAGAAGACGATCTAACATCTATGCTCATAAAGAGGATAACAAAGGAAACAAATAAAATGCATAATGACCTAGAGGAAGATAAACTCAAACAGATTATGGCCATCCGTAAAGAAATACAGGAAGTTGCAGCCAAACAGTTTGTGGCCTTTAGAGAGGAAATACTTAAATCACTGAAAGAAATAAAAGAAACAGAGTTGAAGGAACTAAAAGAAAAACAGGAAAGTTCAAACAAGTAGCTGAAGGAATTGAAGGAAAAACAGGAAAATACAGTCAGACAGGTAAAGGAAATCAACAAAACGGCTCAAGATCTGAAGATAGAATTGGAAAAATTAAACACAAATGGAGGAAATTTTGGAGAGAAAGAACTTAGGGAAGAAAACAGGAACTACAGAGGTAAGCATAACCAATAGACTACAAGAGATGGAAGAAAGAATTTCAGGTGTGGAAGATACATTGGAAGAAATCGATGTATCTGTCAAAGAAAATGTTTAATCTAAAAAATTCCTGACACAGACCGTCCAAGAAATTCAAGACAACATAAAAAAGACAAAACCTAAGCATAATAGGAATAGAGGAAAAAGAAGATTCCCTCCTCCAAGGCCCAGAAAATATTTTCAACAAAATCATTGAAGAAAATTTTCCCAACTTAAAGGAGAGGCCAATAAGAATACAAGAGGTCTACAGAACACCCAATAAATTAGACCAGAAAAGAAAATCCTCCCGCCACATAATAATCAAAACAGTAAGTATACAGAACAAAGAAAAAATACTAAAAGCTGCAAGTGAAAAAGGCCAAGTAACATATAATGGCAAACCCATCAGAATCACACCTGACTTCTCAGCAGAGACTATGAAAGCCAGAAGGGCCTGAATGGATATCATACAGACCCTAAGAGAACACAGATGTCAGCCCAGGTTACTATACCCAGCAAAACTGCAGTCCTCATAGATGGAGAAAACAAGATATTCAATGACAAAAACAAATTTCAACAATGCCTACACACAAATCCAGTGTTACAGAAGACACTAGAAGGGAAAATACAACCCAAGAAAACTAGCTATTTTCAAGAAAACACAGGAAATAAATAACCTCACTACAGTAAAACAAAAAGCAACCAAGCACACAAACTTATCACCACAGCCAACATCAAAATCAAAGGATCTAACAGCCACTGGTCATTAATCTCTCTCAACATCAATGGATTCAATTCTCCAATAAAAAGACACAGACTAGCATAATGGATGCATAAACAAGACTCAGCAATCTGTTGCATACAAGAAACACACCTAAGTCACAAAGATAGACATTACCTGAAGGTAAAGGGATGGGAGACAGTTTTCCAAGCAAATGGACCCAAGAAGCAAGCAGGAGTAGCCATTCTAATATCTAATAAGATAGACTTTCAACCAAAATTAATCAAAAGAGATGGAGAAGGACACTTCATACTCATCAAGATCAGGTAAATAAATTAAATAGTCCTATATCCCCTAAAGAAATAGAAGCAGTCATCAAAAGTCTCCCATCCAAAAAAAAAGCCCAGGAACAGATGGTTTCAGCACAGAATTCTACCAGACCTTCAGAGAAGAGCACCTTGGTACATAAACCTCACAAAAACCCAACAAAGAAAGAGAATTTCAGGCCAATCTCCCTTATGAACATTGATACAAAAATACTCAACAAAATACTTGCAAACCCAATACAAGAACACATCAAAGATGTCATCTACTATGACCAAGTAGGCTTCATCCCAGGTATGCAGGGGTGGTTCAATATATGGAAATACATCAATGTGATCCACCATATAAATAAATTGAAAGAAAAAAACCCACATGATAATCTCCCTAGATGCTGAAAAAGCATTTGACAAAATCCAACATCCATTCATGTTTAAAGTATTGGAGAGATCAGGGATACAAGGTACATATCAAAACATATTAAAGGCAATATACAGCAAGCCTATAGCCAACATCAAACTAAATGAGAGAAACTTAAAGCAATCCCACTGAAATTAGGGACAAGGCAAGGCTGCCCACTCTCTCCATATCTCTTCAACATAGTTCTGGAAGTCCTTGCTAGAGCAATAAGACAGTTGAAGGAGATCAAGGGGATACAGATGGGAAAGGAAGCAGTCAAATTATCACTATTTGCAGATGATATGATAGTATATATGAGTGACCCCAAAAACTCTACCAGGGAACTCCTACAGCTGATAAACACCTTCAGCAAAGTGGCCGGATACAAAAATAACTCAAAAAAGTCAGTAACCCCCCTGTATACAAAAGACAAAAGGGCTGAGAAAGAAATTAGGGAAACAATACCCTTCACAATAGCCACAAATGACATAAAGTACCTTGGTGTTACCCTAACGAAGCAAGTCAAAGACTTGTATGAAAAAAATTTCAAGTCTCTGAAGAAAGAATTAGAAGAAGATATCAGAAGATGGAAAGGTCTCCAATGCTCACGGATGGGTAGGATCCACATAGTAAAAATGGCCATCTTACCAAAAGCAATCTACAGATTCAATGAAATTCCCATCAAATTACCAACACAATTCTTTACAGACCTTGAAAGAAAAATTCTCAATTTTATATGGAATAACAAGAAACCCAGAATTGCTAAAACAATCATCTACAATAAAAGATCTTCTGGAGGTATCTCCATCCCTGATCTTAAGCTGTGTTATAGAGCAACAGTTATAAAAACTGCATGGTACTGGCATAGAAACAGAATGGTGGATCAATGAAACCGAACAGAAGACCCAGAAATAAACCCACACACTTATGGACACCTGATCTTTGACAAAGATGCCAAAACCATACAATGAAAAAAAAAGATAGCATCTTCAACAAATGGTGCTGGTCTAACTGGATATCTACATGTAGAAAAATGCAAATAGATCCATACTTATCACCCTACACAAAACTAAAGTCCAAGTGGATCAAAGACCTCAACATAAAACCAGACACATTAAATCGGTTAGAAGAAAAAGTGGGGAAGACCCTAGAACTCATTGGTACAGAAGGCAACTTTTTGAACAGAACACCAACAGCACAGGCTCTAAGAGCAGCAATCAATAAATGGGACCTCATGAAACTGAAAAGCTTCTGTAAAGCAAAGGACACTGTCATCAAAACAAAACGACTGCCTACAGATTGGGAAAGAATCTTCACCAACCCTTTATCTGACAGAGGACTCATATCCAGTATATATAAAGAACCAAAGAAGCTGAAAAGCAGCAAACCAAGTAATCCACTTAAAAAATGGGGAAAGAGCTAAACAGAGAATTCTCGATAGAGGAATATTGAATCGCAAAGAAACACTTAAAGAAATGCTCAACCTTATTTGCCATCAGGGAAATGCAAATCAAAATGACCCTGAGATTTCACCTTACACTCATCAGAATGGCTAAGATCAAAAACTCAAGTGACAACTCATGTTGGAGGGAATGTAAACTTGTACAACCATTCTGGAAATCAATCTGGTGCTTTCTCAGACAACTAGGAATAGCGCTTCCTCAAGATCCAGCCATACCACTCCTAGGCATATATCTAAAAGAGGCTCAAGTACACAATAAGGACATTTGCTCAACCATGTTTATAGCAGCTTTATTTGTAATAGCCAGAAGCTGGAAACAGCCCAGATGCCCCTCAACTGGAGAATGGATACAGAAATTGTGGTATATCTACATAATGGAGTATTACTCAGCAATGAAAAGTAAGGAAATCATGAACTTTGCAGGTAAGTGGTGGAAACTGGAAAGGATCATCCTGAGTGAGCTGTCCCAGAAGCAGAAACACACACATGGTATATACTCACTCATATAGACATATAATATAGGATAAACCTACTAAAATCTGTACACCTAAAGAAACTAATCAAGAGGGAGGACTCTTGCTAAAATGCTCAATCCCTATCCCAAAAGGCAAAAAGGATGGACATCAGAAGAAGAAAACAGGAAAGAAGCTAGGAACCTGCCACAGAGGGCCTCTGAAAGGCTCTGCCCTGCAGACTATCAAAGCAGATGCTGAGACTTATAGCCAACTCTTGGGCAGAGTGCATGGAATATTATGAAAGAAGTGGGAAATAGTAAGATCTGGAGAGGATAAGAACTCCACAAGGAGAGCAACAGAATCAAAAAATTTGAACACAGGGATCTTTCCAGAGACCCATACTCCAACCAAGTACCAGGCATGGAGATAACCTAGAACCCCTGCACAGATGTAGCCCATGGCAGTTCAGTGTCCAAGTGGGTTACATAGTAATGGGAAGAGGGACTGTCTCTGACATGAGCTGATTGGCCTGCTCTTTGATCACCTCCCCCTGAGGGGGGAGCAGCCTTACCAGGCCACAGAAGATGACAATGCAGCCACTCCTGATGAGATCTGATAGACTAAGTTCAGAAGGAAGGAGAGGGGGACCTCCCCTATCAATGGACTTGGGGAGGGGCATGGGTGGTGAAGGGGGAGGGAGGGTGGGATTAGGAGGGGAGAAGGGAGGGGTTTTTAGGGGGATACAAAGTGAATAAAGTGTAACTAATAAAAGTTTAAAAAAAAGGAAAAAACATACAACTAAAACCGCCCTAAATAAATCAACAAGGACATCCTCAAATAATGTGACTGTTTAACCATATGAGCTCACAAATAAGGAGATTTGAAATGTGCATGAAGTGTCACATACAGATTCTCTTTAAAGACTTTATATCAAGTAGTGGTGACACATACTGCTGATGGTGTCCTTTGCTCTACAGAAGCTGTCCAGTTCCATGAGGTCCCATTTACTGATTGTTGCTCTTAGAGCCCGAGCTGTTGGTGTTCTGTTCAGGAAGTTGTCTCCTGTGCTGTCCCTGGCCTGCAGTGACACCTGAATACCACCTGAGTGAGGGCTGGGGGGAAAGAGAGCAGGGTGACACAAAAAAGGACACCAAGTCTAGGTTCTGATCAAGATGTCATTTACTGAAAGTCAGGTTAATGCTTAAATAGCAGGAAAGTACAAGCAGTTTCTCACAGAGGCAACTTTACTTGGCCAAAACATACGAGGGCTCATGCAAGGTTACCAGAACCTGCTGTCTGGTTACCATGGTTGCACGGAATTTATTATCTAGTTCTCAGAGTCAGAGCTCCCTGCTGTAGGACTGCCAGGGTCAGTCTCCGAGACACTGAGCTTTAGATTAGAGCCAGGGCCAAGGGGCCAAATTCCACTGCTCAGATACGCACTCCAATTTGCCATTAACTCCAAATAGGCTGCCACACTGCGCCAATGAGTTCGAGGCTGTTCCCCACTTTTTTACCTACGGATTTAGTGTGTCTGGTTTTATGTTGAGGTCTTTGATTACTTGGACTTTAATTTTGTGTAGGGTGATAAATATAGGTTTATTTGCATTTTTCTACATATAGACAACCAGTTAGACCAGCACCATTTGTTGAAGATGCTATCTTTTTTCCATTGTATGGTTTTGGCTTCTTTGTAAAAAATGAGGTGTTCGTAGGTGTGTGAGTTTATTTCTGGGTCTTCAATTTGATTCCATTCTGTTTCTATGCCAGTACCACACAGTTTTTATTACTGTTGCTCTGTAGTACAGCTTGAGATCAGGGATGGAGATACCTCCAGAAGATCTTTTATTGTAGAGGATTGTTTTAGCAGTTCTGGTTTTTTGTTATTCCACATGAAATTGAGAATATTTCTTCCCAGGTCTGTAAAGAATTGTGTTGGTAATTTGATGGGAATTGCATTGAATCTGTAGATTGCTTTTGGTAAGATGGCCATTTTTACTATGTGGATCCTACCGATCCATGACCATGGAAGACCTTTCCATCTTCTGATATCTTCTATGTCTTTCTTCACAGACTTGAAGTTGTTTTTATACAAGTCTTTGACTTGCTTGGTTAGAGTTACACCAGCGTACTTTATGTTTTTTTCTTTTTTTTCTTTTTTTTTTTTTTTGTGGCTATTATGAAGGATGTTGTTTCCCTAATTTCTTTCTCAGCCCTTTTATCTTTTATATAAAGAAGGGCTACTGATTTTTTGAGTTAATTTTGTATCCGGCCACTTTGCTGAAGGTGTTTATCAACTGTAGGAGTTCTCTGGTAAAATTTGTGGGGTCATTCAGGTATGCTATCATATCATCTGCAAATAGTGATACAGTGACTTCTTCTTTTCTAATTTGAATCCCTTTGATCGCCTTTAATTGTCTTATTGCTCTAGCAAGGACTTAAAATACTATGTTGAAAAGATATGGAGAGAGTCGGAAGCCTTGCCTTTTCCCTGATTTCAGTGGAATTGATTCAAGTTTCTCTCTGTTTAGTTTGATGTTGGCTATAGGCTTGCTATAAATTGTCTTTACTATGTTTGGGTATGTGCCTTGAATTTCTGATCTCTCCAAGACTTCAAACATGAATGGGTGTTGGATTTTATCAAATGCTTTTCAGCATCTAAAGAGATGATCACGTTTTTTTTTTTTTTCTTTCAGTTTGTTTATTACTTTAATGGATTTCCATATATTGAACCACCCCTGCATACCTGGGATAAAGCCTACTTTGATGTGTTCTTGGATTTGGTTTGTGAATATTTTGTTGAGTATTTTTGCATCAATGTTCATAAGGGAGATTGGTCTGAAGTTCTCTTTCTTTGTTGTGTCTGTTGTATCAAGGTATCAAGGTGACTGTGGCTTCAAAGAATGAGTTTCACAATGTTCTTTCTGTTTCTATTTTGTAGAATAGTTTGAAGAATATTGGAGTTAGCTCTTCTTTGAAGGTCTGGTAGAATTCTGCGCTGACACCTGGCCCTGAGCTTTTCTTTTGAAAGGGAGACTTTTGATGACTGCTTCTATTTCCTTAGGGGATATAGGACTATTTAATTTATTTACCTGATCTTGATTCAGCTTTGGTAAATGGAATCAATCAATAAAATTGTCCATTACATTTAGATTTTCAAATTTTGTGGCATATAGGCTTTTGAAGTAAGACCTAATGATTGGATTTCCTCAGTGTCTGTTGTTATGTCTTCCTTTTTATTTCTGATCTTGTTTATTTGGATACTGTCTCTCCGTCTTTTAGTTTCACTAAGGGTTTGTCTACCTTGCTAATTTACTCAAAGAACCAGGTCTTGATTTCTTGGATGGTTTGTGTCAGGAATTTTTTAGATTTAACATTTTCTTTGATGAATATAATCAATTTCTTCCATTGCATCTTTAACACCTGAGATTCTTTCTTTTATCTCTTATAGTCTGTTGGATATGCTTACCTCTGTAGTTCCTGTTTTCTTCCCTAAGTTCGCCTTCTCCATGATTTTCTCAGTTTGTGTTTTCTTTAATTTTTCTATTTCCATCTTCAATCTTGAACCGTTTTGTTGATTTCCTTCAACTGTCTGACTGTATTTTCTTGTTTTTCCTTCACCTGTTTGTTTGAATTTTCCTCTATTTCTTTTATTTCTTTCAGTAATTTAATTATTTCCTCTCTAAAAGGCACAAACTGTTTGGCTGCATCTGCCTGTATATTTCTTTATGGATGGCCATAATCTCGTTGACTTTATCTTCCTGTATTTCTTTACAGATTTTATAAATTTCTTCCATTATCCTCTTTGTAAGCATATATTTAAATGAAATTCTTGAATTTCACTTATGTTAGCTTATCCAAGGCTACTTGACCATGGATAACTGGGTTCTGGAGATGCCATATTGCTTTGGTTTTTGTTGATTGTGCTTTTGTCTCAGGTGTTGGCTGTTAGTTTCTGGTGCCTGCTGGAATCCTAGAGTGGGGGGGAATCCTGTTGGCAGGAAGATGGTTGTTCTTGAAAGAGGTCTCCTCAGCTTTTTGGGTATGGTCAACTGAATGGTGGTACTTCTCAGGAGTTGCCACAGCTCTCCTCAGGTATATAGTTCTGTGTGGCAACTGTGGTTATTGGGAACCCAGGGGCTCTCCTCTCACCAGGGGAAGTCCTGGGGACAGCTGTCATGCCACTGGCTTTCTTGCTCTGAATTTAGTGAGCTGTCGTTGTTCATATGCTGTGTTTGCTGGGCGCAGCCCTCTCAAAGCATCAGGGAGCCTCGCAGTTTGGTCAATTTAGTTTGGGAGACAGATTGAGCTTTGGAGCAGTGTCTGGGGGCTGATCCTGTGGGCCCTAGGTGTCTGTAGGTCTGAGGTTGGAGCTCGGTGCCTTAGTACCCAAGTGGTAATCGGTGGCAGGTGAGTGCAGCACTCAGGTGGCTAGAGGCTAGAGCCTGGAGCCTGCAGGAACCTGGGAACTTTTTGGGCTTTGGGGGTTAGCTGGGTGACCTGAGGTTGGACGGATTACTTCCTTCACCATGGGGTTTCCTCTGGACTGGTAATCCCAGTATTGGTGTTGTGGGGCCCACAGTTCAGTCTGGGATGGTGATCAGCACACTCAGGCATGGGGCTCTGGGCTGGTGACTGAGCACCTACCAGGACCTAGGAACTTTTTCAGGGCTTAGCTGGGTGACCTGAGATCAGACCCAACTGCTTCCCACACCACGGGGTTTCCTCTCACCTGGAGAACTCAATTGCTGGTGTTTTGGGGCCCAGAGTTCGGCGCTGTACAGTCTGAGGCCACGCTCAGCAGACACAGTGAGCTCTCAGCACCGCCATGTTTGATCTTGCCTAAAGTTGATGCACATATGAATGTTTCAACTCGTGTACATGGTATTGTGCCTATGCAACTCAATAAAAAAATGCAATGTAAAGTTGTAGCTCTTTTAAAAGCTGCTGTTACAAACTATTTAGGATAAATTAATAGACAATCAAACTAGTGGTCATGTTAGATACTAGCCTAGTTTATTACAGAAATATGCTTCCTAGGTTGAACAGATAATAAATAGCAAGAAACAAGTGTTTGTCTATTCAGATGTGCTGTAGATAAATAAATAGACCCACAGAATATGGCATTTAAATTGTTTTTTTTTATTATTTTAAGGATCCTTTTGACAATGAGCCATATCAGCTACTGAGAGCACCCCCCCCCAGCCTACCTCGAAGAAGATATCAGGCCCAGAGGAACCTTTCTATAGAGTTTGCTTCAAAAGTGGCAAATCAGGGAGGGCCAAGATGGCGGCTGGGAGAACACCGTATCTGAGAAGCAGGACAACACACTCCATGCAGCGACCAGGAGACTGAACTCTGGGCCCTAAAACAACAGCTATCGTGTTTCCCAGGTGAGGGGAGGCTCCCACGGCGTGGGAAGCGGCCGGGTCCACTCTCGGCTGCCCAGCCAGAACCCGGAAGAGAACCCGGCTAACGCGGGCTTTGGGTCTTCGGCCGGGAGCTGCAGGCCTGCGTGTCCCGATCACTTTCCCAGGCTGATTGGTGGGCACAAGGGGGCCTGAGGCTGGGAGTCCCAGTCGCAAAAAAACCCCACGGGGAAGGAAAGTTGCAAGACTGCTCACAGGTCACCCAGTCTTTCCCTGGAAGGTCTCGCTGACCGCGGGTACCTGCCGCCATCACAACTGAGCTCCCGCCTCTCAGAGAGCAGTTGTGCGCCCAGCTCAAAATCCCTACTCCCTCTTCGGAGGAGGCAGGAGGCGGCCAGCAGAATCTGCCACAGACCACATTGTCTGTACCCCAACCCGAGATCGGGGCTGAGAAAACCCAATCCTTTCGGGCACTCCCCCAAACGCCGCCATCACCCTGCCGCAGCGGAACAGAAGGATAAAGAGGCGCACAGCGGCTTCACAGTGCCGGAACTCCAGTGCTGCCGGCCGCTCCTAGCAAACAAACTTCAGCTCGGGATCTGGGACTGTGGTCATTCTACACGTCCTGAGATTCTCCTGGGTCCAGCACAATAAGGTCTAGCAGCAAGTTCTATCACCGGTGCCCCCCCCCGACCCCTGGCAGAGAAACGCCAGCTCAGGGCTCAGGATTCGACTGAGAAGCCCCAACCCCTGTTGGCACTCCCCTGAGAGCACCTCCATAAGCTTGCCCTAGCAGAGGGGAAGGTCAGAGGAAAGGACAGAGAGGCAGCCTGCCAAAGACACAGCACCCTCTCTCCAGCACACTCCCAACAAAAATCAGGACATAATGACCTCACCAGCAACCCCACAAAACAATGGACACTTCAATTCACTAGACATACAAGAAAACGACCTCAAAACTATGTTTCTTCAGCTATTAGAGGCCCATAAAGATGAAATGAACAAAGCCCTCAGAGAAATAGCCAAAGAAATCAAGACTAACCAAGAGGAAACAAATCGTGCTCTCAGAGAAATGACCACGAAAATTGAAGCAAACAGAGAAGAAATGCACAAAGCTCTCAAAGAAATGTCCACACAGATGAAGGCAAATAAAGAAGAAATAAATAAAGCTCTCATAGAAATACAGGCAATTATACCCAAAGAAGTAGAGGCACAATTAGTGATACATAGAGAGGAAACGGACAAAAAAATAGAAGCTATCATTGAAAAGCGGGACTTCACATTCAAACAGATGAAGGAAACGGTGCAAGACATGAAAACAGAATTAGAATCAATAAAGAAAACACAAATAGAGAAAAACCAGGAGCTGGAGAACATAGAGAAAAGATCAGGAACTACAAAGGTAAGCATCACCAACAGAATACAAGAGATGGAAGAAAGAATCTCAGGAGCCGAAGATACACTTGCGGAAATTGACACGTCTCTCAAAGAAAAAATAAAATCAGAAAAGTTCCAAACACAAAACATCCAAGAAATCAAGGACACCATGAAAAGACAAAACCTAAGAATAATAGGAGTAGAAGAAAAAGAAGACATCAGGCTCAAAGGTCCGGAAAATATTTTCAAGAAAATTATAGAAGAAAACTTTCCCAACTTAAAGAAGGAGATGGCCATAAACATACAAGAGGCCTACAGAACACCAAGTAGACTAGAAAAGAAAAGAAATTCTTCATGTCACATCATAGTCAAAACACTGAACCTACAAAACAAAGAAAAAATTCTAAAAGCAGCAAGGGAAAAAGGCCAAGTAACATATGAAGGTAGACCTATCAGAATCACACCAGATTTCTCAACAGAAACTATGAAAGCCAGAAGGGCCTGGACAGAAATCATACAGTCCTTAAGGGACCACAGATTCCAACCCAGACTACTATACCCAGCAAAACTTTCAATCAACATAGACGGAGAATTCAAAATATTCCAAGACAAAACCAAATTTAAACAATATCTACATAGTAACCCAGCTCTACAGAAGTTACTAGAAGGGAAACTCCAAACCAAAGAAAACAACTACATCGAAGAAAACAGAGGAAATAGATAACTACACAACAAAAAAACTAAAAGAATACAAGCAATGAAACTCAGTGACACCACCAACCCCACATCTAAAGTAAGTAACAATTGTTGGTCACTAGTTTCTATCAACATCAACGGACTCAACTCCCCAATTAAAAGACACAGACTAACAGAATGGTTGCGGAAACAGGATCCATCATTCTGTTGCATCCAAGAAACACACCTATGCAACAAAGATAAACACTACCTCAGAGTAAAGGGCTGGAAAAATGTCTTTCAAGCAAATGGTTCCAGAAAACAAGCGGGAGTAGCCATCCTAATATCTAATAAAATAGACTTTCAACCCAAGTTAATCAAAAAAGATAAGGAGGGCCACTATATTCTCATCAAAGGAAAAATCCACCAAGAGGACATCACAATTTTGAATATCTATGCCCCAAATACAAGAGCACCTACATTCGTAAATGAAACAATATTAAAGCTTAAATCACACATTGATCCTAAAACCCTAATAGTGGGAGACTTCAACACTCCACTCTCAACCAAGGGACAGATCAACTAGACAGAAAACAAATAGGGAAATAAAAACACTTACAGAGACCCTAAATCAAATGGACCTAATAGACGCCTACAGATCTTTTCATCCAAACTCAAAAGAGTATACCTTCTTTTCAGCACCTCATGGAACCTTCTCCAAAATAGACCATATAGTTGGTCATAAAGCAAGCCTCAACAGATACAAAAAGATTGAAATAATCCCTTGTATTCTATCTGACCACCATGGACTTAAGCTGGACCTCAACAACAACAGAAATAACAAACAGCCTACATGCACATGGAAACTGAACAACTTGTTACTCAATGACAGCTGGGTTAAGGAAGAAATAAAGAAAGAAATTAAAGACTTCCTAGAATTCAATGAAAATGAAGGCACAACATACCCAAATTTATGGGACACATTGAAAGCAGTGCTCAGGGGAAAATTTATAGCACTAAGTGCCTGCAAGAAGAAATTCATAACATCACATACAAACAACTTAATGGCCCAACTGAAAATCCTAGAAAAAAAAGAAGCAGATACACCCAAGAGGAGCAGAAGGCTGGAAATAATCAAATTCAGGGCTGAAATTAATCAATTAGAAACAAATAAAATTATTCAAAGAATCAATGAAACAAAAAGCTGGTTCTTTGAGAAAATCAACAAGATAGACAAACCCTTAGCCAAACTAACAAAAAGCAGAAAGAATCTATCCAAATCAGCAAAATCAGAGATGAAAAGGGTGACATAACTACAGACACTGAGGAAATTCAAACAATCATTAGGTCATACTACAAAAGCTTATATGCCACAAAATTTGAAAACCTAAATGAAATGGACAATTTTCTTGATAGATTCCATCTTCCAACATTAAGTCAAGATCAGGTAGAAAGACTGAACAGCCCTATATCCCCCAAGGAAATTGAAGCAGTCATTCACAGTCTCCCCTCCAAAAAAAGCCCTGGGCCAGATGGTTTCAGCGCGGAATTCTACCAGACCTTCAAAGAAGTGCTCACACCAATTCTCCTCAAACTATTCCACAAAATAGAAACAGAAGGTACATTACCAAACTCATTCTATGAAGCAACAGTCACCCTGATACCTAAACCACACAAAGACCCAACAAAAAAAGAGGACTTCAGACCTATCTCTCTAATGAACATTGACACAAAAATACTCAATGAAATACTTGCAAACCGAATCCAAGAACACATCAAAGATATCATCCACCACGACCAAGTAGGCTTCATCCCAGGCATGCAAGGGTGGTTCAACATATGGAAATCCATCAATGTAATCCACCATATAAACAAACTGAAGGAGAAAAACCACATGATCATCTCCTTAGATGCTGAAAAAGCATTTGACAAAGTCCAACACCCATTCATGTTTAAAGTCTTGGAGAGATCAGGAATACAAGGCACATATCTAAACATAGTAAAGGCAATATACAGCAAGCCTATAGCCAACATCAAACTCAATGGAGAGAAACTTAAATCAATCCCACTGAAATCAGGGACAAGACAAGGCTGCCCACTCTCTCCATACCTCTTTAACATAGTACTTGAAGTCCTAGCCAGAGCAATAAGACAACTAAAGGAGATCAAGGGGATACAAATAGGAAAGGAAGAGGTCAAAGTGTCACTATTCGCAGATGATATGATAGTATATATGAGCGACCCCAAAAATTCAACCAGAGAAATCTTCCAGCTGATAAACACCTTCAGCAAAGTGGCAGGATACAAAATCAACTAAAAAAAAATCAGAAGCCCTCCTGTATACCAAAGACAAAAGGGCCAAGAAAGAAATTAGGGAAACAACACCCTTTGCAATAGCCACTAATAACATAAAGTACCTTGGGGTGACACTAACCAAGCAAGTGAAAGACCTGTTTGAGAAAAACTTTAAGTCTCTGAAGTAAGAAATTGAAGAAGATCTCAGAAGATGGAAAGATCTCCCGTGCTCATGGATTGGTAGGATTAACATAGTGAAAATGGCCATCCTGCCAAAAGCAATCTACAGATTCAATGCAATTCCCATCAAAATACCAACTCAATTCTTTACAGACCTTGAAAAAAAGATTCTCAGCTTCATATGGAGAAACAAAAAACGCAGAATCTCCAAAACAATCCTGTACAACAACAGATCATCTGGAGGTATCTCCATCCCCGATCTCAAGTTGTACTACAGAGCAATAGTAATAAAAACTGCATGGTATTGGCATAAAAACAGAAAGGAGGATCAATGGAACCGCATAGAAGACCCAGAAATAAACCCACACACCTATGAATACTCGATTTTTGACAAAGAAGCCAAAACCATTCAATGGAAAAAAGACAGCATCTTCAACAAATGGTGCTGGTCCAACTAGATGTCCATATGCAGAAAAATGAAAATAGATCTATATTTATCACCCTGCACAAAACTAAAGTCCAAGTGGATCAAAGACCTCAACATAAAACCAGATACTCTATTAAAAGAAAAAGTGGGGAACAGCCTAGAACTCATTGGCACAGGAGACAACTTCCTGAACAGAACACCAACAGCACAGGCTCTAAGAGCAACAATCAATAAATGGGATCTCATGAAACTGAAAAGCTTCTGTAAAGCAAAGGACACTGTCATCAAAACAAAACGACTGCCTACGGATTGGGAAAGAATCTTCACTAACCCTTTATCTGACAGAGGACTCATATCGAGTATATACAAAGAACTAAAGAAGCTGAAAAGCAGCAAACCAAGTAATCCAATTAAAAAATGGGGAACAGAGCTAAACAGAGAATTCTCGACAGAGGAATATCGAATGGCAGAGAAACACTTAAAGAAATGCTCACCCTCATTAGCCATCAGGGAAATGCAAATCAAAACGACCCTGAGATATCACCTTACACCCATCAGAATGGCCAAGATGAAAAACTCAAGGGACAACACATGCTGGAGAGGTTGTGGAGAAAGGGGAACCCTCCTCCACTGCTGGTGGGAATGTAAACTGGTACAACCACTCTGGAAATCTATCTGGCGCTTTCTAAGACAATTAGGAATAGTGCTTCCTCAAGACCCAGCTATACCACTGCTAGGTATATACCCAAAGTTTGCTCAAGTACACAAAAGGGATATTTGCTCAACCATGTTTATAGCAGCTTTATTTGTAATAGCCAGAACCTGGAAACAACCCAGATGTCCATCAACGGAGGAATGGGTACAGAAATTGTGGTATTTTTACACAATGGAATACTACTCAGCAATCAAAAAGGAGGAAATCATGAAATTTGCAGGCAAATGGTGGGATCTAGAAAAGATCATCCTGAGTGAAATATCCCAGAAGGAGAAAGACAAACATGGTATATACTCACTTATATAGACCTATAAGATATGATAAACTTAATGAAATCTATACACCTAAAAAAGATAATCAAGAGAGCGGACATGGGGTAAGATGATCAATCCTCATTTAGAAAGACAGATGGGATGTGCATTGAATGTATGACAGGAGTCTACTTGAGTGCATTTGAAAGACTCTAACTAGCAGTGTTTTCAAAGCAAAGACTCATGACCAAACCTTTGGCAGAGTACAGGGAATCATAAGAAAGAAGGGGAGTTAGTCTGATGAGGAAAGGATAGGAGCTCCACAAGGACCAAATATATCTGGGCACAGGGTCTTTTCTGAGACTGACATTCAACCAAGGACCATGTGTGGATATAACCTAGAACCTCTGCTCAGATGTAGCCTGTGGTAGCTCAGTAACCAATTGGTTTTCCATAGTGAGGGGAACAAGGACTATTTCTAACAGGAACTCAATGACTGGCTCTTTGGCCTCCCCACCCCCAAGGGAGGAGCAGTCCTGTTAGGCCACAGAGGAGAGCTTTGCAGCCAGTCCTGAAGATACCTGATAAAACAGGATCAGATGAATGGGGAGGAGGTCCCCCCATCAGTGGACTTGGCAAGGGGCATGGTGGAGATGAGGGAGGGAGGGAGGGACTGGGAGGGAATGAGGGATCGGGACACGGCTGGGGTACAGAGTTAATAAAATGTAACTGATAAGAAAAAAATAAAATTAAAAAAATAATAAAATATAAATGTTGAGGTTGGGAAGATGATTCAGCAGTTAAGAGTGAGTGCCTGCTGCCCTTTCAGCAGGAGTTAATTTCTTAAAACACATCTGTCTTGACTCACAGCTACCTGAAACTCCACTTCCAAAACTCACCTTAAGGCCTCTGTCAGTACACACGCACACATACCCGCACACACCACACAGACACACCACATACAGACTCGCCATCCACACTCACAGACACATACATAAACATACACACACACACCAAAATAAAGAACAAATAAATAAACGTTTGAAAATACATCATCATCATCATCATCATCATCATCATCATCATCATCATCATCATAATAATAATACTAAAAAGTGGCAAATCAGCCAACGGGCGAAAACTGCTCCTACTTCAACTACAGATAGGATGCTGTCCAAAATATGGACAAGCAGGATGAGAAGTTGATTGCTGAACTTTGTCAAGACAGCTTTGCCAAGGTACCCATTTCTTCATAACTCCTGCTTCAGATATGCTGGGCCATATGATGCCCCAACACTTCAGAGAAAAATTGGGTGACTGTCCAGGCAGGGAAGCTGCTTTCTCTGCACTTCCTATAAACTCAGGAAATATTCATTCCTTCTAAAGTATATGATGGAGTTGAAAACTAGATAATTTTAGTCTCGCAATTAAGCTCAAGTTGTTTAGGATTTAAAAATGTTTTTAAAAAGATATTTTTAAGTCTAAGTAGAATTTTTAGGTTGTTAAATATGAGCTGTGATACAAAATGATTTGGGTACACTACTCTGAACTCACCAAATAGGATAGATAGTAGAGTACTTTCTCCTAAGTTGCCAAATACAAATGGACAGGACATTGCAAATGTAATTATTACCTGATACTTTTCATAATTGTTTCATATTTATTCTTACTATATATAGTTTATTATCATAAGAGAAAGGGCTTTTTTATTTAGACAAAAATTGGAAAAAGTTGGGGGTTGGTTTGGTGCTGCTGTGTATCCAAATGCTAAATACTGGTCCCCAAGATCTGGTTGCTATTCAGACAAGTACATGCTCATGCACACAGAGCGATGTTGTGTAAACTTTGCTCCCTTAATATCACTGATTGGCTAATAATGAAAAGCTGGAGCCTGTGTTTGAGCAGAACAGAGTAGGGACCAGTTTCCCAGTTAGGGACCAGGCAGGAGGCTCGGGGAAGCAAGAGCAAAGAGCAGGAAGAATATGGAGAAAGAGAATGTGGCTTGATGGAGCAGATCCAGTCCAGACAGAACAACTTATTGGCAAGTAACTTGGGGAATGCAGCTGGAAGGCAGCCAGACTAGCTTAGAGAATTAGTTTAAATTGTACCTGCCCAGTTATTGTGCTAAAGCTATTTAAACAAACTGATAGGTCTGTGTCTCGATTATTAAGGGAATAGGAAGGTGGTAGAATAGTTTTTTTATTTGTTTGCTTGAATGAGGCATATGAAGCTGAGAGGGCAAAGTGGTTATGGGAGAGATAGGGAAGAATTGGAAGGCAGGGATCGGGCACAGGTTTGATCAAAACACATTATCTGCTAGTATGGAATTATCAAACAGTTAAAGAAAGTCATGGTGGGAAGGGCTAATTCTGGCTTTCAGTTTGAGGTGGCAGGGAGTTCACAGTAACATGAGCTCATGGCCACTAGACACATTGCATCTGCAGGCAGGAAGCAGAGAGTAATGAATACTTGTGTTCAGCTTTTTACTCTTTGTTCAGCCAGGACTTATCCCAGGTATCGCGAGCCTCACAGTTAAGGGGCTTCTTCCAACCACCACAAGCCTAATCTATGGCTCCTCACACACAAGCCCAGAAGCCTATCTCCTAAGCAAGTGTCTGTGATGTGAAATTGGCAACACCTACAGAGCCACCCCTCGCCAATCTGGAACACTAACATCTTCCTTGTGGGGCCAGAAAGCTGAGCAACCTGGGGAGCTGGTCCAGAGCAAGAGTGAGGTTGAGATGTGTCCAAACCCCAAAAGTCTGTCCCTGAGACGAGCAGGAGCAGGACTGCTTCCTGCCTGCTCTGCGTGTCTATGTACCGGTGCACACAGTCTTGCGGCCCCTTGATGTGACCCTTGATGTGGTCAACGGTTACAGGTTAAACTTACTCTGTCACTTTAAGGACATGTTTAGCAAACATCTGGAATTTCTCCTCTTGCAAATGAAGCATTCCCAGCACCCTGGACCCAGCCAATAATGAGCACTCACCCCCAAACCCCTACTTATTTCCTAAGGACTTTGTAGCCCTAATAGACAGAGCTAATTCACTGAAAGTTGCCTGCAGAGAAGGCTGTTTCTCTCAGCCTCACCTGCCCAGCCAAGATTCCCTCCCTCCAGTCCAGCCCAATGCACAGTGTGCCTGGATACCGGAGGGAAGAGGCAGCCAAGGGCAGCACTTACTTTGAAGCCATAATTCCCCTCCTTCCTTCTATAAGGTCATGGCTATCTCAGAACGAAAAATGCATTCACTCTGATTAAAAAATTCCTCATAGTCTTTAATAGTTCGATCACAGCTTAAAAGTAGAAAGCCCAGTGGGTGTGGTGGCACACTCCTTTAATGCCAGCACTTGGGAGGCAGAGGATGGTGGAGTTTCAGGCCAGCCTTGTCTACAGAGCAAGTTCCAGGACAGCCAGGGCTGCACAGAGAAACCTTGTCTCGAAAAGTAATAAACAAACAAACAAGTAGAAAGCCCAAGTCTATTTTGATACTCAAGGCAGTCTCTTAACTGTAAGCTCCTATAAAATGAAAACAAGCCCTATAGTTACAACATACAGTGGCACAGAATAAACATTCTTATTTCAAAGGGAAGAACAGGGCACAGCAAGGAAAGACAACAATGAGACACAGCAGCGCAAACATGAAATCCCGTAGCGACAGGCTAAACTTCTGCCACTTGGTCCCAGAGTGTGTAGCCATCCCTACATCTCCGTTTCTGCCTCCTGCAGCACTCACAGCCTCTTGGGCCTGTTCCGTTAAAGGCTCTAGTGTCCCTCGGATGTTCCATGGTCTTGGATTCTCCAGCACCCTGAGGCCTCCATTGTAAAGTAGGTTTTACTTTCATAGGTTTTACTTCATGAAATGGCCTCTCACAGCCTCCTTGCACTGACTCCCACTGCCTAGCTTTTGCAGCTGTCTGGAATTAAGAGGCAAGATGATGTGACCCTCAGTCTTGCAGAGCCACATGGAGGACAGTGGAGGACAGTGTCAGATCATGCTGCCGGTCCCAGATGCAGCCTGGGCCCCTTGCACCATGGACCTCTGTGCCTTCCAGGCTTGCTCTAGCATAAAACTTTCCTAGGTGATTGTTTACAAGCTGAGAACTTCACATGTGTTCTCAGTTCAAGCTCTTTCCAATAAATTGTATTTTCACAAATTGAAGTCTTTGATAGATAAGTTTTTTTTTTAAAGGGAATCTTTCCTATTGTTCCAGTGAAGGATGTTTCTTTCTAACAACGGAGCCTTTAAAAAAACAAATATTTTATTTTTAATATGTTTTTAGTTGAAATGGAATTACATCACATTCCCCCTTCCTTTCCTCCTTTTGTCCCTCCCATGTCCTCCCATTTTCCAACTTGATAACTTCCTTTTTGATTATCATTGTTCAACACCTTAAACTTTACTTGTTCTTTTTTCCTCACACAAACTGTATTCTTTGACAATTTTATATGTGTGTATAAAACAATCTGGTACTTCACAACCCTACCCTGTCTTATTCACCCCCTTTCTCAGCAAGTCTTCTCCCATTATCATACCTTTTTGCTTTGTGACTCATTGAGTTTAACCCGGGGCACTCACAGTGGCATGGGTGTGGAGCTATCCACCAGAGTATGGATAACTCATCACACCTCTGAAGACAATGGTTTAATCTCTCCTAGTAGCCATCAACTGCCAATAGCTCTCTGAGGCTTGACCCTGTGAGCCCTTCTGCTGTCCATGACTGAATGGTGATGGGGCCTGTTCTGTAGGGCCCTGTGCAGGTAACTGAAGCTTCTTGCAGATACCTAAGTGCAGGAGCCATGCCTAAAAGCATTTTCTGCACCCACCCCCTCCATCATTTAGCTCTTCCAGTCTTTCTGACTGCTCTTCCGTGGTGTTCCCTGAGCCTTGGAAAGGGTGATCTGGATGTTTCACTGAAGGATGAGCACTGAACAGTCACTTATTCACAGAGCCTTGGCCAGCCATTAAGTCTCCACATTCACTGCTATTTATTTAAAAAAGAAGCATCTCTAACCAAGGCTGGAAGTGACACTAGTACATAGTATAAACATAAATATTTAGAAGACAAATTGACAACATGTCTATCTAGCAAAACAGAAGCTGTAGGTTCCTCTCTCGGGCTTATAACCTCTCTAGCCATGAACTATGCACACAGTAGCAGTCACAAACTTCCTCTTCAGAATATGCCTTACATTCAGTCAGTACTCAGTTGTTTGAAATAGTACTATTTCACTATTGAATTAGGCAAGTTCACAGATTGGTGACTTTTTCTTTCCAATAGCCTGCAAAATACCTTCCAATAGGTAGGCCAGCCAGCAGGGGTGAAGCAGCCAGACTAATTTCTCTGTATCCAAATGTGCGTTATCTTCAGTAGTAGGGTCTGGTGAGCAAGTAACAGACTGACAAAACCTCGTTAACTATTTGTCCTTTCTCATCGTAGACTTGGACAAATTGCAAACAGTAACACAGCCAGAGTACTGTCTTGTCTTGAGGATATCTTCCACCAACCAAATTAGTCTATTACCTGTAAATTCAACCCCAAAGAGCTTCCTGGCACATGGGCAGAATGCAGCCAGATTCTTTGCCAGAATATCCTACGAATAGCCATTTGCTAAGTTCCTGATAGAGTACTTATTTTTTCTGGAACCCGATGAGCTGGGCTTCCGCTGACCACGCTTGCCTCAGCCTTCTGATGTTTCAGATTACAATCAGAACATTTTACTATGCTCTGCTGGGAGAGTTTGAGGTTGTTTCTAGTCATCCCAAACCTTTTCACATCCATCCTGAAAATAGTTCCAGAGGCCTACCAGTCGTGCAGTCAAGTGAATCACGGCAATGGCGCCAATTCTTAGTTCAAAATTTCTGTATCAGTTACTCTTCTTATTTCTGCGATGAAATATCTGACAAAAGTAACTAAAGAAAGGAAGAGTTTATTTTGGCTCACACTTTGAGAGTGCGGTCCACTGTGGCATGGGTGGCAGCAGGGGCTTCAGGCAGCGGGTCCATTGTATTCTCTGCCAGAAAGCAGGGAGTAATGAATGCTAGGGCTCAGCTCCCTTCATCGGTTGTATCGAGTCCAGGAGCCCAGCCCAGGGAGTGGTGCTGCTCAGGTCAAAGTGGGACTTCTCACCTCTGTTAATCTATTCAATAATCCCAATGCCCAGGGGCTCGTTTCTAGACCCTGTTGCATTAATGATGTTAACCATCACCTGGGCCACTTAGCTCTTTGTGATAGAGGCGATCCTTTTGATCATGTCTTTGAAAGCTTGAACCACTTGCTCATTCCTCAGAGTGTAGATGAAAGGGTTCATAGTGGGAGCAACAGAAGCGGTGGGCACAGACACAGCCTTATTTATGGCCACTCCTTCTTTTGCAGATGGTTTAATATGGATGAAGCTGCAGCTGCCGTAGGTAATGGAAACCACAATTATATGAGAAGAACAAGTAGAAAAAGCCTTCTTCCTTTGCTGGGCAGATGGGAATCTGAGGATGGTTCTGATAATGTATGGGTAAGACGTTACCACACACATTAATGTGAACATGAGTGTCAACACAGCCAAGATCAGGACATACCTCTCGATTAACTCTGTGCTGGAGCAGGTAATCTTCAGGAGGGAGCAGCATCGCAGCCAAAGTGATCTATGACATTGGAGTTGCAGAACTCAAACTGGAGGCTTATGCCAAAAGGTGGGAGGACAATAATTAGAGCGATTAGATAACAGCCAATAAGAAACTTGATGCAGACCCTGTTGTTCATGATGGTCATGTAGTGCAGGGGCTTGCGGATGGCCACATAGTGGTCACAGGACATGGTTGTCAGCAGGAAAAACTCAGTAACCCCCAGGACAATGACAAAAAATAGTTGAGTAGCACATGCATTATAGGTAATGGTATTGTCCCCAGATGCCATTGTGTAGAGGAATCTGGGAATACAGACAGTTGTGAATGAGACTTCCAAAATGGAGACATTTCGGAGGAAAACATACATGGGTGTTTTAAGGTGAGCATCCAGCAGTGTGAGAACGATGACAGTCAGGTTTCCAATACACTCAGTAAGTGGGTTAGAAACAAAAAGATGAAAAGCAGAATTTGAAAATCTGTATCATCGGTTAGTCCTACCAGGATGAATGTTGTTATTGCTGTATAATTTTTCATCACTGATTCCTGACTGTGACCTGGTCTATTTGTAAAGAGACGTTACGTTGAGGATAAGGACTGCCAGCATGAGGGAGCATTGGGAAGAGGCACAAATGTTAGCTTAAGGCAAGATGTAATGTAAAACATTATTTCTTCTTCTCTCACCGGATACATCCTGACCACGGCTTTCTCTCCCTCCAGTCCTCCAAGTTCCTCCTTCCACCTCCATGTTCCTGTTACCTGTTAATAAAGCCTCACTGTGGTGGTCACTACCTGGCAGGTTTAAACTCAAACTGCTGAGAACCAACCAGCTTGTATAGTTTCCTACTACTGTACTGACATAGTACTTTTTTTTAGCATATTAAATTAAACAGCTGGTACATTTTTTGATTAACAGCTGACTGGAAATTTCCAGGGTTAACGAATAGAAAAACACTATTCTAAATATGTATGGTCTGTAATGTCATGAATCTAATAGCTCTTGGTGTGGCCATTGTCTTGGCTTCATGTTAAGTTGGTGAAGTTAACATTGTGCTTTCAATCCCTGTTTTTCATTAACTATTACAATCCACACAGTGTACTAATTGCATCATGCTTTTCTTCTCTTAAAGTACACAAGACTGCTCTTGCCATTCTAGTCTAAAGACAGAGCCAGAGTGTTTTATAGACAACATATGTCCATACCACAGCCTTTGGGGGGATGAAGCCGAAAGATCACACATTCAAGGTCAGTCTGGGCTGCTTAGTGAGATCCTGTCTCACACACACACACACACACACACACACACACACACACACACACACACGCACTCATGTACACATTTAGACGTAAGTACTCCCAAACACACACATCCTCACACACACACATGCACACACGTACACTCATATACATATTTATACACACACTGACACATTCATACATTCAGACACACACGTTCATAAACACATATATTCACAAATTTTCAGCCACATACACACCCATACGTGAGAGCTATTCTTATATTCAGTGAGAATTTCTTTATGAGATTCAGACCGCTTCCTGGTTTATGGGTCCTTCATGACTGAACTTCTGTGTGACGCTCAAAGTTCACCTTTGTTTGTCCAGCTGTGCTAGTCTTCATTTCTTTGAAGACATTAATGTTTTCTTCATTGAAGGAGTTTTATAGATTTTCCCCTTTATCTCCAAAATTCTCTGCTTCTATTCTAACATGAATAAATCTTATTTTTTAAGGTTTTAGTTTAATAAGACCTCATCAAAATATCCTCCTGGAGAGCCATTCATCTTCTAAATTACTTGCGATGTTATAGAAACACCGCTCTGATTATTTATGCTGGGATACTTACTATAATTTTAGATATATATCCATTTACAATTTTCCTTTCGTCATCTGTAGTGAAGTCTGTGAGAACATAGATCATG
This sequence comes from Psammomys obesus, assembly GCF_907164565.1. Classification (NCBI taxonomy): domain Eukaryota; kingdom Metazoa; phylum Chordata; class Mammalia; order Rodentia; family Muridae; genus Psammomys; species Psammomys obesus. Next base: position 750,701 of record NW_026585504.1, read on the forward strand.
ACTGTTTTATAGACAGCTCTAAGTCCAGGACAGGATCACGTCCCTGAGCACGATGGACGCCCAGGATAATGCTGAGTGAACAAGACCAGACTGTTGGCCCTTCACAGTCGATTGATTATATGCAAAGTGCAAAGAAGTTATATTATCAACCCCTTGATGTTTAGGATTTAAAATTTTAATGAAGGATCTCAGTAGTTTGAGATAATTTTTAGAAGTCAGAAGGTAATCACTTTAGTCATATTTCTTCCAAATTATAATAGACTTTTTTGTCTATAAGTAGGAATAAATTTTTACCTCTAAGTAAGAATGATAAAATAATAATTTTAGAAGTTACTTGAAGGGCTGGAACGATGGCTCAGCAGTCAGGAACCATGGCTGCTCTTCCAGAAGATCTCTGCATGACTGTCAGTAAACACAAAGCAGCTTCCAAATGTCTTCAACTCCAGATCCAGATCCAGGGGACCCAACACTTCCTTCTAGCTTTTACGGGCACCACACACATGTATATGCAGAAGAACACCTGTATACTTGTAATGCATAATAATAATAATAATAATTATTATTATTATTTATTTGAGTTTAAGAGTGATGTGGTGAAAGAAGTGCCTTCTGAGTGATGAATCTGGCTTTGTTCATCTCTTCCCTTGTTTTTTTTCTCTGAAGGAGCAGAGGTGAGCCCACCGAAACCTGGTTCTTGACTCTCTTCTGAGTAGATCCAGGCCCTTTACATGAAATAACCTGCACATGTCGCCTTATATCTTTCTCCTTGTTAACGATAAGAGAGCAGTAAGACACAGTCAAATGGATGCCAGGGCACAATGAAGAAAATGATCAAGCTCTTAAGATCACCATATAAATTAAGACATAGAAATTGCTTTAATTCTTACTGTAGCTAATTCTCTCATTTTGAAGATGAAAGCCAGAGTCATTAGCCAGTTGGCTAGTTAGGAACAAAATCAAATGAATTTAAGTCTGCTAAATCCCAAGTTCTGGCTTCTTTTTCTTCTCAGTATAGCAAGTTAGGAAAAATTTAGGAACATTTTTCTTGATTTTTTTTTTCTGGTTTCTATTTACCCATTAAGAAGAGTTATAGGAGACCTAGGAAACAAGTTCATTTTGTGCTTTAGAGATTAGTATCATTTATACCACCCATCATAGGGATTTTGTGGTATTTAGTGTAATAATAGCTGTTTTTTTTTTTTGGGAGACCACATGGTAAAATTACCTGTTTACTATACTCAATAGACAAACTCTAATTCCTATATCTCTACTAATGATGGCTACCTTGAGAAGATGGTCAGATGCTATTAGGTTATGTCATTTCATCTTCAACATGAGCTAACTTTCATTTGCGGATGAGGAAATATGGGTCCAGAATACTGCTTTACATCTTTGTTTTAGTAAAGCAGGGAGAGAAGTCAGGTAGTTGACTACGGAAGCTCAACTCAAAGCCTTCATGACACACTGCTCTTCCAACTGCTTGATTGATTGACTTTTCCTGTTTATCTTTGGAGAAAAGGATCAGCCTCCCCTTTGTAATGCTGTCTATCAAGTAGACATCAAGAAATAGATGAGTGACTATCTGGAGTTTCTCATTTTTGAGGTAAGGATCATTGTACAGTAATGATGGTTCTAATAAATAATAATAATGATGATGATAAATCAACTAAACAGCTGAGATCTTTCCAATTTCTCCTGTTCCTCGGATAGAACAGGAATATGTCAGGAAGCCTTACTTATTTTGGAATGTGTATGGTTTCTCTATTTGTTTTATTGTATTTCAACAGTGATCTTAAGATGTGTTCCTTCCTGAGATTAGGGGAATATGTCTCCTACTTTTTTGATGAGAAAATAAACAGTGTCTGTGCTAACATGAGATCAGGTCACATTTCAGAATTCTCTGAACCTGGGTTTGTAGAAAGGAATCTGACTCGAGTGTAATAAGTGGTTGGAATAGAAGCTGCTTCCTTCCTTCCTAGGTATTGTAGCCTGCTCAGGAAATCACCACACTATACCAAATGCCGAATTTGAGAAGCATTCCCGTTACCTTTCCTTGTCTTCTGATCCAAGCACAAGTACCTACATGTGGGGCCTCAGCTTGGCCTAAGTCCAGTGTATCCATAATATTCTAACTTCTGTCTTTTCAAATATAAACACTCCTTAGCTTCCTGGTCACATTTGAAGTGTAATAGATAAAATTGTGAGGAGAGTTCATTGGTTTATTGTGTTACCTTACTAACAGAATGTTTTACCCTCTCATGTGTGGCTTGTGCTACTGCTTATCAAGTAGAGGGACTTATCTCTAGTGGTAGACATTCAAGTTGTATAGCAAGGAGTAAACATTAGGGAGACATTTTTTGCTATATTGAAAGAATGAAATTTTTCCCAAGATCACATGGAGAGATATATACAGAGAATATAGAGGAACTATATTCTCTCCCTAAAAAGTGATATCTCCCCAAGAGCATCTTTCCAAAGTCTTATTAAAACTCAAATTTTAGCTGTTACAGAACAGAGTGACATTTTACTGATACATAGAGGGCTGCTCCTGGGTTTTGAAACAAGTCAAAGATTTTTGTTTCACAACTTTGAATTTCCTGGTTTCTGGGTAATGAGCAATGAACGTGTCTAAGCAAACCACACTCAGATCTCTGTCCTTGGCGTCCACAGAGCAGGCATTTGTCAGCTGCAACAGCACAGCAGCGCTGTCAGTGTGCCCAGGGACTTGCACCACTAATCACTTGGTGAACAGCTGAGAGCCCTTAGGTTCCCACAGTTTGCCAGGTCTTCTTTAAATGTCCTTTGCTTTCGCTAGATCTTAAAAGTCAAAGTGTAAGGGATGTTTTCTGACTTTGGTTCTGGAAAACTTATTTGTTTCTGTAGAGCTGAAAGAATTTAAGCCCTCAACAATGGTGAGAAATTTGGTTTGGGTAAATTCAACATCTTTGACCATTACACAGAGAAGAGCTTTCCCTGTAAACTACGTACTAACAGGAATGGTATAAATTTTATGCTTGGCCTTCCACAAGAGTTTAGGGATTATGTGATAAGCAAACAAAAGGCCCTTTGGGATCTATGGTTCTAAAAAAAATCACTAATTAATAATATAGTAAAATGAAGTTTGGGAGGGAAAAATTTAAACATCGGGAACAGAGTCCTTGGAGAAAGAGATAACAATAGAATCAGAAATGGGTCAGGTGCAAGACAATGTATCAGATGAAAACCACAAGTGGAGTTTCTTTTCATGCTTCTTATTGCCTGAGGGATTCTTCAGTGGAGTAAGTAGATTTTCCTAGAGATCCTGGACTTGGGAGAAGTCATAAAAAGCCTTTCACTCTTGAATAGCTTCTCCTCATTTCAGCCTCAGGCCTGTTTTGCTATTCCTGCGACTCATTTTTGGAAGTTCTTAGGGCACTAAGCACTCACTCTTTACTGTTTGCAATAAACAAACAGTTTTTTTCCCCTCACCTACAGCTGGGATAAAAAGAGTCAAGCTAGCTAATTCAGGTCCACATGATAATTCAAGACTGACTTGCTCATAGTCTGTGAAGAGTTACTATTAATGTCTAATTTTGTTAAAAATTTGTACCTGGTAAGTTATCAAACCCTAGAAATACGTTTGTTATAGTCAACAGATATATAGCTTCTTCTTTTTATTTTTTAAATATTTTTATTTTAATTTTTATTAATTACAGTTTATTCACTTTGTATCCCCCCTGTAGCTCCCTCCCTCCTCCCCTTCCAATCCCACCCTCCTTCCCCCTTCTCCACCCATGTCCTTCTCCAAGTCCACTGATACAGGAGGTCTTCCTCTCCTTCCTTCTGATCTTAGACTATTAGGTCTCATCAGGAGTGGCTGGATTGTCTTCCTCTATGGCCTGGTAAGGCTGCTCCCCTCTCAGGGCGAGGTGATCAAAGAGCAGGCCAATCAGTTCATGTCAAAGACAGTCCCTGTTCCTATTACTATGGTACCCACTTGGAGACTGAACTGTCATGGGCTACATCTGTGCAGGAGTTCTAGGTTATCTCCATGAATGGTCCTTGGTTGGAGTACCAGTCTCAGAAAAGACCCATGGGCCCAGATATTTTGGTTCTGTTGCTCTCCTTGTGGAACTCCTGTCCTCTCCAGGTCTATTTCCCACTTCTTTCATAAGATCCCCTGTACTCTGCCCAAATATTGGCCATAGTCTCAGCATCTGCTTTGATACCCTGCAGGGCAGAGCTCTTCAGATGCCCTCTGTGGGAGGCTCCTGTCCTGTTCCCTGTTTTCTCCATCTCCTGATGTCCATCCTCTTTGCCTTTCTGAATGGGGATTGAGCATTTTAGCCAGAGTCCTCCTTCTTGATTAGTTTCTTTAGGTGTACAGACTTTAGTATGTTTATCCTATATGTCTAATATCCACTTATGAGTGAGTATATATGCTGTGTGTCTTTCTGCTTCTGGGATACCTCACTCAGCATGATCTTTTCCAGTTCACACCATTTACTTGCAATTTTCATGATTTCTTTGTTTTTAATTGCTGAGTAATATTTCATTGTGTAGATGTACCACAATTTCTGGCTATTACAAATGAAGCTGCTACAAACATGGCTGAGCAAATGTCCTGTGTACTTGAGCCTCTTTTGGATATATGCCTAGGAGTGGTATGGCTGGATCTTGAGGAAGCGCTATTCCTAGTTGTCTGAGAAAGCGCCAGATGGACTTCCAGAGTGGTTGTAAATTTTACATTCCCACCAGCAGTGGAGGAGGGTTCCCCTTTCTCCACATCCTCTCCAGCATGTGTTGCCACTTGAGGTTTTTATCTTAGCCATTCTGATGGGTGTAAGATGGAATCTCAGGGTCTATGTGTGTTGATAAGATATGTACTATTAGATTTACTAATATTAACATTTCACTACTAACACAAATCAAAAGTTGGTCAACACTTTTAACAGAAAAAGGATGATTTAACTTTTATGTCGAATTCCAGTTTTTCTGAGTTGGATTATTTCCCAGCCACCATCCCCGCCGCTTTGCTGTACAGCTTGGTCTGGTCTTAGTCTGGCATCAATTTTTCCTAATTTCCTGTGCGTGTGAGATGCACGTGTGCTATCTTTGCATACATGAAGGCGCGTGTGTGCGATATACGTATGTGTGCATGTGTGTGCAAGTTTGAGGTTCAGTCAGCTTCTACTGCGCTTCTGCCCTGTTCGCCTCGGCAAAGTCTCTCCTTCGAACCCAGAACTATCCACACGGATGGCTCGCTAGTTGGCTCCGGCTCCTGCAAGCCCACCTGGCATACTTAGGTTCTGAGGAGCTGCACTCTGACCTTACTCCTACATGGCAATCACTTTAACCACTGAGTCATCTCACTTTCTAAAGTGGAATAAATTATCCACATGTGAGGACTTGGGAACAGTTGCTGAGATATGGGAGGTAGTGATTCAGGCGTGTAAGGTGTTGGCTATGGGAGCAAAGTCGGTGAGTGAGCATGAGATTTGTTTCACAGTTAGAGAAGGGATGATCTTAGGAGCATGAGTATTTTGTTCAGTATGTCAAAGAACAACTAAAGTATGATGATAGTGTGTACATGGGAAAAGAGCCATTAAGATCCCACCATGAGGCCCGAGCAACAAACATGAGAGGAAACCTGTGAGACACAGGGATGGTCAGGAAGGAGTGAGTTTTACTTTATTCGCTCTGAGGCATCTGACTACCTGTCAGAATTATTTAAGAGACCAGTGTGGGCAGTTAGCACCAGACAAATTGTATTTCTTTTGAGACAGGCTTTCTCTGTGTAGTCCTGGCTGTCCTGGAATTCATTCTGTAGACCAGGTCGGCCTCAAAATCAGAACTCTGCCTGCCTCTTCCTCCTGAGCGCAGGATTGAAGGTGTGCCCCACCACTGCCCGGCTAGCACTAGGCAAGTTTGGCTCAGTTATTAGAAAGGCGCTGTCAATTGCTTTCTGATTGTCTAAAGAGTCTGAAAACCATGCAATAGGCGAGTGCTCTGTGGTGTCTCCACGTACATGTGATGGCACGTGTGAGCCCCCACCACAGATAAACAGATATGAAACAGACAGACAGCTGACTAACCAAGGAACCGAATGAGTGACTGAACGAAGGATTGTTGAAAAGAGAGAGAAGAGCGTATGGGGCCTAGGGCATTACTTATGGAGTCAGTTCTCTTGTGCTGCTTGAGTCTCAAGGACTGAACTCGGGTGTCAGGATTGGTAGCAATTTACACGGAGTCATCATCTCTCTAGCTCTGAAGTAACATTTGAGTTTAAACTTATTTATGAAATAAAAATATTCTGTCTTCACAAAATTAAAAAGCAGTAATATTGGTGTATCCATTGTGTGCATAAAGGCCCATATGGCCCCTCTAAAGTGTTATTCTGGACTACAATGCCAAAAATGGAGGAACAAAAATTATACAGCCCTCCAGAAAAGGACCAGCATAGAGCTTTGCTCTCTTTTGTGGGTAAACCTTCTTTCAAGTGCATACTTTATTAGTCAATATACTTTTCTTCCCATGAACTTGATTAATGTAACAAACTCAGTATAATATGCCATATGTTAGATGTCATGCACATGCCACAATAAAGTTGATATCACACTATGAGAGTGAAAGACATAACGTTTCTACCACAGTATGTCTGTTGGCGTGAGAGACTTTGGGTATCAGCCTATGGTTGTTTCTGTCTGTTTTTGTAGTCACATCAATTCTTTCAGTCAATAAACGTGTCGTATTGTAACAATACTATTATTTCCCCTTAGAACAATGCGAGGCAGACAGGGGAGAGAGAGCACAAATGCCATCTGGATTTTCCTTCTGCACTGAAAATACGTATGTGTCAGTCAGTCATGTGGCCTTCGGTGTGTCCCTGTGCTGTTGCTAACCTTTCATGGTTGTACATCTCAGTTGTTGTCCTATTGTCTTGGGAGAATTTTCTTCTTTTGCTGTTTCTGTGCTATGGAGCAAAATGCAAAACAAATTTTCAAATAGTCATTAATTTGTGAATGACTTGCCAGAGAAGTTTCTCTCTGTCCTTGGGGAAGATGGTTATTAAACAGAGAGCGTGTTATATTTTTGTAGATTTTTAAATACACAAAGTAACACTTTTTCCTCTCTTCAGAATAGGCACTATGGGATCAATTGTGTTATAGACAATGTGCTCCCTGGGGTCTGGTACTGGGGGCTAATAATAACCTTTTCTTTGCTATCTTGAAGAACAAAAGTTAAATGCGTCCCAGAGAGACTAGGGAGGACGCTGCAAGGGAAACATTGAGCATAGGTCATTAGTAGGCTGGGGAGAAGCACATCGGAGATAGAACACGCGGTCGGATGCCATCCTTGAACTGAATGGCTTGACAGAGAGATTGTTTATTAGCATGTATCAACTGTACAAAGTCATGACCGCCCTATGACCTTCCACATGTGCTTGTACTGCAGTAGCAAAAGATATCCTTAAGTTGTCCTCAAATCACTTAGAAAGCCGTAGACCTTTGTTAGGTACATAAACTAGTTACATAACCTAAGAATTGTATTTCTCTTGAGCAGACCCCTTTAAAAATGTTTTTGCATATATATTGTGTTTTTATGGAATTTCTGTGTGTCTCTGTGTTTATATGTATTGCCTGTACTTAAAAAAAATAATCCTATTCCAGTTTGTTTTTGTTTTATGTTATACTATTTTCTTTAAATGCCTATTTTCTAATGAGAGAGAGAGAGAGAGAGAGAGAGAGAGAGAGAGAGAGAGTGATTTCAATGGAAAGGGAAGTTGGGAGCCTCTGGAAAGGGGTGGGGGATGGGAAAGTGTAACCAGAATATATTGTATGAAGAAAAACTATTTTCAATAAAAGAAAAAAAAGTAAAAAAGAATTTTAGGTTTCAGAGCAATTAAGATAATAGTACAGTGGAATCTTATTACATGACATATGCTCATTTTGCCCTACTAATAACACCTTACACTATTCTGATGCAATTTTATAACTAATCAGCCACTACTGATAAGTTATTGTTAAATAAAACCCATCATTTGTTCAATTTTTAAAAGATTTTCCCTTGTAGCCTTCTCTATTCTAGAATCTCATCGGGAATAATCGTACTGAATTGTAAATGTATCTTTAAGCTCCTCTTGGCTGTGACAGTCTCAGACTTTCCTTGCTTTCAGTGATCTTGCCAGGTTTGAGGAGTCTTGGTAAGATATTTTGTAGGATGATCCACATTTGGAATTAGTCTGAGGTTCTTGGAAAGATGCCCACAGTGGTAAAGCGCTATTTTAAACATTCGGTGCCAGGAAATCTGAATCTCAGCAACAGGACTGTTAAGATTATTCTGGACGCACAGGCCCACAGCTTGTCAGATCTCTCCACTGCCAAATTTCCTGGACAACACTGCATCCTTGGAGGAAGGAATGTGTGCTTCATACCTAAAGAGTGTGCTGGGGAGGCAGCATGCTCTCCTTTAGGTAGAATAGGAACAGAAATGACTTAGAATAACTTGTCTCTTCTTTCCAGTTTCCTAATTGTTTAATCATCCATTTTCATCTATGTGAAGTTTTGGATATTTTTTTATAGTTGGGTTATAATAACCAAAGACTTTGTTATTATTTTGTTAGCCAGATTTTTGTAGCTTTCATTTGGTTTCATCATTCCTTTCATATACCCTATCATTGTCATCACACTTTCTTTCCTAAGAGGTCCAAACTTAAAGAAATGCTCTAGAGACCAAGAGAAGGAATGCTGTGAGACACTCTATTTATGTGATCAGCATTCTTTCTTGTTGTTGTTCTGAAAGTGAAACATAAATTCCATATAACCAAGAACCATGCCCTCTTTGTTCAATGCTGTGTTCTTTTTTCATTCATTCATTAATTAACTTTACATCCCAGTAGGAAGTTCCCCTTCCTCCATTCCTCCCAGTCCCCCTCTCACACCCTCTCCTCTCTTCCCAGCCCTTCCTTCTCACCTCCTCCTTCCTCCTGTACCCCACCCTTTTTCTCAGAGATGGGGAGACTTGCCACAGATATCAACCCACTGGACTGGGCCTGTCTTCTTTTATGAGGGTAGACAAGACTGTCCAGTTAGAGAATGGGGATCCAAAGGCAGGCAACAGAGTCAGAGCAGCCTGTGCTCTTGTAGTTAGAAGTCTCACATGAGGATCAATAATGCCTGACATGTAGTAGCAATTCAACAAATAATCGTTGAATGAATAAATTAAAGAACAATGACAAGTATTAGGCAGAAATATCTTTCATGTTTGTCTAACTGTATTATATAATGTTTCCATTTCTTCTTGCACTCTAATCATGTATTTTTTTGTGGTTTTCGATGTTACACCAGTTTTTATAATCATTCTGCTAGTAGCAGCAGGTGGAGTCTGAAGTCTGATTGATACCAAGCTGGACTCTATACTGTTAAGAAAGAGGAGCGAAGTGTGGTGGTAGATGTCTTTAATTTAAGCCCTGAGAAAGAGGCAGGCAGGTCTCTTGTGAGTTCAAGGACATCTTGGTCTACATAGCAAGTTCTAGGCTAGCCACGGCTACACAGTGAGACTCTGTCTCAAAAGCCAAACCAAGCCAAACCAAATTAACAAACAACTAACCAACCAAACAAACCAAGGAGGAGGAATGTAGTTTCATTAAAATTGTTGCAAAAGTTATGAAGTATAATAATGGAATTATTATTAGTATTAAAAGCATATGTAATTATATTATCAAATGATACAGGTTTTATTCTGAGAAGATTTGAGTTCATGTCAAATCTGACAACTATATAGAGGGATTAAATGGCATCTGTTTTCATGGAAGTTTTGAGTATTTCTTCTGTTAAAAGTATTTGCCTTTGCAAGATTAGTGCACACAGAGCGGATCTGATGGAACATACAAACCTCCTTAACTGAGAGGTTGAAGGGAGCCTCCTAACGAAAAGATCAGTGATCACAGATCATAGGCAATGTGAAGGTTATGATGCCAGAAAACACGGGCTGAGCATTGGTTTACACAGGAGTTTGTGAGAAGAAAATTAAATAATCTTGAGCAGAAGGGAAGTAGAGATTCAGATTGGTTCTGGAGAATAGAGGACCTTGGAGCTAGAGGACAGTGAAGGGAGCTTCAGTTAAGTGACTCAGCAGGTGGCAAAACTTAGGTTGTGGATTAGGTCACTGCTGAAGAGCTGTAACAAATGTCTGCGCCAGTGCACCCAGATGTTGGCAAACTGACTGCTTAGTTAATATTTCACTTGGAAGCTAGAAGGTTATGGAAGAGTTTAAGAAAATAGTTTAGGTCCTCTTCATGCATGGTCCTTGGCTGGAGTCCATACAGGTGCCCCTGGGCCCAGCTATTTTGGCTCTGTTGTTCTCTTTGTGGTGCTCCTGTCCCCTCCAGGTCTTCCTATCTTCCTCTTCTTCCATAGGATTCCAGCACTCAAGTTTGGCTATGAGTCTCAGTATCTCCTTTGTTACCCTGGTGGGTAGAGGCTTTCAGAGGTCCTCTGTGGAAGGCTCCTGTCCTTTTCCTTGTCTTCTCCTACTTCGATGTCTATCCTGTTTGCCTTTCTGATTGAGGATTAAGCATCTTACCTAGGGTCCTCCTTGTTTTTTAGCTTCTTTAGGGCGATAGCTTTTATAGCTTTTATCCTGTATTATATGGCTAATATCCACTTATAAGTGAATATATATTCTTGGCTGCTCAGTTTCCAAGTGGTTCCCTAGTAAGGGGTACAGGGACTGTCTCTGACATGAACTCAATGGCAGGCTCTTTGATCACTTCCCTATTGGGAGTGCAGCCTTGCCAGGCAACAGAGGAAGGCAATGCAGCCAGCCTTGATGAGGCCTGATAACCTAGGGTCAGATAGAAGGGGAAGAGGTCCTCCCCTATCAGGGGACTAGGGAACAGGCATAAGGGGAGAAGAGGGAGGGTGGGTGGGACTGGGAGGAGATGAGGGAGTGGCTGCAGCAGGAATATAAAATGAATAAATTGTAATAAATAAATATATAAATAAAATTAAATTAAAAAAGGTGTTCTAGTAATAAAAAGAAATATGTAACAAAAAGAAATTAGTTTAGGATGCTGTATCCCATGTATTAGGAAGAATAGTATTGAAAAGAAATTAGAAGAAGGGTATCTTTTGTTTTTTTTGGACTCTCTTTGTAGACCAGGCTGGCCTTGAGCTCACAGCAATCCACCTGCCTCTGCCCCCCTGAGTGCTGGGATTGCAGGCGTGCACCATCATGCGTGGCATGGAGCAGGATATCTTTAGGTAGCTTTCAAGAGAATTTTAACTGAGAGATTAAGGTTTGAGGTTGGCACTCTAACGGACTTGACAGCAATATGAATTGTGAGTGAGAAGATTTTCTCTCTCTGTGGATCTACACCTTCAAAGAAGAACTGTTGTTTAGATTTTTTATTTTATTTTTTTGAGATTGTAATATAATCATATCATTCTCTTTTTTTCTTCCTTTTTAAATTCATGGCCTCTTTTTTCATTAATTCGTGCATATATGTGTATACATATCTATTCTTAAATACAATCTGCCCAGTTTGTATGATGTTACTTGTGTGTCTGTTTCCAGGCATGACCAGTTTATATTGATGACCAGTCGGTGTGCTCTTCCTGGGGGAAGGCTGTTTCTTCCTCTCTCAGCATTCCTTAGTTGCTGGTAGTGGAAAACTTTTTGATGGAAAAACTGGTAATTCTGAGGTGAGGTAGAAGGAAGAATTGAGAGCAAGTTGCATAAACACAGCCCTTTGGAGGTATGTATGGAAAAATTAGCTACCTTAATGTGGAATTCTTATCTTTATGTAAAGTAAATGTTATAAAGTTCTGCATATTTTGGTTGCTCAAACTTGGTAAAGTCAGTTTTCATAGTAACTAGATTTGATGCAAGCATGGCCTCAGTTGTTGACGTTCTGTCTGTGCCTGTCACCTGCCCCACGTGTGCTGTGTTAAGGCTCTAAAGACTCAGCACATGTGGTCTGAATTGCATTTCCTCTTCTTGAGTGAGTGACCAGGAGGAGAATGCCCCAATTTCCAGAATATGAGTAGATGGCTGCCTTATCCAAACCTAATTAATTTCAAATATTTATTTTATCCAAATATACATAGTTCTTTGATGGTAAACTGACAGGATTAAAAAAAGTCTTAAAAAATTTCTTTTTGTGTTTTGAGAGTAGGTTTTATATGCTCAGGAAGTTCTTGAAATTGCTGTGTGGCCTAGGATGAACTTGTTAACTAGCCTAGCCTTGAACTTCTGACCTTTCTGCCTCTACTTTCCAAGTGTCTAGATTACAGTTGTACCACCATGCCTGGCTAAAAGATTCTTTAGAATATTCTCAGCTTTCACCACTGTCCAAAGAAAATAAGGAGATTAGCCGTTATAAACTCTGCTTGCTAAGGATCCATACTTCAGGTGCAGTCATAACACAGCGGCGAGCAAAAGTGCAGGTCCTGCAGATGTGTGCTTAATCATCAGAAAGGAGCCTGAGGACATTCGTTATGTTTTGTTGATGTTTTAAAAATTTTAGATATGAGAAGAAGATTTTTTTGGAGAATATTCTTATTTCCTTTGGCTATTTTTGTAGTATAAAGGAGGATTATAATATAATTTTATATTTTTAATAATATATGTGTAAAATCATATATATTGTACTTTTAATATAATCATGCTTTTATTTATAATATACCTGAGCAATTAGATGTTTGATAGAAATAAGTAATAGCTGTGTACACATTGAGAAAGCATAAGACTTTATTTTTATGATTACAAAACATAAAAATCATGGAAAGACTTTACCACTTCAGAAGCATTTCAATAATTTGGTCCAAGTTATTTTTATGATGATTACTGGTTCTCGTCCAACCACGCTGAACCCATGCATGATTTTTCACAGTTTATCCCCAGAAAAAATTTAAAAATGACTCTTCCATCACAGAAAATACTTACACAAGGCACAAACTCCAGGAATTAAAGACAGGAACATAGCATGTTGCTTTCTTTGCAGACACTGCGCATGTCTGTGATGATGCGATGTTCTGAAAATACCGCTTACATCCTAAGAGACTGGAACTTTTGCTGCACCTCACAGCTAGAGTTAATAATATACCTAAAGTCACTTAAGACTTAAGACTATCATCGTACTGTGTACTCAAACTGTTTGATTAAACTGCCTTTAAAAGAAAAATGTAAGATCAAACCTTATTTGCCTTGGATTTTCCATGTATTTAACTTTTACAACCCAAGTGAATGTATAGCTGCGATTTTAAGTTCTGTATTCTTCAGTGCCCCAACCCAGATAATGCATGTATATCATTTGCTGAAAGCAACAAAAAATAAGTTGTAAAGAACTCCTGAAATCTACCATAAAGGTTGAAAGCAACCATTTAGGGATACTGGTTGATAAACAATGTTTGTTATCTGGGTTGGTTGGGATCAGCTGGAGCCAGTGACTTAATCCTTTTAAAACTCTGTTAAAGTAGTCTGTAAGACTGATGCACCAACCAAGGACCATGCATGAAGAGGACCTAGACCTCCTGCTCAGATGTAGCCAATAGGCAGTTCAGTCTCCACATGGGTTCCAGGGAAAGGGAGCAGGGGCTGCCTCTGTCATGAACTAGGTTGCCTGCTCTTTGATCACTTCCCCCTGGCGATGCAGCCTTGCCAGTCCACAGAGGAAGAGGATCCAGGTAGTCCTGATGAGACTTGATAAGCTGGGGTCAGGGGCAGGGGAGGAGAACTCCCCCTTTCAGTGGATGAGGGGAAGGGGATAAGAAGATGAAGGAGGGAGGGTGGGACTGGGAGAAAATGAAGGAGGGGGCTACAATCAGGCTGTAAAATGAATAAATTGTAAAAAGTAAAATAAAATAAAATAATAACAATTTAAAAAGTTTTCTGGAAAGAACTCATTCTTTTCCTGTGTGACGTTCATGTTGTTTAATAAAGACGGAGTGAAGCCCTTTGTTAGGGAGAAACATAGAAGACACATATGATACACATACATATACAAACATGCACCGAATCACAGAGACACAGAGGCACACACAGAAAGAGGGAGGTATAGTCGCACAGACAGACACAGAGGCAGACACAGAAAGAGGGAGGTACAGTCGCACAGACAGACACAGAGGCAGACACAGAAAGAGGAAGGTACAGTCACAGAGACAGACACAGGGGCACACACAGAAAGAGGGAGGTACAGTCGCACAGACAGACACAGGGGCAGACACAGACAATGATGCAGGTACAGATTCAGACTACTGCAAGAGACAGACAAAGAAAGGAAGACACAGGCCGCGAGATACAGAGAGTTTAGTCTGGGTTCGCTCATGGTTAATGACACCAAGGAAGAGAGCTTTTCTTTCTCCCTTCATGCTACACCAATGCACTGTTGGTAACCCAGAGTTAGTCACTAGTGCATATAATCTGCACATATATCTAGGTAATTACCTTGATCTTTCATTTTCTTCCTATATACTCACCGAGAAAGGACCATTTCAAAGGAACATCCAGTTCCCATTTCACCATTCTCTATAAACTTTCAACAAAACTAACTGAATAGCCTCATTTCCTTTTGCTTTTCAACAAGGTATTTAGATCTCAAACACTGCGTTGCACAGTGGGGTCTTCAGAGGAGTGCATCACATAGCTGTACATGAATTTCTCAGATATTGATGTACCGATGGCACCAGACAAACCATCCCTAAGATGTCTGCGTTAGCAGCTGAACTTCAGTTCTTCGTGGCGAGATTGTTATAGAAGGACAGAACAGGAGGGGAAGATGTTCAGTCTTTAGGAAATGGGTACACAGTTCACGCTAAACAGATAGGCCTGTTAGGGTCCCTTTGCGAGTGTTCTGAGATGAACAGAGATAGGCCTGTCAGGGCCCCCTTCACGAGTGTTCTGAGATCAACCAGTGAGATATCAATAGCTGAAAGCTGTTAGTGCTTAGCATTGAAACTTTGATCATATGGGTTTTTAAAAGAGTCTTCACTTACTTTTGATGACTCAAGACTCATTAAAATGTGTATATGAGATGGAAGGAGTGAGGCATGAATATTTAGATTCCACATCTTGAGAAGGCCATATGGCCAGAGACATAATTATCTATTATTTGCATGTCTTTTGTATGATATTGGAAATTTATGTAATTTAATCTGCATAATACAATAACTGAAAAATATAAATAAAATAAAACTTAAAAGAAAGTGAAACAACTTACTTGATTTTTATTTTTGGATTATAAGAGAAAACTGTTCTTGGGAAAAAATTATCTCCACTCTATGTGATGGGAGGAAAATACACATTTTCAAGTTCATGAATGCTGCTCATGGTTACTTAGACAAAAGTTTACGTTAGCCTAAAAAACTTACCTCTTTGTGAGAAATACAAGTCGTTTTACTGTGTCTTTGAAAGCTTCTTTCACTTGCTTGTTTCTGAGCGTGTAAATGAACGGGTTAAGCAAAGGGGCGACTGATGTGGTGAGCACAGACACAACCTTGTTGACGGCCACCCCTTCCTTTGCTGAGGGCTTGATGTAGATGAAGATGCAGCTTCCATAGGTGATAGAAACCACAATCATGTGGGAAGAACAAGTGGAAAAGGCCTTTTTCCTTTGTTGGGCAGAAGGGAGCTTTAAAATGGTCTTGATGATATATGTGTAGGACAGAATAACACACACTAGAGTAATAATGAGTGTCAGTATGGCAAAGGCCAAGACAATCTTCTCTATCAACACTGTGTCTGAGCAGGTTATCTGTAGAATGGGAGAGGCATCACAGCCAAAATGATCAATCACATTGGAGTCACAAAACTCCAGCTGGAGGCCTATGCCAAGAGGCGGGAGGATGATCAGCAGGCCGGCAAACCAGCAGGCGAGAACAAGAACGGTGCACACTCGGGTGTTCATTAAGGTGGTGTAATGTAGGGGCTTGCAGATGGCTACATAGCGATCATAGGACATCGCAGCGAGGAGGAAAAATTCCGTGGCCCCGAAGAAGACAACAAAGAACAACTGGGTGGCGCAAGCGTTGTACGTAACAGTGTTGTCTCCTGTCGCCATCATATACAGGAATCTGGGAATACACACAGTGGTGAATGAGACTTCTAAGAAAGAGAAATTCCGGAGGAAGAAGTACATGGGTGTTTTAAGATGGGGATCCAAAAGCGTGAGAGTGATAATGGTGAGGTTCCCAGCCACACTCAATATGTAGGTTAGAAACAAAAACAGAAAAATGAGAACTTGTAGTTCTGGGTCATCTGTCAACCCCAGTAAGATGAATGTTGTTATTGCTGTATGATTTCTCATCCCGTCTGGTGCCAAGTCATGAGTGTTTGGACCTGAAGAGAGAAGTGTTAGAAGAACCTGGCAATACAACCTAAGCAAAGACATCGCAGTCAGTGAGCCTGTGTGCATGCCGTTTCTGCCACTTGAGAATCAATTTGCTAATACAGCTACACCTATCGCCACCTTCTTGGTGGCTTCTCTGGCAATGTCTGTCTTCCTCTTAGGTATATAATTCTCTGGTATTTCTACATTATCTAGAAATAAAACATAACAAAACACAAACCAAAGAAAACATGTTTGTGTAACATATAATTGCCTCAGCTATATTGCCTCAAGGTACAGATTGTAGCTTGCTTTTCCTAAAAGAAGTCTTGACAGCTCTGAAATTCTTTAGCCCACATCCATCTTTTTAAAGTTTTCTTCATTCCCAACATTCTGAAATGCTTGATTTCTCAAACCAACAAATATCTGCTAACTAGAATTTTGTGTTGATAATCATGTTGTTTTCATTAGCTTTAACAGTAGCATTTCTTTTTAAAGTGACAAGTTTGTTATTTGAATTCAGATTCACTTTAAATAAAGAGATGAAAGTGATGAAAATATAATGTTGTATCTTTTGTTTGTCATTACTGTATTTGGCGATGAAGAACATTTCTTCAGAAAGCTGTTAGAGATCTCTGAAGAGGTGCTGTTAAGGAAACGTGTTCATAAACCTGATGTAGGCCTATAGTGACACTTTAGGCAGAGGAGGGAGTGAGGATGGTCTGCAGTGCTGCCCTCCTGAGAACCTGCTTTCTTAGCCACGCCCAGTCTTCGGCATCCTGAGAACCCACACTCTTAGTCACACCTGTTCTTCAGCATGTTTCTAACCCATTGGAACAATTTCTGATGTTTCCCTCCTTGAGCCATTCTTCCCACCCATTGCTAATTCTATCTGTCTGTCTATCTATCTATCTATCTATCTATCTATCTATCTATCTATCTATCTATCTATCTATCTATCATCTATTACCCATTCACCTATCTATCTGCCTACCTACTTACATCATTCAGTCAAACATACAGGAACCCTGGGTCCATATAAACCAGTAAACAGATTACTAGAACACACTACCTTTCTCAGAGTCCTTCCGCTGTCCACTTTAGTACCTCCAGTCAAGGGCCTCTTTACTCACTTTTATGTTTTTCAGGATTCACAGTATGACATTGGCTCAGTCACTTCTTCATGTCTTAACCCTCATTGAAAGTTGTTTTTAAGTAGCTGTTTTCAGATGTTCATCCTGTAAAAGAAAATGTGATGAGTTTATTCTCATAAGGAAAATAATAGTTCATAATAAATAATACATTAATCCAATTGTTCTCAATGTTCCAACCCTTTAGTATGGTTCCTCATGTTTTGGTGACTCCCAACTATAAATTATCTTCATTACTACTTCATAATTGTAATTTTCCTACTGTTATGAGTCATAATGCAAATGTCTGTGTTTTCTGATGTCCTTAGGTGACCCCTGTGAAACGGTCATTCAACTCCCAAGAGTTGTGACCCACAGATTGAGAGCTGCTGCACTAGCCTGTCATTTTCTTTGTCTTATTAATAGGAATTAACTATTCAAGTAGCAATTTTAGCTTAGTTCAATGGCCTATTGACAAGTCATACAAAATTGTATATTAGAGGATAGATAAAAAACCATAATTTATCTTTTAAATGATTTATTTTTTTGTTAATTACAGTTTATTCATTTTGTATCCAAGCTGTAGCCCCTTCCCTCATCTCCTCCTAATGCCACCCTCCCTCCCTCATCTCCTCCCATGTCCTTCCCCAAGTGCACTGATAGAGAAGGTCCTCTTCCCCTTCCCTCTGACCCTAGCCTATCAGGCCTCATCAGGTCTGGCTGCATTGTCTTCCTCTGTGTCCTGGTAAAGCTGCACCTCACATCAGGGGGAGGTGATCAAAGAGCCAGCCACTGAGTTCATGTCAGAGACAGTTCCTGTTCCCATTCCTAGAGAACCCACTTGGAGACTGAGCTGCCATGGGTTACATCTGTGCAGGAGTTCTAGGTTATCTCCATGCATGGTCCTTGGTTGGAGTATCAGTCCCAGAAAAGACCCCTGGGCCCAGATATTTTGGTTCTGTTGCTCTCCTTGTGGAGCTTCTGTCCCCTCTAGGTCTTTCTATCTCCCCCTTATTTCATAAGATTCCCTAAATTCTGCCCAAAGTTTGGCTATGAATTTCAGCATATGCTTTGATACACTGCTTGGTAGAGTCTTTCAGAGCCTATTTTGTGGTAAGCTCCTGTCCTGTTCCCTGTTTTCTCCCTCTTCTGATGTACATCCCTTTTGCCTTTATGAATGAGGATTAATCATCTTACCTAGGGTCCTCCTTCTTGCTTAACTTCTTTAGGTGTACAGATTTTAGTATGTTTATCCTCTGTTGTATGTCTAATATCCACTTATAAGTGAGTAAATACCAAGTGTTGTCTTTTTGCTTCTGGATACCTCACTCAGGATGATCTTTTCTAGATCTCACAATTTGCCTGCAAATTTCATGATTTCCTTGTTTTTAATTGCTGAGTAGTATTCCATTGTGTAAATGTACCACACTTTCTGTATCCATTCCTCAGTTGAGGGACATGTGGGTTGTTTCCAGATTCTGGCTGTTGCGAATAAAGCTGCTACAAACTTAAACCATAATTTCTTATGTTTTAAGACAGCCATGCAAGTTGTAGCAAAATGTGTGTCTTGTTGAGCATCAAAGATATTGTAGGTTTCTTATTTTTCTTGTTGTTTATTTGAACAACAAGAAAAATAAGAGGTCCAGAAAATATTTTCAAGAAAATCATAGAAGAATCTCATATAAATAATTAACAAGTATCCACTATTTAAAGAGCATAACATTAAGACTAGGAACAAATTATTCCCAAAAGGATCTTGCAAGCTACAACAGTAGCAAATAATATTTAATTTTCTGATATATAAAAGATTGCAGCAAAAAACACGGCTTTAAGTTTAGGGTAACAATGATGCTATTTCTATTTCTTGACACTTGTTTTTAGTTATCCTGGCAGCTAATCATAATTTCTTCCATTAATTCAGATTGATTTCCTACCAAAACTGGCAATCAAAACTGTCATCAAAATCTGAGTTAGCAAGACATGGTAGCAGGAGTGATTTTGGGCCAGGGAGAACTGCCGCTCTTCTTGGCTAATGGGAGAGTATCTTGTTGTGTATTTGCAGGAGAAAGACCAACAGACAGTGTTATATCAGAGTCATTTTTAATTTTCTTCCCTCTCCCATTTCTTTTTTCCTTTCTTTTTTTCCCATTTAATTGTATAATGTTTAAAAACTTTATAACAGACTTTGACGCTCTTATTCCAGCCCCCTTCTTCTACAATATTCCTTGTTTCCTATCAGAACTTTTATTTTTCTATTTGCTAGGAATGACCTCTGTACATCACACACACACACACACACACACACACACACACACACACACACACACCACACCACACCATTTAAAATACTTGGTATAGTAGTGTGTCAGATTTTAGGGACTTGTATTTTAATACAAATTAAAACTGATAGTACTTGTAACAGTACTGCTAAGCCTGTGGTAACATCTCTTTTGTTTGTAACCCCACTTTATACTCTAGGAAGCACATCAGTGGTCTATGTTAGGCTAGAAAAACAGTTCCTGGGAGGTGAAGAGTTATTTATTTTTGTAATTTGGATCAAATAGGCTGAAAACAATTTCATTCACTGAGCAATAATTTGTGCCTTTTCCCTTTAGTTACTGTTTCAATTAATATTAACAACTGTAACTGCCTTATCAACTGGTCCTTCTCATTAGGAAAAGGAGAGTGACCCACTGCAGACAAATTCTAGCTTTGTGTTTCCTCAGACTAACAGTTTATCAGAAAACTGCTGACTGCTTTTCTCCCTTTTCTGAAGTATCACTTGTAACAAACAGAATTCCAAGTTTTCAGTCTGTTTACTCTCTGTCTGCACTTTGAGAATATGGTAAAGATATATCACAACAACTCATACTTGCTTTTTGATGGTTATTCATTGGAGGTCCTTGAGAGAAGCACACTTGTGGAGCAGCCACTGATGAGGTTTGCCTGTTCTGTCTGCAGTCACATTTCACCCCCTTACCATCCACCTCATCTTCACATGGGCATGCAACTGTCTCTTCTCAACTTTAGTGTCCTTCCCTCTTGCCACATCTAAAATTACGCTAGATTTCCCATTTCAAAGAGTAAGTAGTATTAAGCAACAACAACATTTCTGTCAGAGATATTCATCCAGTCTTCTAGGGTTGGGGGCAGAGACAGGCTTCCCTGTAATTTCTGTACCTGCAGTGTTTGTTTTATATTACTACCAGCATGCACAGAGTGCAAGAACAACAAAACAGTCCTCAGTGGCTCAATTTCAAAAGTTACTAACAAGTTGATGGTGGTGTAATCCACCTTGTGAAAATTTGTAGAGCAAAGGGACAATGTCCTCAGAGACCTTCAAGGAGGTTTAATGTCATCTGAACTTGTTTGGTTTCTTCATTGAGTATACATTTCTCTGAGGATTATCTTCTTTCTATGTAGCTAAGGATGATCTCAAACTTCTTATTCTGCCTACATCTTTGAGTCCTGGGATTAGAGGAATGCTCTCCCATAGCCAGCTTTTATTATATATTAGACACAGTATCATACAAAATGAAATATTTACTCTCAAAGAAAATAAAGAAAAATTCATGTTTTAAAGATGTAAATACTGAAAGCAGTGAACTGACCAGTCAGAGCCTCACAACTCTGATGAATGATAAAAGTTTATCTTAATCCAAAGATTCCATTTTCTTGGCAAGCCACATTTATGGCTTTCCCCAATACTTAAGAGGATTATAATACACTTGAAGAAATTGATACTTAAGTAAAATCGGAAAAGTTCCAAACAAAAAACATCCAAGAAATCAAGGACACCATGAAAAGAGGAAATCTAAGAATAACAGGAATAGATGAAAAAGAAGATTCTAGACTCCAAGGTCCAGAAAATATTTTCAAGAAAATCATAGAAGAAAATTTTCTTAACTTAAAGAAAGAGATGTCCATAAACATACCAGAGCCCTACAGAGCACCAAATAGACTAGACCAGAAAAGAAACTCCTCACATCACATCATAGTCAAAACACGAAATCTACAGAACAAAGAAAAGATAGTAAAAGCAGCAAGAGAAAAGGACCAAGTAAAATATAAAGGTAGACCTATCAGAATCACACCAGACTTCTCAACAGAAACTATGAAAGCCAGAAGGACCTGGACAGATGTCATGCAG
This sequence comes from Psammomys obesus, assembly GCF_907164565.1. Taxonomy (NCBI): domain Eukaryota; kingdom Metazoa; phylum Chordata; class Mammalia; order Rodentia; family Muridae; genus Psammomys; species Psammomys obesus. The sequence goes on from NW_026585504.1 coordinate 772,287, forward strand.
ACTTTAAAGGACCACAGATGCCAACCCAAACTGCTATAGCCAGCAAAGCTTTCAATCAACATACATGGAGAAAACAAAATATTCCATGACAAAACTAAATTTAAACAATATCTACACAGCAACCCAGCTCTACAGAAAATACTATAAAGAAAACTCCAATCCAATGAAAGCAAATATACCCAAGAAAACAAAGGATACAGATAACTTCACGACAAAAAAAAAAAATTAAAAGAAAACAAGCAATGAATCACAGTAACAAGGAATGAATCACAGTAACACCACCAACTCTACAATAAAAGGAACTGACATTCATTGGTCACTATTATCTATCAACGTTTCCAATAAAAAGACCCAGACTAACAGAATAGTTGCAGAAACAGGATCCAACATTCTGCTGCATCCAAGAAACACACCTCAGCAACAAAGATAAACACTACCTCAGAGTAAAGGGCTGGAAAAATGTTTTCAAGCAAACAGACCCAGAAAGCAAGCTGGGGTAGCTATCTTAATATTTAATAAAATAGACTTTCAACCAAAATTAATCAAAAAAGATGAGGAGGGGCACATCATTTTCATAAAAAAAAATCCACCAGGAGGACATCTTAATCCTGAACATCTATGCCCCAAATACAAGAGCACCTGCATTTGTAAATGAAACATTATTAAAGCTTAAATCACACATCGATCCCAACACCTTAATAGTGGGAGACTTCAACACTCCACTCTCACCAAAGGTCAGATCATCTAGACAGAAGCTAAGTAGGGAAATAATGGCACTTTCAGAGGTCCTAAATCAAATGGACCTAATAGATGTCTACAGAACTTTGTACCCAAATTCAAGAATATTCCTTTTTTTCAGCACCTCATGGAACCTTTTCCAAAATAGACTGTATAGTTGGTCACAAAGGAAGCCTCAACAGATACAAAAAGATTGAAATAATCTCCTGTATCCTGTCTGATAACCATGGACTAACCTGGACCTCAGCAACAACAGAAATAGCATGGAAACTGAACAAGTCGCTACTCAATGACAGCTGGATTAGGGAAGAAATAAAGACATTAAAGACTTCCTAGAATTCAATGAAAATGAAGGCACAACATATCCAAACTTATGGGACACAATGAAAGCAGTGCTAAGAAGAAAATTCATTGCACTAAGTGCCTTCAGAAAGAAGTTTGAGACATCTCATACAAGCAACTTAATGGCTCACCTAAAAGCCCTAGGGGAAAAAAAAAGAAGTAGACACACCCAAGAGGGGTAGATGGCTGGAAATATTCAAACTCAGGGCTGAAATCAATCAATTAGAAACAAATAAAACAATTCAAAGAATCAATGAAACCAAGAGCGGGTTCTTTGAGAAAATCAACAAGATAGACAAACCCTTATCCAAACTAACTAAAAGGCAGAGAGAATCAGAAATGAAAAGGGAGAAACAACAACAGACACTGAGGAAATCCAAACAATTTTAGGTCTTACTACAAAAGTCTATATGCCACAAAATTTGAAAATCTAAATGAAATGGACAATTTTCTTGATAGATTCCATTTACCCAAATTAAATCAAGATCAGGTAAATAGATTGAATAATCCTATATTCCCCAAGGAAATAGAAGCAGTCATCAAAAGTCTCCCTTCCAAAAAAAAAAAAAAAAAAAATCCCAGGGCCAGAAGTTTTCAGCACAGAATTCTACCAGACCTTCAAAGAGGAGCTAACTCCAATTATGTTCAAACTATTCCACAAAATAGAAGCAGAAGGAACATTACTAAACTCATTCTATGAAGCCACAGTCACCTTGATACCTAAACTACACAAAGACCCAACAACAAAAAAAAGAGAACTTCAGACCCATCTCTCTTATGAACATTGATGCAAAAATACTCAATAAAATACTTGCAAACTGTATCCAAGAACACATAAAAGATATCATCCACCAGGACCAAGTAGGCTTTATCTCAGGCATGCAGGGGTCGTTCAATATACAGAAATCCATCAATGTAATTCACCATATAAACAAACAGAAGGAGAAAAACCACATGATCATCTCCTTAGATGCCGAAAAAGCATTTGACATGTATAAAGTCTTGGAGAGATCAGGGGTACAAGGCACATACCTGAACATAGTAAAGACAATATACAGCAAGCCTACAGCCAACATAAAAATAAACAGAGAGAAACTTAAATCAATTCCACAGAAATCTGGCACAAGGCACGGCTGCCTATTCTCTCTGTATCTATTCAACATAATACGTGAAGTCCTAGCTAGAGCAGTAAGACAACTAAAGGAGATCAAGGGGATACGAATGGGAAAGAAAGAAGTCAAAGTATCACTATTCACAGATGATATGATAGTATACATGACTGACCCCAAAAATTCAACAGGAGAACTCCTTCAGCTGATAAACACCTTCAGCAAAGTGGCTGCATACAAAATTAACTAAAAAAATCAGAAGCCCTTCTGTATACCAAAGACAAAAGGGCCAAACTCATTCTATGAAAACGTGGTCACCTTGATACCTAAACCACACAGACCCAACAAAGAAAGAGAACTTCAGACCAATCTCCCTTAAGAACACTGATGCAAAAATACTCAACAAAATATTCACAAACCAAATCCAAGAACACATCAAAGATATCATCCATTATGACCAAGTAGGCTTTATCCCAGGTATACAGGGGTGGTTCAATATATGGAAATCCATTAATGTAATCCACCATATAAACAAACTGAAAGAAAAAAAAAAACATGATCATCTCTTTAGATGCTGAAAAAGCATTTGATAAAATCCAACACCCACTCATGTTTAAAGTCTTGGAGAGATGAGGGATACAAGGCACATACCCAAACATAGTAAAGACAATTTATAGCAAGCCTATAGCCAACATTAAACTAAACAGAAAGAAACTTGAATCAATTCCCCTGAAATCAGGGAAAAGGCAAGGCTTCCGACTCTCTCCATATCTTTTCAACATAGTATTTTAAGTCCTTACTAGAACAATAAGACAATTAAAGGAGATCAAAGGGATTCAAATTAGAAAAGAAGAAGTCACTGTATCACTATTTGCAGATGATATGATAGTATACATGAGTGACCCCATAAATTTTACCAGAGAACACCTACAGCTGATAAACACCTTCAACAAAGTAGCTGGATACAAAATTAACCTAAAAAAAAATCAGGTGATTTGGGTATATAGCTGGTTTAGAAATAACCACTGCTTAACTAAAAGTTATATCAATAATAAATATTAATAACCCACAATATTTGATAAAGATACTAAAACCATACAATGGAAAAAAGACAAAAGGGCTGAGAAAGAAATTTGGGAAACAACACCCTTTATAATTGTTATTAGTAGTCACTAATAACAGAAAATACCTTGGTGTGACTGTAAGCAGGTGAAAGACCTGTTTAAAAAAATCTTAAAGTTTCTGAAGAAAGAAATTGAAGAAGATATCAGAAGATGGAAAGATACCCCGTGCATAATGAAAATGGTCATCTGCCAAAAGCAATCTAAAGAGTCAAGGCAGTTCCCATCAAAGTGCCAACACAATTCTTTACAGAATTTGAAAGAATAATTCTCTATTTCATATGGAAAAACAAAAATCCCAGAATTGCTAAAACAATCCTGTACAATAAAAGATCTTCTGGAGGCATCTCCATCCTTGATCTCAGGCTATACTATAGAGCAGCAGTAATAAAAACTTCATGGTACTGGCATAGAAACAGACTGGTGGATAATAGAATCAAATCAAAGACCCAGAAATGAACCCACACACCTACGAACACCTGATTTTTGACTGTTAGGATAATGTTCTTGTTGAATGTATACGAGTTACCCTTGTTCATTGAAATGCTGACTTTTCTACCCCACTATGTGGTTTCAATCCAGACATTGCACTGTGATGCTTATTGTAACCATCAGCAGTCTCAAGTTTGTATAAACTTATAAACATTTGTTCTCTGTATTTTCAATTAAACGACCAGCCAATGATGTGCAATGGAGAGAATAGGGTGGGCCATCCTGGTCTGGAGGGGAAGTTAAGGAAGTGAGTGGGAGAGAAGAGAGATCAGCAGGACAGGACTTGGAACCAGAAGGAAAGATGAACTGGACCTAAGATATGACTACAAGCAAGTATAATGCATGAAATATAAATGGTAGGAAACCATGTGGTGTTGGAGGTTTAGGAGGGAGTAACTATTGCCCAGCATTGTGCTCCAGGTTAATTAAATAAATCTTAGTCTCTGTGAGGTGATTTGGGTATACAGCTGGTTTAGGAATAACCACTGCTTAACTAAAAGTTATATCAATAATAAATATTAATAACCCACAATATTTGACAAAGATACTAAAACCATACAATGGAAAAAAGATAGCATCTTCAACAAATAGTGCTGGTCTAACTGGATGTATACATGTAGAAAAATACAAATAGATCCATACTTATCACCCTGCACAAAACTAAAGTCCAAGTGGATCAAAGACCTCAATATAAACCCAGACACACTAAACCTGATAGAATAAAAAGTGGGGAAGAACCTAAAACTCATCGGCACTGGAGACAACTTCCTAAACAAGAACACCAACAGCACAGGCTCTATGATCAACAATCAATAAATGAACCTCATGAAACTGAAAAGCTTCTGTAAAGCAAAGGACACTGTCATCAGAACAAAACGGCAGCCTACAGACTGGGAAAGGATCTTCACCAACCCTATATCTGACAGAGGACTAATATCCAGAATATATAAAGAACTCAAGAAGTTAAACAGCAACAAATCAAGTATCCAATTAAAAAATGGGGTACAGAGCTAAATAGAAAATTCTCAATAGGGGCATATCAAATGGCAGAGAAACACTTAAAGAAACGCTCATTTTCCTTAGTCATCAGGGAAATGAAAATCAAAACGACCCTGAGATTTCACCTTACACCCATCAGAATGGCTAAGATAAAAAACTCAAGTGAAAACACATGCTGGAGAGGGTGTGAAGAAAGGGAAGCCCTCCTCCACTGCTGGTGGGAATGTAAACTAGTACAACCACTTTAGAAATCAATCTGGTGTTTTCTCAGACAATTAGGAATAGTGCTTCCTCAGGATCCAGCTATACCACTCCTAAGCATATATCCAAAATATGCTCAAGTTCACAAGGACATTTGCTCAACCATGTTCATAGCAGCTTTATTTGTAATAGCCAGAATCTGGAAACAACCCAGATGTCACTCAATGGAGGAATGGATACAGAAATTGTGGTACATTTACACAATGGAATACTACTCAGCAATTAAAAACAAGGAAAACATTAAATTTGCAGGCAAATGGTGGAACTAGAAAAGATCATCCTGAGTGAGGTATTCCAGAAGCAGAAAGACACACATGGTATATACTCACTTATAAGTGGATACCAGATATATAATATAGGATAATCATACTAAAATCTGTACACCTAAAGAAGCTAAGCAAGAAGGAGGACCCTGGGTAAGATGATCAATCCTCATTCATAAATACAAATGAGATGGACATTGGAAGAGGGAGAAAACAGGGAACAGGATAGGAGCCTACTACAGAGGACTTCTGAAAGACTCTATCCAGCAGGGTATCAAAACATATGCTGAGTCTCATAGCCAAACTTTGGGCAAACTTTAGGGACTCTTATGAAAGAAGGGGGAGATAGAAAGACCTGGAGGGGACAGGAGCTCCACAAGGAGATCAACAGAACCAAAATATCTAGGGCCAGGGGTCTTTTCTGAGACTGATACTCCAACCAAGGACCATGCATGGAGATAACCTAGAATTCCTGCACAGATGTAACCCATGGCAGCTCAGTCTCCAAGTGGGTTCCCTAGTAATGGAAACAGGGGCTGTCTCTGACATGAACTCAGTGGCTGGCTCTTTGATCACTCCCCCTGAAGGGGGATTAGCCTTACCAGGTCACAGAGAAAGACAATTCAGCCAGTCCTGATGAGTCCTTATAGGGGAGGATAAGAGGGAGGGGGAGGAGGGTCTCCCCTATCAATGGACTTGGGAAGGGACATGGGAGGAGATGAGTGAGGGTGGGATTGGGAGGGGGCTACAGCTGGGATACAAAGTGAATAAACTGTAAGAAATAAATAAATAAGTAAATTTTAAAAAGAAAGACCACAGCATTTTTCTTCTTCTATTTTTGAGACAAGGTCTGTGTAGACTATCTTGAGACTCACTATGAAGACCAGGCTGGCCTCACCAGATGAGATTATATAAATAGAGGTTTGTTAAGAGTAGCATGAAGAGGAGGAGAGAGAAGGAGAAAGGGGAGAAGCACGCACAGAGATAAATAGTAGAGAAGATGAGGAGAGACACAGAAAGAGACAGAGAAGAGAGCAGGGGACAGAGAGAGTGGGTGAGGGGAGAGGAAGGACACAGAGAGAGGGAAGGACAACAGGGCAAAAGGGAGGAACCAAAAAATATTCTGTAATTACATAGTGAAGGGCCTCTGGGAGTGGGAAGCCCCACCCCTAGGTAGAAGGCAGGCTGTGCCAGCCACGCCCTTCAGCAGTTAGGTAGGGCCCTAGCATAAGAGAGGTGCAGAGGTCAGTCCCAGGCAGGCTCCCTGGTTGGCAGTTCAGTCTCTCTGAGCCCTATGGGTCCAAGTTAGTTGATTCCTTAGTTGGACTTCTCTGGCTTCTACCATCCTTTCTCCTCCTCTTCCAAAGGATTCCACAAGCTCTGCCTAATGTCTGGCTGTAAGTGTCTGCATCACCCATCAGTTGCTGGGTGAAGCCTTTCTGATGACGATTATGGTAGGCTCCTACCTGCAAGTGTAGCAGAATATCATTCTCAGTGTCAGGGTTGGGCTCCCTCTTGTGGCATGAGAGTCTCAAACTGGACCAGTCATTGGTTGGCCAATCCCTCAATTTCTCCTCCATCTTTACCACTGCACATCCTGTAGGTGTCGGGAGCCACTCCCGCCATTACAAGATGGCGCCGGTTTCCTGCTTCCTGGTTCTTCTTGCCAGCATTGTTTTGCGATCTGCGCATGCGCTGCCTTATGCTAATGTAGGCTTGTGTGGTCCTCCATTTGGAGACCACATGCTAATTGGGTTTTGTGTGGAGCACCAATTACAGACGAACAAGTCACCCTGCTGGCTACTTAAGCAGAACACACACAGGGTTCGGGGTCCTTCTCCATCTGCTGTTAAGAGCCTCACAATAAAGTTGCTGCTGGACAAATCCGTTGTTGCTGCGTCGTCCTTATCGGCGAGGGCTGCGCGTGACATGTAGGCAGGACAAATTGTAGGTCTAAGGTTTTGTGGCTGGATTGGTGCTCCAATCCCTCCATTAGAAGTCTTGCCTGGCTACAGGAGATGTCCAGTTCATAATTCCATTGCTAGGAGTCTCAGTGTGGGTCACCCTCAGAGATTCCTGGGAGTTTCCATTCCCTTGATTTCTAGTTAGTCCTAGAGATGCCCATCCCCCATTACAATGGTCTCTTCCAGTACTCTCTCAATCAGTCTGACCCCTTTGTGATCTCCTGCTCCCATCCACCAAACAAGCCAGGATCACTTACTTGCCCAGCAATTTTGGAGCAATTAGCAATCAAGACAATGACCCGTAGACACTCCCAAAGGTCAGGCTAATTTAGGCAATTCCTCAGTTGAGTTTTTCTCCCTGCCAAGAGATTCTAGGTTGTGTCAAGCTGACAGTAAACCAACCAGCACAGAATACATATAGAAAATATACTCTGCCTCAGATCTTCTGCCCACCTCTCTTACCCCTCTCCCTCCCTCTCTCTCTGCACCCCTTAACACAGAAATGTCTACTCTTTCTAAGTGGGATATGGACTAACTTCTCCACAAAGGAACAAAGATTTACTTTTGTGATCCAAACAAACTGTCAGATAACTATGTCTCTTAGCTGGTGCCTACTTGCTATAGGCTTCAAGGAAGTTTCGTTATTTTGTCATAATTTCTAAGGATCTTCAGAAAATCTGTATTTATTTTGTATAATGAATGATGTGTTAATCCCCCTCAGTTTATGTTGTATCATAAGCATAGGAGAGACCAAAGAATTGAAAATTGTTTTTTGGGGTATTGGTTTAAAGTTTAAAGCACAAGCCTGAACAAAGGCCAGCCAGGTGGAGACCTGTCCAGCCACCTGCAGGGGAGGAAACAGCTTTACCGAATTCTTTTCCTGCCCCCTAGAGATACAGTTGCTAGGAAACCAGCCCAGATAGCCAGGTCAGAACTGTTTATGGACTTGGCGCTAAAGTAAACCCATTATTTCAAAAGTCAATTTCCCTTACCCAATCATGTAACACCGAGGCATGTAACCTGCCACTTGCAGTTTTTCCCTTTAAAAACCCAGTTCTCCTAGACTGTGGGGCCACATTCCTCTTCAACCAGGGAGGTTGCTGCAACCCAGCATCAAGCTTGTAATAAAAAGATTCTCATGTGTTTTGCAGCAGAGTTGATTCCTGGTGGTCTTTGGGGGTCTCACAAGCTGTACATAACATTTGCGAGCTTGTCCCAGGACCCCCAAGACTCCAGGACCCTGACCTGGAGGGTCTTATGTTAGCCCATAAGTGTCTAAGTGTCTCAGTGCATTGTCCATGTGTATTCTGAAAAATCCTCAGGATGTCTATATCTGTACGGTAGCATGACCTGATTATACACAGACATGCGGTACCATCACACAGCCGCCAAAGTCATCAGTTTTTTGGCAGGCACTCAGGTAGAGTCCTGCCATCAGTAGGTGGTTCAGAACTACCCACTGCTCTGGAGCTTCTGTGGCAGGGAAACCAAAGCGGGAACCTGAAGGTCAATGGGTCTGAACTTCAGTTGCAATATGGCTACACAGCCACTCAGTCTGCACCTATCCTTCTATTTTATTCCCAGTGTTTACCTGTTTCTGCTTTTGCCTTCCCCACCATGAGTGAAAGTCAAGCACTTGTTTCCGATTTTGTTTTCAGTAGCAGAGTAGCTACTTTGCACGCATTTGTCTGTCTGTCTTGTTCCTTGTGTTTGTGAATCTTTGTATTGTGCGGTTGGACTCTGATGGACGCTGTGGGACAGACTTCCTCCCTGTTTCTTGCAACCCTTCCACCCGAGAGCTTTTACCCCTCCCTGAGTCCCACTGCATTGGATTCTCTGGTGCTCTGTCAGCAGCAGATGGGCAGGAATGTGAGGGTGTGGCCGGGGATAAAATTGTCTGGATTGCTCCTGGCTGCTAATCATGGCGGCAGTGGGCCAAGCGCACTTTGAGAGTCCTCTGGTGGCAGGGGCAGCAGCTGGGGCAGTGGCCCGCACTTTGGTGGTGCCCACTACTCTTTCAGGGTCAGCATGAGAGGTCAGAGGCGAGGATGCAGGGGTGGCTGCCTCATGTGACATCCCGGGAAACACTGCCAGCAAGTCCCAAACTCCCAAGGGGAGGGCGGGCTTCATGAGCTCACACAGGCTGATGCGACAAAGTGCTTGAAATTATGGCTGGATGAGTAAGAAAAGTTTTGTTTGTCTGTTTAAGTGCATGTATGGCCATTACATACTTTTGACTGATCTCAAATGCTTAATATGCTCTGTATGTCCTGGTTTTAGAGTAGCAGTTGTTGGATATGTTTAAAGGGTAAATTCAAACTCTTGTTTAGAATATATGTGTGTGGATATATGTTTGTGAGATCTGTCGAAGCACAGATGTTTTTAAATAGCAACCATGTGGCTTGCCATGCATGTGATGTGACTTTGCCATTTGAAATTGCCACATGGTATGGGGTAGGGCAAAGAAAAAATTTCCAGAACCTCTTAGTTACAATGAATTTGTTTGTCATCCTATTTCCTTTTAGACTAAGACACATCTCATTTTAAGTTGGTATTGATTGTAGAGACTCGATTGTTTGTACTGGTAAAATTTGATTTTAAGATTTGGTTTTGACTTTTCAAATTATGGTTATGCTTTGTGATTTCACTTTTTTAAAAAAGGGTACTTTATTTTGATATTGCCAAAATACATTTCTTCTAAAAATGTGTTTAAGGTTATGAAACATTTTAAAGTTCATCAGACATTTTAAATAATGACCTTGGGCAGTCTAACAAAGAACTTGAAATAGTTTCTCAACCCTTTGGGGGAGGTCAAAAGACCTTGGTATTTATTCATTTACCAAGTGAAACCAAGCCATACTGTTTGAGCCAATTAAGAAACTTGAAGTTTTTACAGTGTATCGTGTCAGGGTGGTAAAAACCCATGGAATGACTTAGTAAAAAAATAAATGAGAAGGATTTTGATGGGAGTTTTTATGTTGTCTGAAGAGCAAGAGAGAAAGCAAGAGACTGGTATAAAGCAAAGAAAAGAAAAAAATAGCTTGTCTAAAGCAAAAATGTCTGGTTAAAACAGAAGAATGGAGCTAGGAACCTGAAGGCATATATAATGTTATGTATAGAAAACCAGAGGCCACAAGAACTATATTTGCTTTGTTTTTTCATACCTGCAAATATGATTTGAGAAAGAACTGTAAAATATGTTGCTCTTCATTTAAAAGGCTGGTGATTCTTCAATGCTAAATGTTTGCTTATGTTCTTTAAATGGGGAAGAGGACTGCAGCTCCATGTTAGCCCAGGGTTATATAGGATTGTCATCGAGTCATTTTAGCCATTATGTGCCTGGCTGCCATTTCCTGAATGAATAAATTAAGGCTTTTCTTTCTGGCTGATAGGTTTGGTGTGGTCAAAATAGTTCAAGTACAGTTTAAAATTGTTCTGTAGTGTTCTGTTATGTAGTTGGTTCTACAACTCATTTGATTACTTGGTTACAGCAAACTATAAATGCTCCACAGTGCTTGCTATACCATGGGAGGTAGCAACGCCATCAGTGACATCTAATGGCTAAGTTTTAAATTGCCGACCATGTCCTGTAGCCACCATGTTGGTGCAGAGATAAAGAAGGTGGACTGGCGGTTTTACCACCATCTTTGTTGAGGGCTGTCAGCTCTGTTCAGTTCTCTGTTTAGTGCTAAGTGTAGCTTTTGTCCTATAAGCTTTTGCTGTTCAGTTTTAATGCAATGTGGTAGATCAGCAGGAGTTGCTAGCCCCTCTATGAACTGTATCTGATTGAAAGTTTTGCCCTGATTTTAGTTCAGAAAGATGTTTAAAGTTAAGCTAATGACTGCAATTGAGCTTTAGCTAGTCTTTTGTTTATGTTTTCAAGGTTAAGCCTAGGATGGGTAACTATAAAGTTTGCCTATATAGAGCTACTTGAAATAGATATGGTCCTAAAACACTCATCTAAGTGATATGCCAGAATCAGAGATTATAGCATTATGTTTTACAGGATGTAATTTAGAGTAGACCAGATATGCTGGCCCTCAAGCTTGTCAGATATCTGATGAATATGGCATTTAATATGTGTAAGCTTATTATAACAGAGAGTCCCAAAATTCTGGCGGAGCTCCCCAAGGTCTCTGAGAAGATTTGGGCACAATGGCAGATGACTTTGACTCTGGATTGTGGTACACTAACCACTGGGTGACTCTGCCCCAACTGGCTCACCACTAAGGCCCAGCCTAAACTGTGGACAATGCTGTGGACACCTGGAGAGTCATTGTTTCACGTTGCTGAAGATGAGGTGAGGTTGATTTCTTTTGTTCCTTTCCCACAGAAGCAGTCTCTCATTTTCTGTGCTTGATTGCTGGACCGCCTCTGCTCATGATGCCATGAGACCACAGGAGCCAGGCACAACTGCCTAGGTGATGAACTAACTAGTATCTCTGTCACTTTGATTGGTACATAGATTAGTACATTTGGCTTATATTTATCCTTCTCAGGTCTCTGATCACAGTGATGGCTAAGCTAAGCTAATGGTAACTTTGCAGCAAAAGAGCAGACAATTATATCCACTGTTAGTTCATTGGTCAGTTCATTAGCTAGTTAGAACTACCAGGTACTAGGTCTTTCATTTAGGAAGGTAAAGAGGTTTGCCTTGTTCACAGGCTTCATGTTAGTTGCCTATGTCTTATGGTGAATAACTGGATAAAAAGAGGTAAAGTTTATGTAAGGTCTGAGGGTATAATAGTTTAAGTTCTGAGAATTTAAAAAGTGCCGGGAGCCAAAGCTATCTATGGAAGCCAAAGTCAAAGCTATCTAGTGGAGACAAAGGTATCTATGGAAGCCAAAGTCAATTAGTGAGCCAACGCTATCTAGTGGAAACAAAGGTAGTTATTGAAGCCAAAGCCAAGTAGAGAGCAAAGGTCATTTAGTGGAGACCTAAAGCTATTTAGTGAAAGAGTTATCTAAGACTCTAAATCATGGGTGACAGATTGTGAGGACATCCGTTTGTTAGAGCATCTGTAAGATATGTTAAGAAACCATCCTTATGGTATCTTGCAGGTACAATATTTAACCCATGAAAGCAGTCTTCCTATTTCCTGCAGCAGTAGATTAACCTTCCCCCTTTCCTGCCTTCTCCCTATATAAGTTGGGTAAAAATTTCTAATAAACGGAAGCCTTGATCAGACAAACAGACTTGGCTTTCATTCTTGCATCTCTTGTCCCTACCTCCCCCCCCCCCCCATTCCTTCCATTCTCCTACTTTAGGAACCCCGTTGAAGCCCCACGGGCCGGGGCACATCTGGCATCCAACGTGACCTAAAGGTACGGAGATCTGGATTGAACGTCGTTCTTCAAAGTGGCCACTAAAATATACAAGGATTCAGCGTTTCCACCGGGAACTAAAACTATATGAGATATCTCCACAGAGCCGCCCGTCTGTGAGCTTGATCCGAGAGGTAAGTCAGAACGATGAGTTATGGGACGAGATTTGAATAAGCATGTCTTATTCTTACAGGGACTGAAGGATTCCCTCAAGGCGCAAGCAGTAAGGGTAAACAAAAAGGAATCTCAAAAGCTAAAAAGTTACTTGTAAAATTAGAGCAGTAAAAAAAAAAGAGAGAGAGAGAGAGAGGTACTTCTAAGGTTATTTCAAGTGTTCATAAAGGAGCTCAAACAGATTTCTGTAATTTGAGAGCAAAAAATTATTTAGGAGCTAGATAGTGAGGATGAAACAGAGTCAGGGGAAGAAACTGCTAAGTCTCATAGCCCACTTCCCTTGTGCTGCTTCCCTTCCGCCCAAAACAAAGAAAAAAGGCCCCCAGGTGGGCCGGGGCAGAAGGCGCATGGAGCAGAGCCTTAGCACGGTGAGCAGGAGGAACGGAACACTACTTGTCTCCTTCCCACTCCTCTATTGCGGGCCAGGCTTGGATGGCTTGCAGAGAAATGGGTGGATGAGAACGCTTGCTCTTGCTCGCTCACCCACACCCTTAGAATTGGCCTAAGACCTGCCTCTGCCAGCTGCAGAGCTGAGCAGGATTCAGGACTGTTCAGCGGAGCGGCAGTTTACCCCGTCCCCTCCCACAGGCTTCAGCCAGTGTCAGCTTCAGCCAGCTCTCAGACAGAAACCAGAGGGATGGAGCCACTTCTAGTTTTAAAGATTAAATTGTGTTCACTGATATATTCTGAGTTTTTCTAGCTCTAACTTTTAAAATCATGGTTATGCTCTGTATATATATTTAAATGTTTAAAAAGCAGGTACCGCGGTTGTTTTTTGTCTTTGTGTTTTGTTTTTGTGTGCCGACTGTTTGTTTTGGTCTATGGTTTTGGTTTGCTCGTGAGGTCTGAAAAGCTTGGAGAGTTTCCAATCTGATCAAGGAAATTTGGGTGATGCCCCAGTTCCCAGAAAAAGAGCCCTAAATTGCTCCCCTAATCTGGGACCCTACTCTGTGTAGAAAGAAGGCTACTAGAGCCTGCTCTCCATCTGGGAGCTGTGGAGAGGAACCATGAGGGAGTCCACTCCTTCCAGGCCAGTCAAATCCTGGTATCTGGGTATACTGGTTACTCCAAGGGGACAATGTCAGATTTCTGTGTTCCTTAGCTGTGTCTCTATGTGTGTGTATGTTTATCTCTGGACTTCAATTGATGATATTTTAAAATATGACTGATGATATTAATATTTTTGGACATGAAGTAGTTTAAACCAACACCTCTAAGTTTGGTCTTGGACCATCAGAGTTAAAGTCTATAAAACATTTTAAAATTTATCAGGTATTTTAAAATAATAACCCTTGGACAGTCTAACAAAAAACTTAAAAAGTTTCTCAACACTTTGGGAGAGGTCAAAAGTATGCCTGGCTGACAGTACCTAAATAAATGTTTTAATGCTGTTTTTTTCTGGCCTATAGATCTGGTATGGCCAGAATAGTCCATTTTTGCTAAAGGCTACAGGCTAAGTTTAGTTCTCTGTTTAATGCTAAATAAAACTTTTGTCCTTTAATTTTTTGCTGTTAAGTTTTAATACAATATTATAGGATTGATAAGATTTGCTAGGCCCTTTACAAATTGTTTAATTAAAAATTTTGCTTTGATTTTAGTTAAAAAAAAGAGCAGATTTAAAGTTATGCTAAAGATTATATAGTTGAGTACAAGATTGAGTTTTACCTAGTCCCTTTGTTTAGGTTGCTTTTTTTTAAAGGTTAAATTTAAAATGGATAACCATAAAGTTTGTCTATGTAGATCTACCTAAAATTTGTTTCTAAAACATACATTAAAAATGTACATATATATTTATAACATTCTGTTTTATAGGAGGCAGTTTAGAGCAGATAATAAAGGTAGACAGAGAGTAATTCAAATATGCTGGCTCTCAGACTTTTAAAAGATCTAATAAATATGGCATTTTAACATATGTAAGCTTATTATAACAAAGTCACAAACAGAGAGACCTGGTGATAACTCAGCAGTTAAGAGCACTGGCTGCTCATCCAAAGGTCCTGAGTTCAATCCCCAGCAACCACATGGTGGCTCAGAACCATCTAGAGTGAGATCTGGTGTTGCTGCCTGTGCTTATAAAAGAAAAACAATGTCTTTTCAAGTGTCTAGCACATCTGCACAAATAGCAGAGTTATCTACAGTATTGGCTGTGTTTCAAAGTTTTAATAAGTAGTCTTTGAACATTTTTTTTTTTTTTACAGATAGTGCATATGTAGCTCTGTCTTTTTCTAGGTTAGAGACTGCAGGTCAAATCCAGATATTTTCTCTTGCTGGAATTTTATTTTTACAAATTCAAAAGTTAATACAAAAAAGAAACTTTTCCTTTTTTATATGATATTTGAGGGCTCATTCTAATTTGCCAGGACCCCTGTCTAAAAGGAAATGCATTGGCACATAAAGCCACCAAAAGTTTATTGTTTACAGTTAAAGTGCCCAAGATGCCCATAACATGCATCATCTTAATAGTCAAACCTTAAGAGTTAAATACGGGTTGACTAAGAAACAGGCACGTAATATAGTCAAGGCTTGCAGTACTTGTCCTCAATTTCAGCTTGTTTCTCATTTGGGAGTCAGTCCTAAAGGATTGGTTCCAAATCAGATTTGGCAAAAGGATATTACTCATAATTCCTAAATTTAAAAAATTAAAATATGTACATGTTTGCATTGATACCTACTCTTGATTTATTTTTGCCACTCAACCAGGAGAAACTACAAAAAATGTTATTGCTCATTGTCTATAGGCTTTTAATGTTCTACGAGTTCCTAAGCAATTTAAAACTGACAATGGAACAGGATATACTAACAAATCTTTTAAAATAATTGTCAACAGTTTCAAGTTTCTCACATAAGTGGAATACCTTGCTATCTTCAAGGACAAGGCATGCTAGAGTGTGCCCACTAAACAATTAAGATTTACTTGCAAAAAACAAAGAAGGGGGAGCCACTCCCCTCGACACCTAAATTTTCTAAAAAATTTGGATAAGCATGGTAAATCTGCAACAGATAGATTTTGGCATACAAAAGCCAAAAAATTTTTGCTAAAGTAAAATCCTTTAACAAATCAATGGCATAGACCCGACCCTGTACTCATATGGGGACGAGGAGCTGTCTGTGTTTCTTTCATAGGAAAAGGAAGCAGTTTGATGGATACTGGAACACCTGGTGCAACAAGTGGATGAGGAGTTTTCTCCTGACAATGATAATGATGTCAAAGAAGACCCCCTCCAGTCAAGATGACTGCTATGTGCTGCCCTTAAGGAAGAGTGCTGCTTTTACACAGATTATACTGGGATTGTAAGGGACAGCATGGCTAAGGTTAGAGAGGCTTAAAAGAGAGAAAGAGACAGAGAGAACAAGAGGAAAGTTGGTTTCATAATTGGTTTTCAACCTCTCCCTGGCTCACCATCCTCCTTCCTTCAATCTTGGGACCCTTGGTGGGTTTCCTTCTCCTCATATCTTTCAGCCCATGAGCCATTGAAAGTCTTACTGGCTTTGTAAAACAGCAAATTGACTCCCTGGCATCTAAATCCATACAAGTTAATTATCACAGACTTGATTCGGCTGACAGAGGCTTAGCTGAGCTGGAGGAAGACTGCTGACAGTCCATCACATGGGTCTTGACTGCTTATGTTTGGCTCTCATGAGAACAGCATGAAACTCAGATAAATGCTTTCCTGGGTACCTGTAATGGGGTACAAGATGACATTGCAAGGGGAGGGCCCAATTGCCCGCTTCTGAGTCCCCTGAGAAGCAAACCTGATTGCATAGAGGTTGGTGTCTGATTACCCCTAACCAAAATCTGCTGGGGATGCCCTCAGGTTTTGATGGGGTCTTCCTCTCCTCCCCAAAAAGGCACCCAAAAGGCTGCAAAAAGCCTTGGGAGGATCAGGTCACTACTTCCCCCCTCTGGTCCTTCTGCAAAAGACCTCATGTTCAAAATCTACCTGCTAGCCTCTTAAATTGTTTAAGAAGGGAGGAGATGCCAGGAGCCAAAGCTATCTACGGAAGCCAAAGTCAAAGCTATCTAGTGGAGACAAAGGCATCTACGGAAGCCAAAGTCAATTAGTGAGCCAAAGCTATCTAGTGGAAACAAAGGTAGTTACTGAAGCCAAAGCCAAGTAGAGAGCAAAGGTCATTTAGTGGAGACCTAAAGCTATTTAGTGAAAGAGTTATCTAAGACCCTAAATCATGGGTGATAGATTGTGAGGACATCCATTTGTTAGAGCATCCGTAAAATATCTTAAGAGAACATCCTTATGATATCTTGCAGGTACAATATTTAACCCATGAAAGCAGTCTTCCTATTTCCTGCAGCAGTAGATTAACCTTCCCCTTTTCCTGCCTTCTCCCTATATAAGTTGGGTAAAAATTTCTAATAAACGGAAGCCTTGATCAGACAAACAGACTTGGCTTTCATTCCTGCGTCTCTTGTCCCTACCTCCCCCCCCCATTCCTTCCATTCTCCTACTTTAGGAACCCTGTTGAAGCCCCGCGGGCCAGGGCTTCAAAAGTATTGTTTTAGGGTCTAGGAAAATATTTCAAAGTTGATAAATGCAAGAAAGATTGGAAGGTCTAAGTAGGTGTTTTAAAGTATGTGAATGTAAATTGTAATGATATAAGAAAGTAATTTAAGGCATATTGAAAATGGGAGATATTTCAGATTTCTCCCTCCTCTCTATTGTTGTGCTTATGTTGTTATAGGATTTCAGAAGTTCAGAGTTATGACATTGATCAACAGAGTTCTGATAAGTTGATGGAGCACTCACTGCTTATTAACCAGTCACAAGCTTGAGATTTTAATTTCCTTTTGGTTGTCTTCTGGAGATAGACTTAAAGGTATATCCCATCATGCTAAAAATATCTGTCTAATGTGTATATCTGACCCCAAATCCATAGCTTTTCTGAGGTCTTACTGGTATGAGTCTACTTCTGCTGTCTTGTAGACAACCGTTAACTGCTTTTTCTAAAATATGGATTTCAATACAATGGTGATGCTAATATGAATTTCAGGAAATTAAAAAGTCAGAATACCGGGATATAGCGTAGCTCAAATGGACCCCAGATGAGTTTTTCCCTTGGTCTTGGGATTCCTCATTTTCCCTAATTACTAGACAAATTTAAACTTCTGTCTCTAGTCTGAATTGTCTTAGCAGATTTTCACCTTGTTGACTCTATTCAGGGATCAGCTATGGACTGCAAGTGGAATCTGGACTTGCTGGAAGCTGATATGATTGCTCCCTGTCTCTTCAGGTGGGTCAACTAACCAGATGCTTATGAGGACTGACCCACTGCCCAGCCTTTGGCTGGCATTTCAGCCTTCCTGATGTCAGTGGTCCTATTGTCAACACTAAAGCAGTTTCAGAAGAAATCTCTGCTCATAATCCCACCGAACAGACTGAATTGACTTTTGAAATTATTGGTTTACTTTAGGTGCCAAGATGATAAATGGCTCTGGCCTGGCCATCTGGGCTGGTTTCCTAGCAACTGTATCTCTAGGGGGCAGAAAAAGAGTGTGATAAGGCTAGTTCCTCCTGGCAGGTGGCTGGACATGTCTTCATATGGCTGACCTTTGTTCAAGCTTGTCTTCCAAATCCCAAACCAATACCCAAAAAACAAGAATTTCAATTTTTAAAGAATTTTCAATTCTTTGGTCTCTCATTCCCCCTTTTCTACATATCAATAGGGAACATGTTGAGAAAGAAAGTAGGGCGTGGGAAGCCATTCATAACAGCCTTAAAGAGTAACCTATGAATAAATCCAACCAATGAGATAAGAGACTTCTGTAATAAGAGAATGAGTTAAGAGACTGAGGAAATTAAAGAAGATACTAGAAGGTAGATCTACCATGATAGTGCCTCTGTACAATAAATACTGAGAAATGATTGTCTCAACAAAAGTCACTTCCAGATTCAGTGCAATCTGCATTAATATTCTAATGACCGTAAAAGAAATAGAACAATTCTGAAATGCATATTGAAACAACACACACATATAAACATACATATATTATAATATATTAAACATCTATTTAATAACAAAAGCCATGATTTTGCTGTTATTTTAGTTCTTTTTACTTTAACGTAGTTCCAATAGATCTTCTGTGGGTAAATATGTCTCAGAAACTGAAAATGATCTGGGTAAAAACTGTTTTGGGATTTAAAATTGCAAATATAAATATTTATTATGGTATAGAAGAATGGAGATCCACTGAAGGCATGACCAGAACAATGGGAAAACTAGGAGCCTTCTGAAAAGCAGAGTCAAGTGGCAAGTGAGGGCTTTAATGCAGAGCGAGGCTCTTGGAAGGACTGCTGGCTTTGAGGAAAAGAAGCTCTCAGAATCTTTGAAAACTGGCAATCCCAATGAATAATCTTTTATTCAATGGGATATTGGTGCTGATTCAGTCTTCTGATTCCATTGTTTTACAAATAAGAAAACGAGGAATGTGACAGTGTATAGAGCTACTCAAATCATAACTACGAGGAAAGCAAAAGAACCCATAATTTCTGTGCAGAGAATCTGTGTGTTTTGTGTCAGTTGGGAAAACCACAATGGGGCTTTGAAATGAAGCTCTTTTGGAAAGTAGTGGAGAGATCACGTATGAAAAGGCAAAGGTGTTCTCGAACGCGGGTCGAAAGCAAATACTCTGATAGACATTCCATGTGTTTTCATTTTTTATTAGAGAAGTTGTATGTTGAATTTGAGCCTTCATTGTCTCATAATGTTATCTGCCCTCTTCAGAGGAACACACAGAATCAATTTGTACAACCATATACAATAATCAAGTTGGCATTTTGAACCCTAAAATAAGGAGTATGACTTATCCTAGGCTACCGGCCTTCCTGTGCTCCTCTTGGCTTGGGCAGCATGACTTGATCCCAGTGTTCCACTTTATGTGTCACCTGCAAATGCAACTACAGCAGGCGAAAAGACCATGCAGATTAACACGGTAGCAAATCGTTTGGATATTTAACACACATAAAAAGGTTATTTCCTGATATGAAAGTCTGAAAATCTGCATAAATATTTTTGTGTAAAATTAAATTAGTTATGTATTTTTTCCAAACTAGAACTTGAAGTATCAAGAATGCCCACATTATTCATATACACATATGTATAGACTTTTTCATTATGCTAAAAGTCTTGATAGTCAAATAATATTCTGTGCCATACACTTACTTACCCAGTATTTGGTGGTAGGTTAACTTTGTCTGAATGGGTTTGTCAGACTTGGTGCTTGCGCATCATGCAAAACATTAGGTCTATGGTTCCTGTTTACTAGTCTTGTCCTGTGGTAATGGTTAGGTGATTTTGCACTATAACTGTGAGAATTAAGGAATATAAATACTTTGTACACAGTCACATACAAACATTTGCCAATAACCACTTCACGACCCTCATAGCGTACAGTGGATTGTAATATGTGGGATCTGCAGAAGCAATTCCTACAAAGCAGTGTCAGCTGTAAACTTTCTGAAACGAGCCTGCTGAGTCCCCCTTAGAGCACTGATGAGCTTGGCACAGGAACACTCTTTTGTGTCTCTATAGAACTAACAATGTCGGCAACATTTACAGGAAATTAGCATCTTACGGCATGGTAAAGACATGGCACTTACTGATGAGGTAACTTAGGTGTAGAAAATTCTGCAAAGTGACTTGTATAGCAGACACCACTTCTGCTAAGGAACTGTAGACAGAGTTGTTTTTTTCTAGTGCATGCGTTTACTATTGTTACTAATGCACTTTTTTTTGCAGCAGTTCAAACATGTCCTAATGCACCACAAAGCAGAGCTGTTATCACCAAGCCCACTGACTTGTGACGCTGTCTCGTAGCAAACATGATTAAGTTGCGTATCATGGTTCAACTCTGCCTGTCAGGAACAGGGGGATTTTTTTTTTTTTTTAATGTGTGTGGATACATAGCTACTTTTGGTTGGCCAAAGAAACTCAATACTCAAATTGTTAAACCGAAGAATGCTTGGTCATCCCCAGCCTGTGTGGTCTCAGGTAACACCGTGTCTATACATAGACGAAACAAGAAGACAGCTTTTGTCCTTGGAGTGTGTGTTCAGAAGCCGGCCATGCTCTCCTGATGGTCCATGGTTGTCCAGCTTTAGTTCGCACCCTGCAGCTTCATACTACTGTTGCTGGTCTGCGGTCCATCTCGGCTTCCAATTTCACCATCTGCTGCATCTCCTTCGCCTACAACATCAGAAACACGTCCTGACACACGGAAGTTTCCTCCTGGAGGCATCCCACTGGTTCTAGTCTCTTTTCCTGCTAAACCCATCCTTGTTACATAAATGTGGCAAGAAGACTGACAATCTCAGGACCTCTTGGGTGGTATTCCCAGAAATGCAGAATGTTGGAGTTTGCTTAAGGTCCACAGAATCTGAATCTGTATTTCAACAATATCTTCCAAGGAAACGTTAATGTACATGAAATTCTGAGAAAATCTGGCCTACACATTTCTGGGAAAACCACATGAAAAGAACTTGAGGTAGATACTTAGATGATGCCAAATCAAATTATTTGGTTTAGTTTCCTGTGTTGCTGTGACTCTGTTTGGATAACTCTATCATTTTCAAAAAGCACTGTTTGTGTACACTTAATTTCTTGAGCAGTCTGAAGTTTAATTAAAAGTAATTTTTTTGAGAGTCTCTCTGCTGGGATAAGCAAGGTAAGAGCATGTACATCGCACAGCTCTGACTCTAAGTAGAACATTACAGGAACATGCAGGATTCCAGAAATCTTACTGTGCAAACTTTGGGGCTCTTACTTCTCTCAAGTAGTTTACTTTTTATGGACAGCCAGGGTATAAGCCAGAATGAATTAAATCTCATGACTATGACAGTCACTATTCGAGAGGGGCTATAGAAGCATGTTCCAGTGACAAGTGATTACTTGAGAACATGGGGAAATCAATTAAGTGGTTCATTTCACTTTGACTTTCCAACCAAATCCTAGATGCCCAGCCCACATGCTTGCATCTTTTGGAGGGGTAAGAAATGCTCTCCCCCTTTTAGTGATATGCACCTAAAACAAAGGACAGCTAAAAACGGAAACAGAAAAAAAATCTATAGAGATACATTTCAAAAAGAAGGCTCAAAAGTGCCCTGATGTTACTGTTCTTGTTTGCTTAGATATTCTAACTAAATGGAAGGTCAGAGGGAGGGGCTGAACCATTTTAGATCATACTAGAACTAAGTCTTCCAAATGAAGTCCCATAGCAAAAGTCAGTTTAACTCACAGATAAGATACAGTGCTCATCATTATTTTAGCATTATGACTTTCATTTTCATGTTTGTGAGGGTAGATAAAACATCACTAAAGAATTTTAGGTCTGTGTAAACTTGGGGCTAATGATTCCCTCTGCCCATATAATTTTCAATGCCTGACATATAGTAGTGCTCACAGAAAAATGAAGAAATGGAGAAAAATATACAAACATGAAATAATGACACAAACAGTATCCATAGAGATGACAGTGAGACATTGTCAGCACTGGAAATTAAATGACTTGATGTTCAGTAAACAGTAATAAAAGACTCCCGACATTTCTGCCCCTTTCTATGTAAGGATTCTATTGAACATAGTATAAAATGCATAGTTACATGCCGTTAAGAGATTACCCTGAGAGTTAAATTCTTACATGAGCAGGGTGATCACCCATTCACCCGTTCCTATTGCCTGGGACAGTTTAGCATATATGTGGCAATTAGGAAGAGACATGTTTCTTAAAAATATTGTTTCTGCTTCAGATGGACAATTATATGGTCACCTCATAAGGGTGACTAGTCACAGCAGGTGAGACTTAACAGCGAACATGGCAAAAACCATTTTATTATAACATTTCGGCACATAGACCACAATATGACATCACTGAAAAGCACCTACAGACATTATATAATAATAACGTTCTTTTGTCTGGGTTGTCTTCATGACCACAACCCAATTACTGTTTTTATAACTGGAAATGCTGGCTAGAAAACTACCACAAACACATGTGACAGCATTTCAGAACAAGTAGTATGAGGAATTCAAGCATGAAATAGCCAGGGTTTTAAGTCTAAACCCTTAAGATATCAGTTAGTTAGTTATGACCAGATGGGAGTTATAAATGGAAATCAAACCAAGAATACTGACATAGCCAGAAGGAAAGCAAGGTCTTGCTTATCATCAAAAATTTAGTCCTACCTTGTGTTTGGGACACTGCATGACAGGATTTCAAAAGCTGTTTGTACAAAAACAGTAATGTCAAAATTAAGTCATACATAGAAAATAAATGAATACTGAAATGATTTTGAGAAATGAGTGCAAAACCATATACAGAAAGCAAAAAAGCTAAGAGTAAAACAAGTATACACCCATCAGCAACAACTTTCCCCAAAGTGAGCTAAACAAAGGAATAAAAATAACATAACAAACAACCACGCCTGTTAGCCCAATGTGGGCCTCTCTCCTGTGAGGGACTGGGCCTGAGCTTTGAGCTGAGGCCGTTCTCTTGCTTTACTGAGTGGTAGGATTGATGTCAGATACTAATTTTTAAGACTTGAATGTGACAGTAATGGAATTGTTAGATGTCTGAAATGGTACACGTCAAGACAGATGGAACACTGGTTAGAGGACTATGGGAAGAACTATGCCCCAAGATTAAAAATGTACATATTCCATGGCTGGTAAAAGAAGCAAGACTAGAAGGTGCTTCACAGAGGACCCAGGAGCCAGAATCAAAACCAAACTGTGTGATTCCCTTTAGCTGTGTCTCCCAATCCCTTTCACAGCAGTCTAGCTAGTTACATAGATCCATCAGGCTTTATTTTGGGGTTGGTAGGGCTGGAGGGGGGACTACGATAGGGAGAAATTAAGAAACCACAAAGACAATATTTTATGGATGTTTAAGTTAAATCATCTTTGTTCTACACAAAAGGAAGAAGTCTTAGGCTTAACAACTACTTTAGGAGTCTGGGATTGTGTGAAGATGGCAAACTGTTTTGCTAAAGGAACGTGTACCTGGCTGTGAATGGAGTTCGGTTATATAGCACCACCTTGTGTTCACGAGGAGACAAGTGGATTCCCCGAACCCCCTGCACTGTGCCTAGGAGAGTGTTGTAGCAGAGGGATGGAGACCAGTGCTTCTTGTCCTTCATGTTAAATACACTACAAACATACAGGTGTTGGCTTTGCTATGGAGCAAGTGACATTTGCAAATGGAAGCTTAATGTAGAAAGTCAATTCCCAACTTGCTGGAAGTTTCTATTTGATATAGTGAATGTCTTTTTATTGACTATCATTGCATTTTTATATCAAAATATTTTCTGTTCAGTATTTTCTTAAGTTTCTGTGACTCAAAAAAATCTCAGTTGTAGTTGGCAGATGCTGCTTATGATGTATTAATAGGCATTATGTGAATTTTAAGAACATGGTCTAATCAATACAACTACTAGTAACACAGCATTTTAACACAAGCAGTCTGATATGGTTTGAATTCACCATGCATCAGTATAAAGCTCATAGCGATTTCTTTATTATGCTTTAAAAGTAGCAACACCTGAAAACTGTATTCTAGCTCTGATCTTCATCACTACGCAGTGAGGAGTAATTTTTAGCACATTTACATTCTTTAGTCAAACTCTTTAAGCAGCACACTAATTTCTAATTAGTTTCCCAATTCAGACAGTCAAAACCCAAGTATGCCTGGCCTTTCATCAGGCCCTTCTTCTAAGGAGATCCTAACGCCTCCCTGAGGTGCCCATTCTCTGCTTTCCTTGCAGCACCGATGTGAGTCCTGGGGCTTTGGGGATTGTACTGTACCAGAAGAGGATGTATTTGTGAGCTGGTCAAATGAACTGGATACTGTCTTTTGGGGATCACAGTAGTATTCGTGACTAGAATTGCTTAGCTGAAAAGGAGATGAGGAACGTAATTCGGAACCACGAGAGGACTGAGTTCTGTCCAACAGAGAGTGAGGATTTGAAACAAGAAGCTAGGTTTGTTGCCTAAGCTACAACACAAAAATGAGTCCATGGGTCTGTGTTCCTTTCTTAAGGGCCTTTTAAAATGTAATTCCTCCTGAAGTATTCTTCAGGATAAGCTATTTACTCTGAAAAAAAAAATCTTACATAGGACTGCCTTCTAGAAGGGAAGAAATGTAAAAAAAAATGCAGTATGATTATTTCATCAAAAGCTCACAGTTTCCAAACGGTGTAAATTATCAACAAAGTACAATGTCCGAACCAAGAGTGAACTGGAACCAAGTGGGACAGAAATGTACACTTTGCTGGGGGCTGCAGCCCGGTGAGCTAGAGGGTGAAAGGAAGGCAGCGGGCTGTGGCCCACATGAGACAGAGCCTGCTACACCACCCTTCAAACGCTGCTTCCTGGAAACAGATGTGTCCTGGTGTGAGTAAATGACTTGGTGGAGCCTGTATAACTATCGTATGTGCACTTGCACTTCTGAATTTAGTGTTTTTCTTTTTTGAGACAAACAAACAAACAAAAGAGGGCTGGGGGCTGTTTGTTGAGTTATGTAGGCAAACATTTAGATCCTGCTGTGGGACCATGGGAAGAAGTTACAGTTCACTTTTTAGATTGTCACTGAAAACAGATGGTTCTTCTCTTTTGCTTTTAATACACTAACACCTGCACAGCTCTAACCGAAAATGAAGAAGTAATCTGTAACCTACTTGCTCATGCCTCCCTTTTAGTGGCATCACTCTTAGGAGCTGCCCCTTTAAGAGAGCCCCCACAGCCGTTTTCCTCTCCCACTCCACAAACAGCACTTCTGTTCCTTTTGGATGAGAGGCAGGAAGCACCTATGCACTCAGCAAAGCTCTCTACCCTCCACTGTAGTCCCTGGCCACAGGCCTTCCCAAAGGGTCCCTGTGGGCCAGGGCACCGCATCCCAGAGGCGGACAGGCTGCCTATGTCTTCTGTGCACATCAGGTGAAATACCTGCTCATTCTGCTTCTCGAGGAACTCCAGGTGCTCTAGTTGGACCTTTTTCAATTGATCCATTTCTTTTGACTGCTTCATTGCCAGCTAGAAAAAAAAAAAAAGACCATTCCATGTTGTTTCAAAATTATAAATGATGGACAGCTTATTAAGGTTATAATTTAATTGAGGGTGATCATACTTTCCAAAAAGGAATGAAAAGTACCCCAAAACTGTTGAGTTTAAATTCATAGAACATATTGGGCAGATCTTTCCTTCCCAAATCTTATAAAATGGTTAAGCACCTATGCATGACTAAAATGTCACCTACATAAAATCCTTCAGATAATTTCCATAATGATGGTAGTAAGAGATTGCTTTGGCTTTCAGGGAAGGGCAAAGCTGGAATATTTAATGTTCAAAAAAAATGAAATTAAGCACATCAGCTTTAAATGCTGGTATGCAAGCACAAGTTATTGGTTACAGACTTTTTTTTCAAAGAGGAGTGCCGAGAAAAACGTGGAATACTTACTCGCTTTCTTTCTTCTAGAAACTTTTTTGTGTTGCTGCTGTTCAACTCCCTGACTCGCCTAAAAACAACAGATAGATAATAGCACAACACCACGTGAGATTCACTTATGTCCACCGGAACCGTCTTTCCTCACTGCATTTTCCAGGTAAGATTAGTGATTCCTTTCCCCTTAAATTTTATTGTAGTATTTTTCAAACACACAAAATATATAGTAAAATACAAAAGCTAGCTGTGTACACATCATTCAGATTAACCAATACTGTTTCTTTATGGTTTTCTATTTTTAAGATTTATTTTATACAGGAGGGCTACTGATTTTTTTTTTTTAGTTAATTTTGTATCTAGTCACTTCACTGAAGGTGTTTATCAGCTGAAGGAGTTCTCTGGTTGAATTTTTGGGGTCACTCACATATACTCTGACTTCTTCCTTTCCAATTTGTATCCCCTTGATCTCCTTTAACTGTCTTATTGCTCTAGCAAGGACTTCAAGAACTATGCTAAAGAGGTATGGAGAGAGTGGGCAGCCTTGCCTTGTGCCAGATTTCAGTGGGATTGATTTAAGTTTCTCTCCATTGAATTTGATGTTGGCTATAGGCTTGCTGTATGTTGCCTTTACTATTTTTACATATGTGCCTTGTATCCCTGATCTTTCCAGGACTTTAAAGATGAATGGATGTTGGATTTTGTCAATTGCTTTTTCAGCATCTAAGGAGATGATCATGTGGTCTTTTTCTTTCAGTTTGTTTATATGCTGGATTACACTGATGGATTTCTGTATATGGAACCACCCCTGCATACCTGGGATGAAGCCTACTTGTTCATAGTGGATGATATCTTTGATGTGTTCTTGTATTTGGTTTGTGAGTATTTTTGCATCAATGTTCATAAGGGAGATTGGCCTGAAATTCTCTTTCTTTGTTGGGTCTTTGTGAGGTTTAGGTACCAAGATGACTGTGGCCTCATAGAATGAGTTTGGTAATGTTCTACCTTGGATGTGACTCTAACCAAGCAAGTCAAAGACTTGTATGAAAAAAAACTTCAAGTCTCTGAAGAAAGAAATTGAAGAAGATATCAGAAGATGGAAAGATCTCCCATGCTCATGGCTTGGCAGGATTAATATAGTAAAAATGGGCATCTTACCAAAGGCAATCTACAGATACAATGCAATTCCCATCAAATTACCAACACAATTCTTTACAGACCTTGAAAGAAAAATTCTCAACTTATATGGAATAACAAGAAACCCAGAATCACTAAAACAATCCTGTACAATAAAAGATCTTCTGGAGGTATCTCCATCCCTGATATCAAGTTGTACAATAGAGCAACAGTTATAAAAACTGCATGGTACTGGCATAGAAACAGAATGGTGGATCAATGGAACCAATTAGAAGACCCAGAAATAAACCCACACACTTATGGACACCTGATCTTTGACAAAGATGCCATAACCATACAATGGAAAAAAGATAGCATCTTCAACAAAAGGTGCTGATCTAACTGGATGTCTACATGTAGAAAAATGCAAATAGATCCATACTTATCACCCTGCACAAAACTAAAGTCCAAGTGGATCAAAGACCTCAATATAAACCAAGACACACTAAACCTGATAGAATAAAAAGTGGAAGAGCCTAAAACTCATTGGCACAGGAAACAACTTCCTGAACAAGAACACCAACAGCCCAGGCTCTAAGAGCAACAATCAATAAATGGGATCTCATGAAACTGAAAAGCTTCTGTAAAGCAAAGGACACTGTCATCAGAATAAAATGGCAGCCTACAGACTGGGAAAGGTTCTTCACCAACCTTATATCTGACAGAGGGCTGATATCTAGAATATATAAAGAACTCAAGAAGTTAAAAAACAACAAATCAAGTAATCCAATTAAAAATGTGGTAAAGCGCTAAACAGAGGATTCTCAATAGAGGAATATCAAATGGCAGAGAAACACGTAAAGAAATGTTCAATGTCCTTAGTCATCTGGGAAATGCAAATGAAATCAACCCTGAGATTTCACCTTGCACCCATCAGAATGGCTAAGGTCAAAGACTCAAGTGACAATACATGCTGGAGAGGATATGGAGAAAGGGGAATCCTCCTCCATTGCTGGTGGGAATGTAAACTTGTACAACCACTTTGGAAATCAATCTGGTGCTTCTTCAAGATCCAGCTATACCACTCCTAGGTATATATACAAAATATGCTCAACTATACAAGGACATTTGCTCAACCATGTTTGTAGCAGCTTTATTCATAATAGCAAGAATCTGGAAACAACCCAGATGTCCCTCAGCTGAGGAATGAATACAGAAGGTGTAGTACATTTACACAATGGAATTCTACCCAGCAATAAAAAACAAGGAAATCATGAAATTTGCAAGAAACTAGAAAAAAAATCACCCTGAGTGAGGTATCCCAGAAGCAGAAAGACACACATAGTATATACTCACTTATAAGTGGATACTAGACATATAATATAGGATAATCATACTAAAATCTATACCTAAAGAAGCTGAGCAAGAAGGAGGACTCTGGGTAAGAGGATTAATCCTCATTTAAAAATGCAAATGGGATGGACATTGGGAGAGAGAGAAAACAGAAAACAGGACAGGAGCCTCCCACAGAGGGCTCTGAAAGACTCTACCTACCAGTGTATCAAAGCAGAGACTGAGACTCATAGCCAAACTTTGGGCAGAGTGCAGGGACTCTTAAGAAAGAAGGGGGAGATAGAAAGACCTAGAGGGGGCACAAGGAGATCAATGGAACCCAAAACTCTGGGCCCAGGGGTCTTTTCTGAGACTGATACTCCAAGCAAGGCCCATTCATGGAGATAACCTAGAATTCCTGCACAGATGTAGCTCAAGGCAGTTCATTGTGCAAGTGGGTTCCCTAGTAATGGGAACAGGGGCTGTCTCTGACATGAACTCAGTGGCTTGGGGGGTGGGGCAGCCTCACCAGGCCACAGAGGAAGACAATGCAACCACTCCCCATGTGACCTGATGGGCTAGGGTCAAATGGAAGGGGAGGAGGACCTCCTCTATCAGTGGACTTGGGGAGGGGCGTGGGTGGAGAAGAGGGAGGGAGAGTGGGATTGGGAGGGGCAGAGGGAGGGGACTTCAGTTGGGATACAAAGTGAATAAACGGTAATGAATAAAAAATAAATAAGTTAAAAAAAGATTTATTTGATTCATGCGAATGTGTTTGCTTGTGTGAGTTTGTTTGCACCATAAATGTGCAGGAGGAGAGAAGGTGTTGATCCTCTGGTCCTGGAGACAGAGGCAGTTGTGAACTGGTGAGTTGTTGCTGGGAAGCCAAATGGGGCCCTCTGCAAGGGTACCAAGACACTTAACTACAGCGCTCTGTCCAGTCTCTGCGCTCTGGTTTTTAAGGAAAAGAGAATGTTACATATAAAATTTAAACTTCTGCCCTCCTCCAGATTCTGTTTTCCCTCGTTTCTCTCCTGGGAGGAAGTCGCAGGGCTGGCAAACGCTTACTTAGCCATATCTTAACATTTTTAAACTACAAATGGATGTATCCACGTGAAATACATCTAAATGTTCTAAAATTTTCCTGTGCATAAAATCTATCAAATATAGTAGTCTGTTGTCCTCTCCTACCCAGAGTCTGACTGAGAGGGGTGAGAGGACGTCAGCATTTCTAAGATCCCATCCCACGTAGCGCTGGTATTGTGGGTGTGCTGACATGTGTGTTTTCAGGACTTTGGTTACTTTGGGTATACTTCCTTTCGGTAGCGAAGGCCCCAGAGCTGCTTGCTGGGGACACAGACAACCTCATCTTTATTACCTCATGGCTGCATCTTGGACTCTCATTTTCATCTTTGTATTCTGGAGCGTGGGCTCTGTTTTCCTCATTCAGCTGCCCAGCCTTGACGTATCAGGTACGACATTTCCACACCTTGGCTGGCGCACTGTGCTGTTTTAACCGTGTTTCTCATTACAGGTGGGGGCGCGTTTCGTGACTATACGACACGATTGGGTGAACTGTAGCCGTGAGGGCACTCACTCCATGTCTATCTTTCCTTTTCTCTTTAAAGTAGTATTTAGTTATTCTTTGAAAATTTATATATGTAGGCACTGTAAATTTCCTATTCCCTTCCTCCACGTTTCCCAGGGCCCTCCAACCAGTCTCCCTCCAACTTCAAGGCTTCTTTGTCACTAATAACCCCAAATCCAATTAGTGCCAACTGTGCACTCCTGGATGTGCAGCTGTGCACGTGGACATGGGTATTTTTCTAAGTAATTCTCTATTCCATGCATATTTTCAAAGTTACCATTACCATTATAGCAGCCTTCAAAAGTCATTTGTCTCTATTTATTTTCAGTTTCATTTCAGATATCACTAATTTGTGTTTCTTTTCTCCTTGTCATCATTCTTGCTGACCGTCTACTGAGTGGTTCACTTGGTTTTGTTTTTTTCTTCCATTTTTTAAATGTGCTCTTACTTGTCTGGCTGCTTTCTCCTGCTTCTTTTTTTCTCCTCCAGTACTCTGTGCATGTCGTTACTTATTTTGATCTGGGATGTCGGGGTTCACACTGGTTTCTACCTTTCTACCTTCTTTGAGTGTTTGGCTCATTAATTTTCATATCTTTTAAAGAAATACACATGCTTTTCATATAAAATCACTGTAGTTTTTGCCTATGATAAATACCATGCTTGCATTTTCATTTTATTGTAAATATTGTATAATTTCTGTCCAAAATTCTTCTCTGGCACAAGAATAGAACAGTGTTTTAGTTTCTATTGGTCTTGCTAAGCCCTACAATAAATCTTTGACTTTAGTGCTCAGCAGTTTGATAAAACTGAAACCACAATGATGTTTGTAATATGCTACTAAAGGGGCAACTGACTTTTTGGCATAGGGACTATTATTATTATTTTAGAAACAGCTCTTTGTTGATGCTTTAGAACAATGTAATGGTGGATACAAAGTTTCAGTCACTAGATAAAAATAAAGATATGCATACACACACACACACACACACACACACACACACACACACACACACGCCAGGCTGGCCTCAGACTCAGAGATCCTCCTACCTATGCTTCCTGAGTGCTAGGATTAAAGGCGTGTGCCACCACCGACCGGCTAAGACGGCATTTCTACATTAGCAGCACCTTGAAGTTTAAGGTAATTTGAAAACTAAATATGGCCAATATTCTGAGACAGGAGGATCTTAGTGAGTTTCAGGCTAGCCTTAGAAATATAGTAAGACACTGTAAAGAAAGGAAAAAGAAAAAGAATATTTGGACTCAGTTGAACTGAAGATCATTCTGTAACATATTTGATGAAACACAGTAAAGGACTATTTAATAGCCCAGTCTCAATGCTGAATTTTATATTTCACTTTGTACAGCCTAAAAGTTCAAATTTAACAACACAATCTAAAAAAATCAAATAAAGTTAATCTGTATTTATTATGTTGGAATATTTGAGGTTTCTGAGAGGAAGATGCATTTTCATGTCTATAAGACCCTTAAAATAGAGTTATCTGAGAAAATGCCCACAGATTTTAACATTTAAAAATGAACAAGAGCTTGAGAGGTGCTACAATACCATGATACAAATAAATGTTGGAACTGGTGACTAGTATCTCCCCTGAACCTTCTTACCAGGAGGCACACATAGCTCCACAGTGATTGATAAATATCTTGGCCAAACGGTTAAAAAAGCAATTCATCTCCAGTTCGGAATCACTATGGAGAGCTCCTAAGATGGCTCAGCGCATGAAGGAACCTCAACCAAGCCTGACAGCCCAAGTTTGACCGCTGGAGCTCAAGAAGAGAACCTGTAAATTCCACTTCCAGTTTTGGTTTCTTTAAAAATGGTTATATTAGGTAAACATGTTTTTGTTTTAATCCTAAGTGTGGGATTTTAGTTTGGGCTTTGTCCACAGCTGATAATCGCCTCCTGCGAGGTGCTTCTGCGGGGTGCTTCTCGAAGCACGGAGAAGAGTGTGCTCCAGGACTCTGAGGGATACAAATATGGGAGCCCAGAAAGAGAGGGTGTGGCGGTTTGGAGAGGCCAGGCACAGAAGGTGTGGCTTGCAGGAGACAGATAGAAAGTTTCGAGGAAGTGGCTTGGAGGAGGCCACTTGCTGTGTTTGCTGGTACAGCCCCCAAAGAACCCACGACCCTAAGAAGCTAGGAGAGGTAAAAGGGTTTGTGCCCCCCCACTCAGCTTCTCTCTCTTACCTTGAGTTAAAGGGTTGCTGGGAGGGAGGTGGAGGCGAACCTAGTGCAATAAGAACTGAGTCCTGCAAGTTGTCATCTGACCTCCAAATGAGCACCTGTGTGGTTGTGGGTGCTTGTGTGCCCCCAATACACTCACATTAAATACACAAATAGGGCCCAGGGGGCCTCATGAAGCACCAACCAAGGTCCAGTCCTGGACTCTCCCTAGGCCCCTTGCACATACATGGAGGATGTGGCACAGCCTGGCCAACGTATGGGTCACCTAGACAGGGGCGAGAGGGCTGTCGCTGACAAGGGCTTGCTGCCTGCTTTCTGATCACAGGGAAAGAAAATGTGCTAAATCCTGATGTGACTGTTATCTGTGCTGGTCTGAGTTGGTACAGAGAGACTCCCCTTATCTGAGAAGTAGGGGGGAGGGGAGAGGGAGAAGTAGAGGAGGAAAGGCCTGTGATCAGGATGTAAAGTGAACAACAAACAAACAGAACAAAACAAACATCTCAGATTCTTGGAGTACAAAACAATAAATAAATAAATAAATAAATAAATAAATAAATATAATAAAAATCAATTACTGTGTGTTTCTATTTCCATTTGGGGGCCTAGTATGTTTAAATGGCATAAAACTTCACCATAAAAGATGTGTTAACTGATAGGATGCTTTATATTCTGTCATATCTTGATTAACTATTACCTAGCATTATTTAAGAGCCAGAAAGAATAAATACAACTGAGGCAGTTTTGCTCAGAATATCAGTGGCCACTGGGCCTCCCAGACAGTCAGGCAGCCGGGGCTGAGGCACAGAACCCTCGCTTGTAGGCTGCAAAATCGCCGGCAGCCTCTGCTTCATGGGGTGACTCACGAGCCTGGAATCCTAAAATCATTTTCCTCTCTAAAATCCTGAAATCATTGTCCTCAAGGGAGCAGAAATGAGTTTTTCAGTGAACATGGCTTTCAGAGAGAGGGGCAGAACTCACATCCCTCCATGAGCAGGAACCTTGCTGTTCATGGCTGCTTCAGCTCTGGCCTGGTCTTCTGTTTACAGAACTGAAGACTTCTCAGATATGAGTCATGAGAGGTGACTGTTATCTGTGTTCACTGGCACGTTCCCCCTATGGGTAGCATGGCTGCTGATACCGCCTCAGGTTCCCTTTACCAGCTGTGGTAAAGGCTTGTACCCAACTCCTGGCACCACGGCCTCACTCAGGCCTTGTCCCACCCGTCTTGTCTTCCCTGTCTTCTTTGAGGAAAACTCCTTGTTCATTAAGTCACATCCTCCTGGATTCCTGCCTCAGTTTCTCCTTCTAGAAATCTTACCTAACCCAAGGGCAAACCAGAAGCGCTATGTAGAAGCTTTATAGATAATTCCTGGTGTCAATGTAGCAAATCAAGGTGAAAAGCCGCCTTCATGATGTTCAGAATCACTTTATCCAGAAGATGCTGACCCTGAGCAGCATGAGCCGGTAGAGTGCGGGAGAACGCTATGCAACTGTACCGATTACCGTCAGGGTTCACATGCGTCACGTGAATAACAGCCACACTTACCAGTGGTGGTTTCAGGAAAACTGGAAGCTACTCTGCTATTGTAGAACGAATCCACTTCCACAGAGGCTGCACGAAGAAGACTCTTAAAACACCTGAGTGTTTCTATCTCACATCTAGGTTGAGTCCACAGTGGCCAAGGTTCCTGACGCCGTCTCCCAGTAAAGCAACACCCCAGGTGAGCATTTGCACACAGTTACCTCTCCCTCGTGAGCGTTCCCACACTCACTTTGCCTAGTGAGCATTCTCACACTTACCTCTCCCTTTCTGCCTTATTCTTGATGGATTTATCTTGACTGATGGCTTTGCTATTTTCCATAGAGATCTTAGCCTGATGGGCTCGCATCTCCTTGCTTTCCCTATGAATTAAAAATAAAAGTCAGTGAGTGGAGAGGCCTGCGGTGGAGATTTAGAGTCCAGTAGGCCACAGTTGACGGTTAGTGAGCCTGCAGATAAACTTCTGGGGTTTGTGAGTGACCGGTGACATGCATGCGCTTTGTGCCATATCTCTCTGTGTCGTTATGATGTATAACACCAAAAAATAAAAGGCACAAATACACCAAGTAACAACAGGACTGAGCTCATGGAGGAACCCCAGCTCAAGGGAACGGAGATGGCTGAGGAAGGCAGTGCCACCTAGTGGACACATGTGGCATGGCCGGCGAACAGATGCTGTAGTTGCTCAAAAAGAGAACACAGAGCTGTCCCATGCACTGTCTGGGAGCCAGCGAGCCGGAAGGGACAGGCTGCTCTAACCTCCGCAAGCACCCTTCCTACTGAACAACAAGTATGGTGGTGAAAGGGACTACGGAGTTTCAAGTGAGTACAGGGAATAGCAGACCTGTGTTGACAGAGGACAGTGTAAGTGGTCACGTGTGCACGATGGACATGTCTGGTTTTGGATCACTCATGTACAATAAAGGCACATAGGATACTAAAATGGCGTTGGCTACAAATAGTTTTTAATATAGTGACCTCCTCAGGTCTTTCCCCGGAAAACACAGGCAAGGAGGCTGGTTAGCGAAGTCCACTGGTTTACTCTAACTCCAGAGGGGCGGGCAATGCTAACAGGGAGTTCAGTCAGCCGCCTTGCTTCCGCACATCAGCCGCCTCACTTGCAGCTCATCAGCAGGACAGTGAGAGGAAGTCTGGACCAAGGGCAGTTGCTCGGAGGAGTTTCCTATAACTTGTTAGTAAAGTGACCCTTCTGCCCACCTATGCTGCCTTCCTTTCCAGAATTCCCTCAGGAACATTTACAAATGACCAAATGATGCTATCAAGCAATCAATAAGCAAGAACAATTACAATGAAAAAAATCAAAACAAAACAAAACCCCAACCAAAAGAAACAATCTTACGGGAGAAAAGCCCTGCATGCTCGAGGGAGAGAGAGTATACTCTTTGCGTAGACATATTTTTAAAGACAAATTAGCAGCTGGGTTTGTGCTTCTTAAGAATGACTTTCTAAGCAACGAAAAACATCACTTTTTAAAATTTCTTTCAGAAAACGTCTAACTTTGAGGCTAATAATTTTTTCTTTATGTGGTTACAAAAGTGAGGACTGAAAGTGCCTCCTAATCTAAAGCATTTTGGGGCTGGGAGGCACCTCCAAGCTGAGTGTGTAGGAGAGGGCGCTGCAAGCGCGTATCCGATCAAAGCGCTCCTGAAGAAGACAGGATGATGGCCTCTCACCCCGAGAAAGCAGACCTAGCACCCAGAGCTCCACAGCACGAGGCATTTCCTGACGGAGCAAGATCATGTCAGACGCCATTAGGCCGCCTCACACAGAGCTGGAATCTATTGCAAACCACTGGATTTTCTCATAGCCGGATGCTGTTTTCTCGAAGTAAGGCTGAGGATTTTCTAATGAAAACATACCGTTTTTACAGTTGCCGTTTTAAACGTGACCGTTTTGCTGCACTGGCTGAGGTGTCTGTTTGGATTGTTCTGTGTAGCTCAGCATGCCTTACTGTGGCACTAATGGGGAGCAAGCGAGCTGCAAGCAAGCTGGCATGAAAAGACGCAATCAGCAGATACCTTTCTGCCCAGGGAAAAGTCCAACTCAGCCTCAGCCTCAGCGCTTTGCTGAGGTGGGGGCAGGCAGACGAAAGTGGTGGGTCCTTGCTGCTCTTCGATCAAGTCTGTCTTCCTAAAGTGCAGTCTTAACAGCATCCAGAAAGAGGGGAGGCCCTCGAGTGCCTTGCCACTGTGTGCTCAGTCACCCTGGAAGCCCCACTGGCCAGGCTTTCTCCCCCGTCTTACGTCTTACCTTCCTCAGAGAATACCGGTCCTTTTCACTTCCAGCCCTACCTCACCAGTGAGCCCCAAAGCCCTCAGAGGTGGAAGGCCACGTTTTTGTATGCATTATATGCAACTTGCAATCTGAGCTAACTTTGCTTAAGTAGCACCTTCCTAACACATGTGAACCATCATTGGCAGAGACTACTTCTTGCAAATCAGCTTCCTCACACACACAAACACGCACACGCACGCATGCATGTACACACGCATGCACGCACACACGCGTGCACGCACACACACAGACCAGTCATTGGGAGAAACGAGAGTTCAAGTGGGGTGTCTGCCCCTCCCACCTGTCATGGGAGAGTTTCAGCTGCTGGGTCTGCTGCTCATGAGCACTGATGAGCAGCTTCCTCAGCAGCTCACACTGCTGGTTCAGGTGCAGATCCCGGATCTCTTGCTCCTCGGCGCTGTGAGTGTTGATCATTTCTGACCACTCCTTTGTGTGCTGCGCCACGATCTCTTTGACCTGTTTGGGGAGGATGTGATGGGGTCATCTGGAACCTCTTGGGTGCAGTGTGTAGTGAAGCACAACACTATTCATGCAGGCCAGATCGCAGTTTGTTCTGTGACTCAACGGACAGCAGAACCCACAAAAGTAAACACACCAGTCACGGTTCTGCTGAGATAAGCAGTCACTCTGGCTGCGAAGCATCTCTCACTGGCCTGCTGTTTCCCTGCCTGTCTCATGCTCAGGTGTGTCTCGATCTTGGTCAGTTTTGGCACATTTCTCCTCCTCATCCTCTGTTGTTCCAGCTCCACTTCTATTAGGCCAGAGGTCTGAACGCAGCTGGACGCTCTCTGCTTCCTAGATTACAGCTTACTCCATCACTAAGTAGATGCTACAGTAGAAAGCCCTCCCCTTCTTGTGAACACACTTTGTATTACAGCTTTTCGGTTCCCCTCTCAGTATTGAGAGGTTGTTCCTGAAGCTCCTGAAATCTGTCTGACTTTATAGCTTTATTCTAGTCAATGAGACAACAGCAAATGTGCCTAAAGCAGAGGTCTACAAAACTTTTCCCCTTTTCTATGATGGGTGCCCTGTAAATGCGCCAGGACCACCTCGCTGGAGCTGAAGGTCATGAAAAACAAAAACAAACAAACAAACAAAAAAACCCCTAATCATCTTGCAGATATACAAGAGAAGACAGCAACCTCAGCTAATTTTAGCTGTTTAAATGAGCCCCACAAAGTCAGAGCCATCACCCTTTTGAATATAGTCCAAATTTGTGGCCCAAAAAATTATGAGCTAATAAATAATAGTTGTTTTAAAGGCACTGAATTCTGGCAGCTTAACACACAGCTGAAGCAAACTGATACCATTGCCAAGGTTTCCATGCTACAGGAGAAAAGTATATAAAACTCAAGGCATAAAGCGCTAATTCTCATATCTCAGCTAAAAGAGACAGAGAATGGAGAACAGCTGCACAGTTTCTGCCACACAAAACATACAACACAATGGAGAACTCCATTTAGAACAGAATGACTGGTCCATCCACGTGTTAGAGCAACGGGCCTGGGTGATGCACACACAGCCACGCTGAAGCTGTTCGTTTGAGCTTGTGTTGTAGTTGAGAGTTTTAACAATTTTTTAATTTAAAATTTATTATTATTGCAATAATGTTTGTGTTCTTCCCAAGTCTTAGCATTTAGATCTTGAAAGGCTCACAACCTTTCTGACTTGGGGAAATCGCCAGTAATTCGGCTCAACTCTTAGGATATTAACTTAATTTTTCTCACCCGAAAAGTCCTAGCAAAGATGGAGTCAAATGTAAGCAAGCACGCAGCCCACAGGGCTGGCTGCTCCTGTGTCATGTATGATGCTAGATCTTAGGGAAGTATGTTCTAGATTTTTAGTTTCAGGCCCCTGTTCACCGCTTCACTTGGTACATCAGGAGCATCAAACAACAAAAATATCAAGACAAAAATGTGCTCCAGGAAGTGGTCCTTCTCAAAGACAGTAGGTCTGAGGCAAACAGAGACCTCCCTGTCTTCCCGGTCCATCTGCTCCTACCGTTTCTGAGACCAGATCCATCCTGAGTCGCTCCTTCTAAAATAAACTATAAAGTATCTTCTGCAAGTGCCTGTGTAAAAAGCATGTTTTCTTTCTTACCTTAGATTTGTGATCTGATGTCAGAGTCTGAATTTTAATTTCTGTTTCTTTTTTTATTTCAAGACAATTACTTCCCCTGAAAATGTAGAAAATGCATGCCAGAAATTAGATATCTTTCAATTCCCCTGGATCTCTATAAACAAAACTTTCTGATGAAGACAATATATTCATCAAATACGAGATGCCATAGCTCACTGGGCGGTGTCTGGTTTTCTGGTAATGGATTTATACCTTAGAAAATATTATCTGTACCATGACTTCTCAATTCAACCACAACACAAAGAGATACTTCAGACCTAGAAATTACTTCCTTGTGTAGGATCTGTTGTCAGAGTTTTCATTTTGGTTCCTGTTTTTCTTCAAGCTGTTTTTTTTTTTTTTTTTTTTTGGTTTAAATTTATTTCATAAAATATCATCAGGAATGAAAATAGCCTTGAAATAAATTTCTAATTCTTTCATTTTGGTCATAAAACCAGATTTTTGTCTTTTAAACATGCCAGTGAGAAAGAAAATAGCATTTATTGACACGCATGGCAGGGGACAGGGGTGTGGGGAGGGCATGGCAGGGGACAGGG
>NW_026585504.1:811294-907609 GCF_907164565.1 Psammomys obesus
CAGGGGTGTGGGGAGGGCATGGCAGGGGACAGGGGTGTGGGGAGGGCCTTCTTGCTCTCTTGGGAGTAGGAAATACATGCCAGGCAATTGCCCAGCAGCCATCACTGCTTATGTCGGAGCTGATACTTTCTTTCCCACACCACTGCCGAAGACAGGACAGGACCGGGCTTCTGTCTTCAGCAGGTCTGTAATGGCTCACCACACCCCGGCTCACAAGGCTGCACCCTCGCAAAGAAATCTCTCCCTGCAGATGGCCTTTCTCATCACACCCATTGCTCCTCAGGGACTGGCGCTCAGTGTGTTTCTTCTCCAGTCTGTTATTCAGCAAGCTGACGTGTTCCTCTGGCTTTTTCCAGACAAACTCTCACAGTAAATGCAATGATGGGTTTTAGTCAGCATCCTTAAGCAGCTGGTGTAAGACTCCCTGGATGTGGGTAACTCCTGCACTGCCATGACAGGGGAAAATCCTGACTCAGACCAGCGTCAGTCCAAGAGCACCTGCATGGGTTGTGGACTTAGTGGTTTATGAAAAGCAGACATGAAGTTGGGAGGAAGATTGCCAAGAGAAGTGGGGGAGACCCAAAGGGAGAAGACACAGAGTGGATATTTCACTGGATATGCATATCAAATTCTCAAAAATAACAAAAAATAATTTTCAAAAATAAAAAGAATAAAATTTCAATATAGCAAGGAAGATAAAACATAGACTATTTGTTGAAAGTTGACATGTAAATAAAAATAAGTTTATTTTTTTGTTGGTGAATTTTTAATTTTTAAAATTTTTATTAATTATAGTTTATGACCTTTGTGTCCCAGCTGTAGTCCCCTCCCCCTTCCAATCCCACCCTCCGTCTTCTCCCATTCTCCTCCCCCAGTCCAATGATAGGGGAGGTCCTCCTCCCCTTCCATCTGGCCCTAGTCTATCAGGTCTCATCAGATGCTTATTCTGAAAACTTTGCCCCTTATAAACATGCTATTAGGGTCTATACCTCCCTTTCAACATTTTGTTTTAAAGTTTCATTGAAAATGAGAAAATAACTTTAAAAAAGACAATACTGCTGATATGGTCAGAAGTATGTAAAGCAGGCCTATGGTTGGAGTGTGATGTGTCTTTAGAAGCTCGTGTTCTGAGCCCTTGCTTCCAGGTGGCTATGTTCTGGGAGGCTGATGGAGCCCAGCGCCTTGCTGGAGGAAGCAGGTCGGGGTGGGGTGGCTTTGATAGTTATAAATGCTGCTGGATTCTGTCCTGCCCTCTGCTTCCTGCTCCTCAGTGATGTGAACATCTTTTCCCACATGCTTCTGCTGATGGGAAAGACCAGCGCCTCTGCCTGCCTGCTCTGCCACAACAGGATGGATCCAGGG
Source organism: Psammomys obesus (assembly GCF_907164565.1). NCBI lineage: Eukaryota > Metazoa > Chordata > Mammalia > Rodentia > Muridae > Psammomys > Psammomys obesus. The sequence continues at coordinate 812,657 of NW_026585504.1, forward strand.
GCGAGAAACACCCCTCCTGTGTTTGTGTCAGGTAGTGTGGCCAGTGACATAAAAATAAACAACACAGACATCTTTGCACTCCCCCTATCTCCATGGGTACATGAGATGTGCTGCTGTACTTGTCCTGACTCAAATATATTTTATGTCCAAATGTGTTCAAAGCAACAAGCCATGCTCAATGAAACACAGAGAAACAATGGGGGAAACAAAAGGCAGATTGCTTCCACATGCACGGACTTGCTCGTGTTTCCCGGGAAACATAACTGCAATAAAAATGAAGGAGCTCCCAAAGCTGAGCTCCAGCATTACCTAACCATCCTCCACTGGAGCCTCAAGCAGAGCACATTGGCTCCATGTCACGGAATTAAAATTTTGGGGACCAGAAACTGTAACAAAACCAATCCATTCTGAGGTCAGATCCTTAATTTTCTAGGTAATATCTTAAATGGACATTAAAGAAAAATAAAGAAGAAAAAAGTAGAAGAACACTCATTTCTTCCTTTCCTCTCACACTATGGAAGGCTAGAAAACCTCAGCAAGGCCTCAAAACATTTTAAAAAATCATAAAATCTACTGAAGCCTCCTTCAGTAAAACTGGGCATGAGATGATGTCTGAAAGAAGTAGAACATATATGTGTGTGTAGTGTGATGTCGCTATTTATTATAAAGGGTTTGGAAGCATTGAACAGGACATGCAGAGGGGTGTTTGCTAGGAGCATCCGTAACCATGTGGTCCCAGTCGGCAGTGTGCTTATGACGCATCAGCCCCTACGGTGCTGTGGGTTAGATTGGTCTCAATGGAGTTCCCAAAACCTTTAGCTCATGGTAAATTGTTCTAATTTTTTCAAAAGAAGATTTAGCCATAAATAGTTTTAGGATTAACTCTTTCACTTGAGAGTTGGTTGTAACTTTTTGTTTTATAAATATTTTTTCTCTTAATTTCTAGGACTATTAGGTTCTTCTGCGGTCTCCACAGGCTGTGCAAGGCCACTCAGCTACAGGGAGAAAGCTTCAAGCATCAACCATTGGTCTTACCCCTTCTTCTTCATCGCCTTCTCTAGGATTTTCTCATGTGTTGACTTCTCTTTGTCGTACTGGGCCACAATTTTGTCAACTTGCGTGCAGTGCAACTTCTGCATGGTGCTGTGCTCCTGAGCAGGAAGAGTTTGCAGTTACAAGCCAGACTTTAGTCGAAGGAAAAGCCTGCCCTGCCAAGCTAGCCTTTTCCCATCAGCTCTTCCTGAGTGTTTGGAAAGCCAGTAAGTAATACAGTCTTAGAACTGGGCACATTTCTAGCTGCCCCCCCACAACATTCAAGAGTATCCCTAGAAAGGGAGTGTCCAGCCTCAGCCTAATGAACACACCACTTCAAAAGGAAGCTCTGCTTTCAAGCGGCACCCACATCCAGCGCTGAAAAGCTGAGGAGCCGTCTGCGCTCTACTGAACTGGGGGAATATGGAGAAGTGAAGTATGATCCCCACTGTGCCAGCACCCTTCGACCCTCTGAACACAGGTAACATTTTTTTTTTAATTTTATTTTTCTTTTTAGTTACATTTTGTTAACTCTGTGTCCCAGTTGTATCCCGCTCCCTCATTCCCTCCCCAACCCCACACTCCCTCCCTGGTCTCCTCCCTGCCCCTTTCCAAGTCCCCTGATAGGGGAGGACCTCCTCCCCTTTCATTTGACCCTGTTTTATCAGGTATCTTCAGGGCTGGCTGCAAAGTCCTCCTCTGTAGCCTAACAGTACTGCTCCTCCCCTGGGGGGGGGGAAATCAAACAGCTTGCCCTTGAGATCCTGTTAGAAATAGTCCGTGTTCCCCTTACTTTGGAAAACTACTTGGTTACTGAGCTACCACGGGCCACATCCGAGCAGAAGTTCTAGGTTATATCCATAGATGGTCCTTGGTTGAGTGTCAGTCGATGCCTCATCATGAACTGCAACTGTTCAGAAGTGGCCTACACATTACCAGTTACACTGCATGCAGAGCCAAGAACAGCATTTTCAGTAGCAGCTTTATCAAAATGCTAGACTGGTGCAAGTTTCAGGGCTACTTTCCTTGACTCATCTATGTTGGTGCCACAGGCCTAAGCTACAAGTTGTTTTAAGAAGTGACTGAGCTGGAGGAAGGGAAAACAGGGAGGTCCCATAAAGGTAAGGTCTCAGATGGGATGTGCATTGAACGTATGACAGGAGTCTACTGAAAGCATCTGAAAGATTCTAACTAGCAGTGTTTTCAAAGCAGATACAAAGACTCATAACCAAACCTTCGGCAGAGTACAGGGAATCATATGAAAGAAGGGGAGTTAGTCTGATGAGGAAAGGATAGGAGCTCCACAAGGACCAAATATATCTGGGCACAGGGTCTTTTCTGAGACTGACATTCAACCAAGGACCATGTATGGATATAACCTAGAACCTCTGCCCGGATGTAGCCCGTGGTAGCTTAGTAACCAATTGGTTTCCCATAATAAGGGGAACAAGGACTATTTCTAACAGGAACTCAATGGCTGGCTCTTTGACCTCCCCACCCCCCAAGGGAGGAGCAGTCCTGTTAGGCCACAGAGGAGGACTTTGCAGCCAGTTCTGAAGATACCTGATAAAACAGGGTCAGATGAATGGGGAGGAGGTCCCCCCCATCAGTGGACTTGGAAAGGGGCAGGGTGGAGATGAAGGAGAGAGGGTGGGATTGGGAGGGAATGAGGGAGCGGGATACAGCTGGGATACAGAGTTAATAAAATGTAACTAATAAAAAAATAAAATTAAAAAAATTAAAAAAAAGGTAAGGTCTCACGGTTTTCCTCTGGAGAACACAGGAGGGCCTCATACACTGAGTCTCTCTTGACCCCGGACAAGTATAAATGCTCCCACTTTTCTGACTGTGATCAAATCTAGATAAAACCAATTAAAAGCATACTTGTCTTCTAATGAAAGTGACCCTAGGTTGAGACCTCAAGACTCCCTGTTAGGTGGGATTACCATTTTCTTTACTGTTTTTGTGTCTGCTCTAATGGGCTCCTAAGAACCTCCACTCTACTTTCTACTTCAAATTGAAAAAGTGGTTCTAGAAGTTGAGAAACACTTAGAATCCTAATAATCAGCTGCATTCCAAGAGTCAAAAGCAGCTGACCATAAACAGGCAAGAACTCTTTACTCCTTTCTTATTGTCTCACTATCCTACCCTATATCACAGACACATTTCTAGGGCTTTCTTTTCAAAAGGCAACTGTTATGTTCACACTGTCATTCACCGTTTCATCTTGTAGCTAACTTTCATGTTTAGAAATGGACTCTGGAGAGATGAGCGTTTAAAACACATTTCCATGTTCACTGAGTTGTGCAGGTGTTATCTTCAGCAACAGGGCCTTGCTGTCAGTTTGTACAGAGTAAACTATAGTTTTGGCAATAGCCTTGGTTGCTTCGGGGTTTCCATGGGACCCCTTTTTGACAATGACTCAATCAGAGTCAAATTGTAACCCATTCCTGGTCCTGGAAACTTCAACTGGTGACAACACATGTCCAGTTGGGGCTCTGCCTCACCCGTTATTTAGAGATTTCCTTTAGACTGCCTTCATATATTGCCTTGTATATTTTAGGAAGCTACTGCATTAAGTTTCCATACTATTCCTCAAATGGCCCTTAATTTTAGCTGTCTCTCCCCTATTCTCTCTGTCCTCCCTCTCCTCCTTTTCCGACCCTCCCTTCCAGCCTCCCCTCCACCCATTCATAACTATTTAGTCTATTTACCTTTCCTATGGAGATCTGTCTTCCTCCACCTTCACAATAGTCCCTTACTTTGTACCTAACCTCTGTGACTATAGATTGTAAACTTTACAACTAACATCCACATATAAGTGGGTAAATAACATATTTAGCTTTTTGTGTCCCAGTTATCTCATTCAGAATGATTTCTTTCTATCTCCATCTATTTATCTGTGAGTTTGATGACTTTCTTGTTTTAACTGTTGAGTAATATTTCATTGTGCTACAAAGAGCCTTCACCCTCAGTGCTAGCAGCGTTGGTAAAGGAAGGTACTCTTCACACTACCAAAAGAGAAACGCAAACAGTTGCCAACTCTTTGCTCACAAGCTAAGCTAGTGCGGTGCTGACCAAAGCTTGTGGGAGCTACCAACCGACATCTGATTTGCTTTAAGACCACTCCCCAAGATGGAAACCACACCCCACACTGCTTGAGTGACTAAGGACCTGAGACCAGATAGATCAGGTACCTAGGGTAAAAACAAGCATCACTGTTCTACTAAAAGAACACAGCAACAAAAGGACTCCTAATGACCTTCTGCTATACTCATAGATCAATGTCTTGCTTAGCCATCGTCAGAGAAGCTTCCTCCTGAAGCATATGGGAACAGGTATGGACACCTTACAGGTAGACCATACGCAAAGAGTTAGAGATCTTGGGACACTCAGCCCTAAACAGGATGGCTCCATCAAATCCCTCCCCCCAGGGCTTAAGGAGCCATCCAGAAGAGGAGGTGGAAAGAGTACAAGAGCCAAAGGGGATGAGGAATGCCGAGGATACAAGGCCGTCTGAATCAACAGCATTGACACACATCTGACTCACAGAGACTGAGGCAGCGTTCAAAGTACCTGTATGGGTCCTTCGGGGACACATTACAGCTTTCAGGTTAGTGTTTTTATGGTATTTCTTAGTGTGCGACAGGGGAATCTCAGCACCTATATCTATTTCTTATGCCTTTTCTTGGGCTCTTTTCCTTCTGGTTTGTTATGTCCTATTCTAAGGTGTTAGTTTTTGTTTTAATTATTATATTCCATTATTATCCTTTAGAAGCCTGTTTGTTTCCTAATGAGAGACAGAAAGGGAGTGAATCTGAATGGGAGGGGAAGTGGGAAGGAACAGGAAGGAGAGAAAAGGGTGGTGGCCACTGCCAATGCAGAAAGTAATTATGTGCCAAGAACTTGGACGACGCAAATAGTGCAGATAGTGGTCTTATAAAGTAGAGAGTGCAAGGGGTGTGTAGCCAGGGCCTGACAGTGTCAGCTCTCCAGCAAAGAGCAATCTCCAGATTTCAGTTATCCCTGTCCAGGCTGTGGAGAGCACTCTTGACGTTTGTACAATGCAAAGTGGCACTGAGTAAGTGTTAGTCTCATGCACCACACTAGCTCTATGTGAGACTCCCAAACTCAGCCTTCCCAAGCACAACGCAGGCTAAGCAGCAAAGCATATTTAATGTGAGCGAGGGGTCCATTCATAAGCGTTTAACGCACAGTATGACCTCAGCTTCTGAAGTGTAAGAGAGCATGGAAAAGAAGCAGGCAAATGCAGCTCCCTGAGAAGCGGGCAAGACGGGGACCATGTTTTCCTGTTGTGCTTTAACTCCCTTACTTATTCCAGAGAATTCTGAAATATATTTCCTCCACAAAATGCACATTATCCAGTTATAATGGAAATCCTCACAAAGTCAGACAGCAGGATTTAGGGAGATTTAAAATATCCATTTATATCTTATTAAAACGTAGGGGCTTTCAGAACCATGGAGTTACTTTCTACAAAGAAGGTAACTTAGACTTATCCAGCCGTTATGGGGTCCAGGGTCAGTAACTGGTATGGATGTTCCATTTAACCTGGGAGGAAAGTAGACAGACTGAAGGTCAGGGAATCCTCAGGTGAAAAAAAGGCCACCTAATACCCTCAATTTCACAGAGAGACAATTTGTGTATTTTCCTGTTTCCCTACCAAGCAACATAGGCCTGCAAACCAAGAAACCAGGGAACCAACGCACCTGTACTTACTGAGTAGGCCAAGTTCCACAGAACTAAGAAAATCCTAATATCTTATGTGTCGTCACTGTGTTTGGCCCAAGGGAGAGGACCTTATTTACTTACTGAAGCATCTAATATCCACATGATTAATACAGTAAGAATGTTAGATGGCGGAGGCGGGGCAAGATGGCGGTGCCGGGAGGACTCTCATTCTGAGCAGCACAGCAGGATCAGCATAGTGACCAACAATCAGAACTCGCGGCCATAAAACACAGTCATTGTGTTTCCCAGGTGAGAGGATACCCCACAGTGGGGATTCAATCAGCTTTTAACTTACCCGGCTAAAATGCGGAAGAAATCCTGGTTCCGCCAGACGCTTGGCTGCCGGCCGCTAGCCCCAGCCCCAGCCCCAGCCCAGAGCCACAAGCCAGTGTCTCTGGTCATGGTCCTAGACTAAACCGTGTGCACCACACTATCAGAGACTGGAACTTTCAGTCGAGAGATAACCCCACGGTACAGGAAAAGATTGGGACCGACCTTAGGTCACCCAGATATCCCCTGGAAAAGACTCGGGTTCCATGGGTGCCCCAGGAGCCAGCCCAGAGCCAGAGCCGGGGACCCAGGCTCCGGTACAGAGCCCTGCCTGCCTGCGTGCCTGATTCGCCACCTGAGATAGAACTGTGGGCACCAGGGCACCAGCGAATGAGTTCCACTGTCTGGTGCAAACACACAGGGAGGGAAACGGCTGGTCTGATCTCAGAACACTCAGCTGACACCCCCACCCCGAAAAAGTCTCGGGAAAATTACCCAGTTTAGGCAGACACCCAGGCTCCCAAAGGCTGGAAAGGCAGACACAGGCAGTTTCTGTGCACCAGACAGCTGGCGGAGACTGAGCCGCCATCACTCAGCTGTGCTCCAGACACAGGCAGTTTCTGTGGCCAGCCAGCTGGCGGAGACTGAGCAGTGTGCACCAGGGCAAAAAAAGAGACGGGGAGTCTCTGTCTCCTGAGAATCCACAGGGAAGGAAGGAAACTGTACTGACTTAAATCACCCAGTCCTTCCCTGGAAAAAGACTAGCAGACCAGCGGGGCCGAGCCGCCATCACTCAGCTGTGCTCCAGACACAGGCACAAACAGTTGCTGCGCGCCAGATGTCCAACTGGGTCACAGCAGCTGATCATTAAATTTACAGCAAGAAACCCAGAAACAGGGCAGTTGTCCTCACGACTTCCCTGGGTGAGAGGAGAACCCTCTCGACTAACAAAGAACACAGTTACCACTCAGGTCTCTATCCCTGAGGTGAGCAGCAGCAACTCCTGAAAAAACGCCAGCCATCCAGGGACTATACCCAAAAAGCTGAGAAGACATCCTTCAGGAAAAACCAGCTTTCTGCAAAGGGGATTCTTTCCACCACAGGATCCCCAGGAACCACCAGAAAATAACCCCAAACACCTAAGATAGCACAATGGGTAGAGGCCAGCGTAAAAGCTCAAGCAACAAAAGACAGAGCAATATGGCATCTCCAGAACCCAGTTACCCAGGGGCAAGTAGCCCTGGACACCTCAGCACAACTGAAATCCAAGAAGATGACCTAACAACTATGCTCATGAAGATGATAACAGAGGAAACAAATAAGATACGTAAAGACATAGAGGAAGATAAACTCAAACAGAATATTGCCATCCGTAAAGAAATAGAGGAAGCTGCAGCCAAACAGTTTATGGCCTTTAGAAAGGAAATGCTTAAAGCACTGAATGAAATGAAAGAAACAGAGTTGAAGGAACTAAAAGAAAAACAGGAAAGTACAATCAGACAGGTGAAGGAAGTAAACAAAACAACTCAAGACCTGAAGATAGAATTGGAAAAATTAAAGAAAACACAAATGGAGGAAATAATGGAGAGGAAGAATCTAGGGAAGAAAACAGGAACTACAGAGGTAAGCATAACCAACAGGCTATAAGAGATGGAAGAAAGAATCTCAGGTGTAGAAGATACAATGGAAGAAATCGATGTATCTGTCAAAGAAAATGTTAAATCCAAAAAATTCCTGACACAGACCGTCCAAGAAATCCAAGACAATATGAAAAGACAAAACCTAAGAATAATAGGTATAGAGGAAAAAGAAGACTTCCTTCTCCAAGGCCCAGAAAATATTTTCAACAAAATCATTGAAGAAAATTTCCCCAAGTTAAAGGAGAGGCCAATAAGAATATATGAGGCCTACAGAACACCCAACAAATTTGACCAGAAAAGAAAATCCTCCCGCCACATAATAATCAAAACCATAAGTATACAGAACAAAGAAAAAATACTAAAAGCTGCAAGGGAAAAAGGCCAAGTAACATATAATGGCAAACCCATTAGATTCACACCTGACTTTTCAACAGAGACTATGAAAGCCAGAAGGGCCTGGACGGATATCATGCAGACCCTAAGAGAACACAGATGTCAGCCTAGGCTACTATACCCCGCAAAACTCTCAGTCCTCATAGACGGAGAAAATAAGATATCAATGACAAAAACAAATTTCAACAAGACCTACAAACAAATCTAGCATTACAGAAGACACTGGAAGGGAAAATATAACCCCCAAAAATTAGCTTCTTTCAAGAAAACACAGGAAATAATTAACCTTACTACAGTAAAACAAAAAGCAACCAAGCACACAACCTGATGACCACAGCCAACATCAAAATCAAGGGATCTAACAGCCACTGGTCATTAATCTCTCTCAACATCAATGGACTCAACTCTCCAATAAAAAGACACAGATTAACAGAATTGATATGTAAACAAAACCCAGCAATCTGTTGCATACAAGAAACACACCTAAGACACAAAGATAGATATTACCTGAGGGTAAAGGGTTGGAAGACGACTTTCCAAGCAAACGGACCCAAGAAGCAAGCAGGAGTAGCCATTCTAATATCTGATAAAATAGACTTTCAACCAAAATTAATCAAAAGAAATGGGGAAGGACACTTCATACTCATCAAGGGACAATTCCACCAGGAAGACATCACAATCCTGAACATCTATGCCCCAAATACAAGAGCACTCACATTTGTTAAAGAAACATTGATAAAATTTAAACCACATATAGATCCCCACACATTAATAGTGGGAGACTTCAACACCCCACTCTCAACAAAGGACAGGTCAACAAAACAGAAATTAAACAAAGAAACAATGTCTCTGACAGAGGTCATGAATCAAATGGACCTAAAAGACATTTACAGAACTTTACACCCAAACACAAAAGAATTTACCTTCTTCTCAGCACCTCATGGAACCTTCTCCAAAATAGACCATATAGTTGGTCACAAAGCAAGCCTCAATAGATACAAGAAGATTGAAATACTCCCTTGTATCTTGTCTGATCACCATGGAATAAAGCTGAACCTCAACAATAACAGAAATAGCAAAAAGCCTACACACACATGGAAACTGAACAACTTGTTACTAAATGACAGCTGGGTCAGGGAAGAAATAAAGAAAGAAATTAAAGTCTTCCTAGAACTCAATGAAAATGAAGACACAACATACCCAAACTTGTGGGACACAATGAAAGCAGTGCTAAGAGGAAAGTTCATAGCACTAAGTGCCTTTAAGAAGAAATTCGAGACAGCTCATTCAAGCAACTTCATGGCTCACTTAAAAACCCTAGAAAAAGAAGAAGCAGACACACCAAGAAGGAGTAGACGGCTGGAAATAATCAAACTCAGGGCTGAAATCAATCAATTGGAAACAAATAAAACAATTCAAAGAATCAATGAAACCAAGAGCTGGTTCTTTGAGAAAATCAACAAGATCGACAAACCCTTAGCCAAGCTAACTAAAAGGCAGAGAGACACCACCCAAATCAACAAAATCAGAAATAAAAAGGGGGACATAACTACAGACACTGAGGAAATCCAAACAATCATTAGGACTTACTTCAAAAGTCTATATGCCACAAAATTTGAAAATCTAAATGAAATGGACAATTTTCTTGATCGATTTGACTTACCAAAGCTGAACCAGGACCAGGTAAATCAACTAAATAGTCCTATATCCCCCAAAGAAATAGAAGCGGTCATCAAAAGTCTCCCATCCAAAAAAAGCCCAAGACCAGATGGCTTCAGCGCAGAATTCTACCAGACCTTCAGAGAAGAGCTAACACCAATTCTCTTCAAACTATTTCACAAAATAGAAACAGAAGGAACATTACCAAACTCATTCTATGAAGCCACAGTCACCTTGGTACCTAAACCTCACAAAGACTCAACAAAGAAAGAGAATTTCAGGCCAATCTCCCTTATGAATATTGACGCAAAAATACTTAACAAAATACTTGCAAACCGAATCTAAGAACACATCAAAGATATTATCCACTATGACCAAGTAGGCTTCATCCCAGGTATGCAGGGATGGTTCAATATACAGAAACCCATCAATGTGATCCACCATATTAACAAACTGAAAGAAAAAAAACCGCATGATAATCTCCCTAGATGCTGAGAAAGCATTTGACAAAATCCAACATCCATTCATGTTTAAAGTATTGGAGAGATCAGGGATACAAGGCACATATCTAAACATAGTAAAGGCGATATACAGCAAGCCTATAGCCAACATCAAACTAAACGGAGAGAAACTTAAAGCAATCCCACTAAAATCAGGGACAAGACAAGGCTGCCCACTCTCCCCATATTTCTTCAACATAGTGCTGGAAGTCCTTGCTAGAGCAATAAGACAGTTGAAGGAGATCAAGGGGGATACAGATTGGAAAAGAAGAAGTCAAATTATCACTATTTGCAGATAGTATACGTGAGTGACCCCAAAAAGTACACCAGGGAACTTCTACAGCTGATAAACACCTTCAGCAAAGTGGCTGGATACAAAATTAACTCAAAAAAATCAGTAACCCTCCTGTATACAAAAGACAAAAGGGCTGAGAAAGAAATTAGGGAAACAACACCCTTCACAATAGCCACAAATGACATAAGGTACCTCAGAGTAACCCTAACCAAGGAAGTCAAAGACTTGTATGAAAAAAATTTCAAGTCTCTGAAGAAAGAATTAGAAGAAGATATGAGAAGATGGAAAGATCTCCCATGCTCATGGCTTGGCAGGATTAACATAGTAAAAATGGCCATTTTACCAAAAGCAATCTACAGATTTAATGCAATTCCCATCAAATTGCCAACACAACTCTTTACAGACCTGGAAAGAAAAATTCTCAACTTCATATGGAATAACAAGAAACCCAGAATTGCTAAAACAATCCTCTACAATAAAAGATCTTCTGGAGGTATCTCCATCCCTGATCTTAAGTTGTACTATAGAGCAACAGTTATAAAAACTGCATGGTACTGGCATAGAAACAGAATGGTGGATCAATGGAACCGAACAGAGGACCCAGAAATAAACCCACACACTTATGGACACCTGATCTTTGACAAAGATGCCAAAACCATACAATGGAAAAAAGATAGCATCTTCAACAAATGGTGCTGGTCCAACTGGATGTCTACATGTAGAAAAATGAAAATAGATCCATACTTATCACCCTGCACAAAACTGAAGTCCAAGGGGATCAAAGACCTCAACATAAAACCAGACACATTAAATAGGCCAGAAAAAAAAGTGGGGAATACCCTCGAACTCATTGGTACAGGAGAAAACTTCCTGAACAGAACACCAACAGCACAGGCTCTAAGAGCAACAATCAATAAATGGGACCTCATGAAACTGAAAAGCTTCTGTAAAGCAAAGGACACCGTCATCAAAACAAGACTGCCTACAGATTGGGAAAGAATTTTCACCAACCCTTTATCTGACAGAGGACTCATATCCAGTATATATAAAGAACTAAACAAGCTGAAAAGCAGCAAACCAAGTAATCCACTTAAAAAATGGGGAACAGAGCTAAACAGAGAATTCTCAATAGAGCAATATCGAATGGCAGAGAAGCACTTAAAGAAATGTTCAACCTCATTAGCCATTAGGGAAATGCAAATCAAAACAACCCTGAGTTTCACCTTACACCCATGAGAATGGCCAAGATCAAAAACTCAAGTGACAACACATGCTGGAGAGGTTGTGGAGAAAGGGGAACCCTTCTCCACTGCTGGTGGGAATGTAAACCTCAACAACCACTCTGGAAATCAATCTGGCACTTTCTCAGACAACTAGGAATAGTGCTTCCTCAAGATCCAGCTACACCACTCCTAGGCATATATCCAAAAGAGGCTCAAGTACACAAAAAGGACATTTGCTCAACCATGTTTGTAGCAGCTTTATTTGTAATAGCCAGAATCTGAAAACAACCCAGATGCCCTTCAACTGAAGAATGGATGCAGAAATTGTGGTACATCTATACAATGGAATATTACTCAGCAATGAAAAATTAGGAAATCATGAAATTTGCAGGTAAATGGTGGGACCTGGAAAGGATCATCCGCAGTGAGTTGTCCCAGAAGCAAAAAGACACACACGGTATATACTCACTCATATAGACATACAACGTAGGGCAAACTCACTAAAATCTATGCATCTAAAGAAACCAAGCAAGAGAGAGGACCCTAACTAAAATGTTCAATCCCCACCTGAAAGGCAAAGAGGATGGATATCAGAAGAAGAAGAAAACAGGAAACAACCTAGAAACCTGCTACAGAGGGCCTCTGAAAGCCAGAAGAAGAAAACAGGAAACAAACTAGGAACCTACCAAAGAGGGCCTCTGAAAGCCTCTGCCCTGCAGACTATCAAAGCAGTTGAGCCTGATGGCCAACTGTTGGGCAGAGTGAATGGAATTTTATGTAAGAAGTGGGAAATAGTAAGAGCTGGAGAGGACAGGAACTCCAAAGGAGAGCAACAGAACAAGAAAATTTGAACACAGGGAACTTCCCAGAGACTCATACTCCAACCAAGGACTATTCATGGAGATAACCTAGAACCCCTGCACAGATGTAGCCCATGGCAGGTCAGTGTCCAAGTGGGTTACTTAGTAATGAGAAGAGGGACTGCCTCTGACACAATCTGATTGGCCTGCTCTTTGATCACCTCCCCCTGAGGGGGGAGCAGCCCTACCAGGCCACAGAAGAGAACAATGCAGCCACTTTTGATGAGAACTGATAGACTAAGATCAGAAAGGAGAGGAAGACCTCCCCTATCAGTGGACTTGGGGAGGGGCATTCATGCAGAAACGGGAGGGAGGATGGGATCGGGAGGGGCTTATGGGGGGATACAAAATGAATAAAGTGTAATTAAAAAAAAAAAAAAGAATGTTGATGGCTAGGGTTCAGCCCTGCTGCTTCCCAACTCTGGGGCTAAAGGACTTGATTTAACTGATTTTGATTTCCTTGAGTGTGAAAAAGCTACTTGAGAGAGTTTACCATCTAGGATAAGATCATGCAAATAAGCACTGACCTCTAGCTGCTGCTAGCTCTGCTGCTATTTTTAGCCACAGTTGTAAGTTGAAGGGCTACTGAATGAGCTAAGGAAATTCATGTTTATGACCAGCACAATGGCCACCAAGAGGCCACTGAATGACAGAGAAAACCTGTTTTATTAGACTGCAGTACCTGGGCACCAACTTTATTCCTAATGATTGAAGTAATTGTATTTCTTTTTCCCTTCCTATGGCCTTTCCACAGTCCAAACTATTACAAATCAGCAACGAAAATAAAATCCAAACTTTAAACATCTCTGTCTTCATAACCCCCCCCCCCCCACACACACACACACACAGACACACATATCTTTGTCCTCTTCTTTGGGCTATGAATTGAGTATCACAAATGGAGCACACTGGCTTGAATGAGAAACGCCCCCATAAGCTCATATATGTTTGAATGCTTGGTCTTGTCTGCTGTCTGGGAAGGACCACATGGTCCGGTCTCGTATGTACTGGGGAGGCTGTGAGGGTCTGGGAAGGACCGCGTGGTACGGTTTTGTTGGAGGTACATACTGGGGGGTGAGGGTTCCAATGCCATTCTCAGTGAGGGTCTGAGTCTCTCTCTCCCTGGAGGTTGTGGTCCCAACATGTAAGCTCTCAGCTTTCTCCGGTACCATGCCTGCCTGTCACTATGCTCTCCACCATGATGGTCACGGACGTACCCTCTGAAACCGTGAGACCCCAATTAAATGCTTTCCTTTATAAGTTGCCTTGGTCATGCAATAGAAAAGTAACTAAGACACTGGGATTCATGAAAGTTGGTAACAGTCCTTGAAGTGATCTGTCACTACACAAGCATAACTATGAATTCAACAGCACAGGAAACACTCAAGGGCCACGATAAGGTCTGGCCTCTCCGAGAACAAACGTAGAGAAATGACCAGCTTCTCAGCCAGGCCACCTGCACGTTAGTAAGTTTATCCCATTCCCAGCAGCAAGCACCGGCCTGAATGAGGCCTGGGCAGAGCAGGAAGACGTAAATATGCAATGTTTACACGAAAGAGTTTCAAAGTCTTTTCAGACAAAAAAAGGAGCTTCTCGGTCTCTCTATGTCCTTCATGAAGAGGACACACAGGATCCTGACAGCAGAGGCAGTCGTAAGGCTTCTCAAGAGGGAAAAGAAGTTCTGCATCTCCCACCCCACCTCAGCTCTGCCCATCTCTCCCCAGCTCTGCCCATCTCTCCCCAGCTCTGCCCATCTCTCCCCAGCTCTGCCCATCTCTCCTCAGCTCTGCCCCACCCCACCTCAGCTCTGCCCATCTCTCCTCAGCTCTGTCCATCTCACCTCAGCTCTGCCCATCTCTCCTCAGCTCTGCCCATCTCTCCTCAGCTCTGCCCATCTCTCCTCAGCTCTGCCCATCTCTCCTCAGCTCTGTCCATCTCACCTCAGCTCTGCACCCACCTCACCATCAGTTCTAGATGACCCCACCTCACCTCTGCAAGAGAGACCAGAAAGAAGTATATTGACTGAGAAATGAGAACCTGTTCAACTCATTGGGGAATTCTTGAGGCCACTTTCTGCTATTCTCTTAAATTTGTAACTATGTCTTAAGATTTATTCTGATCTCTGTCTGGGAGGCTTCTTAGGGATAAAAAGAAAAGTATAGAAATTTCAGAAGTAGGTTACTGGTTAGGGTTTATACAGCGCTCCTGCTAGCCTCTCCCCACATACACTGTTTTAAAAAGTACTGGACTGTGACCAGGGAAAAAGGCACCAGAGGTTACTAGCGAGGTAGGATGGGAGTCATGCTTGCTGTTCAGCTGGCCAGAGTTAGTTTCTAGTATTATGGGCCATGAATGGTTCGCTGTACACGACACAAAACAGAAGTGTCAGTACTCATCAGCGAGCTAAAGTAAAATACAAAAGAATCAGAGAAGGGTGCACCCATGTATGTAAAAACCATAGTACCTTTGCGTGTTTCTTCTTTAAAGAGTTTAACTCCTTCTGTTGTTTCTTTAAATGCTTCAAGTATGCCTGCAGGGGAAAAAAAGAGGATCCAGAATGAGCTCTCTCTCTCCCCTTCTTCCCTTCTATCCTTTCTCCAGAAGTAGTTATAATGATTATACCTTGTGGCAAACAAAGAACCTTTTTTTTTTTTTTTTAATCACTGTGCATACTATAAGAACATCCAAAAAGCAGTCAAGATATTTTACCTTCATTTGCTTTAAATCTTCTATCCTCACTTGAGGGATAAGTTCAATACCTTAAAAAAAGGCACAAAAATGTCAATATGTATATTGAAAATTAGAGTGGGTAAGAGACAATATAAACTGCCGTTCTAAAGCTGTACCTAAGCTTCCAGAGCAGCCCGCGAGCCTGCCGCAGGCAGGACCATTTACCCGCTAATAATGAAGCACAGAATTAGGCCATTGTACAGTTTTGGGTCCTTGTTTCCTGACCATCATATGACTCAGGCACATGTAAGTTAGAGAAAAAAGAAGGCCCTAAGACAGTCCTTGGACAGGACACAGGGAAAAGGCGGCCCAGGCAGGTCCTCCGGAGCGCCTTCCTGGAAATGGCTTCGGAATTGCTTTATCTGCGAGAAGAAACCTTTCACACATGTCAGCTACACAGGAGGTTCCTAACACCTTCCAGACATTTCAGTGCAGAATTCCCCAGGACTCAGGGCAATTGTGGAGGAATAATTATAATTCCCAATCGGCCAGCCTTAGCACTAAGCGACCCCACAACGAGGTCAGGCACAACAGTCTCGGTTGCACCTGCTGTCATCTCTGTTGTTAACACAGTTTTCAGTCAACCGACTTCCATCTCTATTCCTAACTCAGTCATCCATCATCAAAAAGCAAAAAATCTGTAAGCTCCTTTTTGACAAATGTAGCTTTAGTCTTTAAGCAATATGCTACTGAGTGTGGCAATGTCTTAAACATAGAGGAAATAATGAAATTAGGCTCCCTGTTTAAAGGATTCTGCCATGAGGACTTTGAGTAATACACTCAGCCCGCTTGCTAGCTCTTAGCTGGACTCACGGTAGTCAAGGCAAACACAATTGCAGAGGAATAACTAATGGGCTCTGATGGACTGCAGATTTTCATCACAGGCAAATAAAATGAATGTGGACTCAATGACAGTTGATTTCTCTTGGAATCCCTCAAGCAGGTGTGATGTAGGTAAGATGGGTATGGAGTCCCACGCTCTTGCTTTCAAGTTTGATTCATTTTAAGATCTGCATGTCCCGTGAATGTAGAAGAAAAATCTTGACTGGGAGAATCAGTGGAGGGACCCATGATATTTTGGGGTAGGATGAGAAAGGTATAAAGGGCTATTTTCTGGTATTTTGAGCATGGTGTCCCAAACCCTGTCCTGGCCTCAAAGTGCACAGTGAGCTTTGGCAGTATAAACAGCAGGTGAATGCTACAATGCCAAAGCCTTCCTATTCTTGGCTGCTAACTCTCTAGAAAGAGCACACAGGGTTCAGAATTCTGTTAGGTCCTTAGACACCCAGCAAATCCTAGGGACTTAGTCCTCCCCAACAAGACTTTCTTTTCTTGTTTTGATCTTAACCAAATCTTGATAAGCAGGAGCCTGAAGACGACATACCTTCCTCAGTCACATTTTTGTATTGTTGGAGAAATATACAAATGGTGTGTAAAAATTCCCCTAAGTAGCCAGGGAAGCCTCACAATTACAGAACAAGAATCGCTTCCATTACACATGCTGAGAGCAGTGCGTGCAGTAGAACATCTGACAGCAATAGAGGCAGCTTTATGTGAGGTATGAGACCTGTAGCTATTGGACATCTGATATGTGGTGTATGAAGAACTTACCGTTCAAGCTTTGCATTGCTGCACGTAGCTACCATGTTGAACAGGCTAGCATGACAGAGAGCACATGTCCGCTGGCTGGCCTGATAGGACAGTGGGCCAGGCTTCACATCTTATGCTCCAAAGGTTCTGGCTAATTGTGGATCTACTACATAAAGCTTTTTAAAGTCTTTTTAATTACAATTTATTCACTTTGTATCCCAGCTGTAGTTCCCTCCCTAGTCCTCTCCCAATCCTGCCCTCACTCCCTCTTCTTACATAAAGCTTTTGATACTATCAATATAGCTCCATAGATCAACTTGCTTTCTCAAACCCTAACCTAGAAACTAGCTAGGTCCAGAGTATACTTAACCCCTTATTCTTAAAACATCAAAGAAAACAAGGCAGCAGGTTTGGTCAGTGCTATATGGCCGCACAGCAAAGGGATGCAGTTTCAACTCTTCCTTCCTCTGTTTTCACAGCTGACCTTTCTGAGGGTCGCATCCCTCTGCACCCTCACCTTCTCTATCTGTCTCTCTTCAGTGCTCGCTACACATGATATCAGAACACGTATTTAATGCTTTCTGTCATCACGTTTGCTAGCTAGGCTTCTGGCTTCCGCAGCCAGCCGTCCCTGCTTGTACGGATGTGCTATGGCCATGACTTCTCTAAATCTAGTTCTTTCTCAAAATCTAGTTCTTTCTCAGAACTAATTCTTTAAAATTGTAAGAGCCCTGTTCTTAATTTTCATTTTTCTCTGTCATTCTTTCTGTCCAAGGGCTCTTAGCTCCTCACTTCTCTGTCCCCCCACCTCACCTAAACAGATCTGCTACCTGTCATGTTCATATCAGCACCAGTTTAAACTCAGTGCTGTCAGGAGCCACAGTCATTTCCTTAGCAAGGCTACCCTTCCTCAACTCCTCTATTGCTCCTGCCATCCATCCACGTGTAGAGTGTGGCCCTCTAGTCTCCTGAATTTTGTCTTTTCTCTCTAAGCTCCATATCCAAACTACGAAATCCATCTGCCCTGGTTCTTTTCTCATGATTACCTTCAGCTTACCCCAGGCTGCCCTCTCCACTCCGTCATTTATTAGCAATGTATTTCCTAAGAAAGACTGCCAGACCTTTCCCAGCATGGTTCCCGGTACATGGTAATGATGGTATGTTTGTCTGTATTAACTCTTCCTCTGGTTGACCCTCTAATCATAATACCATGAGCATTTTAATACAGTCCCGAGTACCAGGGTTGCTGATGGTTGCAGCATCTCTCCTTGTGATGAACCTTGATGGTGACACTGTGAGGGTAGTCCTTCACTGCCTTCTCAGAGTGGTCTTCTCTTCAGACAAGGCAAGGGAGCTGCTTCTACTTTCTACTCCCCATTTCCTTCAGGTATCTGCCTTCTCTTACTTTTCCTACCAATCTCCTTCTTGTTGAGCCAGCCCTGTGTTTAAGGTCCAGCTCAATGAGGATCTTATCCGAGTCCTCCCTGGAGGGCCCTCTCCTCTTCTGTCTGTCAGTCCTCATTGCACACACCGGGGCTGACTGTTGCAGTGGGGCCTGACCTGACCCTCCCTGCTCGTGTGCATCCCCAAAGGTGCGCAGGCATACCATTATTATTGGTAGAACCTGGTATGGTGGTGGCTTCTAGTAGGCTGCTAAGTCTCCTGAAGAAACAGCATGTAAATCCTACCTTTGATGAACCGGGGGAAACCATTAGAGTTAAACCGACAGCTGCCTGGTTGCTTCAAATGTAATCTTGTTGAGGAACAAGGTAAAGCAGCAATAAACACAAGTACAGGCCCACGTAGAGCTATGAGCACGTTGAGCCTTTGGAAGCTGGTTTTGCTGCACTGTCTTAGGAGCTACTTGATACTATAATTACTACAGTGCCTATGGGCTGGTGGGTTAGAAAATAACGTTAACTCTTGCGTTTTCCATTGTCTGTCTGTGTGGGAGTCGCAGTGCTAACACTGACCCGCGCTGGAAAGGAAATGTCTTAGCTTGGGTCATTACCTCACACCATGCTCTTTCCTGAGATGAGCAAAGAGCTGCAGGGGCCAGTTCAAATTGGGCTTCTTTGGTATGGCTTCATTTTCTAGTTTGTTTCGCAAAAGTTCAGCGTACACTTTGTTTCTTGCTAAGTCACCAAGATGCTTCAGTTGGGCAATATTATCTTTTCTTCCCTTAATAGCACTGTATGTATGTGTGTACAAATGACTTAATTTCATTGTTCCATGGGCATTAAATTTACTTGTAAACATGAGATACACATGTTAAGAAACCATTAGGAGAAAAAATTATTAAAATTAACAGACTGAATGCAGTAAACTATTTATGGTCAAAAGTGGTATTTTAAATATTTATCTGCCAATATGAAATAGGTTCCAATTAATTAGAAGAGATGCCTGGCCATCTTCCACTGAATTCCACTTCAAATGGTCAGAACATGTTTCCCTATGTACAGGCTATCCAACAGCAGAGGCTCATACAATTCTGAAGGATGACACTTCCTATGAGCTGTCGTTTCATTGACAGAAAACAACTTGAAAATGGCCTTGAATGTCCATCTAATGGTTTTAAAAATAGACAGTTAAGCCTCTCTCTATGCATGGAGAAATTACCCATGGCATTTGTGTCTGTTACTTCATATGGCCCCTGCCTGTTAGTGTCTGGAAGACAGAGGAGGGGCGACTTAGCTACCAGCACTGTTGCAGCAAGGGCTCCTCTACCCCGGCCATAAAGGCCATCAAAGTAAACACTGTAAAGCTAAGGACAACACACTGTTCAGGTGAGGTGCCGGGATGCAGCCCATGAAACACAGTCATTGATTCCCCACTAAACTCTCCGGAAGGAACTCAACAACTTGTCCAGTAGGTCTCCTTCTGAGTCTCCTGTCACAGTGGAGGTTGGCAAAGTGACAATTCTAAGTGCCTGCATGAAGACTGTCTACAGGGAACCTAACACTACAGCTCACCTTTCTTGGCTTCCTGGCCAGAGCCCAGGGCGGCCGTGGTGGTTGGTCTGAGCTCAGAGCTGCTCTGAGGGGTCACGTTTGCTTTGGCTGGGTTGGCCTTGCCTTTTTTGTCATTTTTGGAAGTGTCGCTGGGCACATCTGCTATGTCACTCTGCAACAAAAAACATGCCCAGTAACTGGAATGCAAGCCACCAGAAGCATTGTTTACTTTACTGAGAAATCCCTCAGCTTTCCAGTGTTCTTTAAAGATCTTTACCTGAAGCCGAGCTTAGTGGAGCATACTTTTAATCCCGGCACTCAGCAGTTAGAGGCAGGTGGGTTTTTATGAGTTCAAGGCCAGCCTGGTCTACATGGTGAGTTCCAGGTCAGCCAAGCTACAGAGTGTGACTTTGTCTCAAATGAAACAAAATAAGAAAGCCTTATTCATATATCCAAAAGATGCTAAAGTACAGAACAAGGACACGTGCTCAACCACGTTTGTAGCAGCTTTATTTGTAATAACCAGAAGCTGGAAACAACCCAGATGCCCCTCAACTGAGGAATAGATACAGAAATTGTGGTACATCTACACAATGGAATATTACTCAGCAATAAAAAACACGGAAATCATGAAATTTTCAGATAAATGGTGAGAACTGGAAAATATCATACTGAGTGAGGTATCCCAGAAGCAGAAAGACATACATGGTATATACTCACTCATAAGTGGATATTAGACATATAATATAGGATAAACAAACAAAAGTCTGTACACCTAAAGAAGCTAATCAGGAAGGAGGACTCTGGCTAAAAGGCTCAATCCCCATTCAGAAAGGCAAAGTGGGTGGACATCAGAAGAAGGAGAAAACAGGGAGCAAGTCAGGAGCCTGCCACAGAGAGCCTCTGAAAAGCTCTGCCCTGCAGGGTATCAAAGCAGATACTGAGACTTATGGCCAACCTTTGGGTAGAGTGCAGGGAATCTTATGATAGAAGTGGGAAATAGTAAGACCTGGAGAGGACAGGAGCTCCACAAGGAGAGCAACAGAACCAAAATATCTGGGCCCAGAGGTCTTTTCTGAGACTGATACTCCAACCAAGGACCCAGATAACCTAGAACCCCTGCACAGATGTAGCCCATTGCAGTTCAGTGTGCAAGTGGGTTCCATAGTAATGAGAACAGGGACTGTCTCTGACATGAACTGATTGGCCTGCTCTTTGGTCACCTCCCCCTGAGGGGGGAGCAGCCTTACCAGGCCACAGAGGAAGACAATGCAGCCACTCCTGATGAGACCTGATAGACTAGGATCAGAAGGAAGGGGAGGAAGACCTCCCCTATCAGTGGACTGGGGGAGTGGCATGGATGGAGAAGGAGGAGGGAGAGTGGGGTTAGGAGAGGAGGAGAGAGGGAGCTATGGGGGATAAAAGTGAATAAATTGTAATTAATAAAAATTAAAATTAAAAAAAGAAAGCCTTTTTGCCCAAGGAGAATAAGACTGTGTGGCTTCCTTGTGACAGGCAGAAAAGATCCAGCCAAGGAAAGACAACTCAACTCCTTTTCAAGACATGCATTTTCTAGCTGCTAGAGATTGGCTGATTGTGCTCCAACTAGAGGAATCTAGCAAAGGAATACTTACAACAGTGAAACAGATGGACAGAGGGAAAGATGAGATGCAAGGATAAAGAAATTACTATCTAGTAATAAATGTCACTTTCATTAACTCACCTAACTCAGTTATTTGGCATTTCAGTGTTACAAAACATCCTGGTTTATAATATCTAACTGATACTTCCTATTTCATTTACTATGTAACAGATATCTCCAGATGTCTCTCTGGTGACTAAGAGGCTCTTTCTGATGTAGCCACATTTCATAAAGCGTGCAACATTTTTGTAGACCCTCCAAATTGTTATTGAATTGATAACCTTGGTTTTGGAAATCAACTCCCCCAAGTGGACTGTCTTTCACCCACAGTTTCTACTTACAGTTTCAATGCCCATAGCTCTCATTTGGTCTGCTCTCTTTTCTGTGATTGAAAGAAATTTCTTTGGATCGGATAAAGCATCCACAATATCTGAAAAACAATCAATGAACTATCAGTGTTCTGTTTAAATGAACATGCCAGGAAAATGCAGCTAAATTCTAAAGATGTGGCTGTGAAATGCAGTTAGTTATAGATGATAAGAATAAGGAAAAACGAGATACTTGCAAACAAAATACAACATCTGGACGACTTTCTCTTTTTCCTCAAATATTGAGGACAGAGTGTCAGGACTATCAGAGTGAATTGCTACAGGTTCTGATTTTGATTTTTGTTTTTGGAAGCAGGGTCTCGTTCTGTAGCTCAGGCTAGTCTTGACCTGCACCGATCCCCTGAACTCAGTCCCCCAAGTGTTGGAGTCACAGGTATGAGTCACCGTGGCTAGCTTCCAGGGGTTGTTGACTCATTCATTTGTTTAAATTGAGCAAGTTGATTAAAGTGCTCGGCTCAGTTTCTTTGTCCATAGGTTAGGGCTGCTATGGCCTTCCCTGCATGGTTACTGGTAAACTCGATGCATTGGTGAACATAAGGAAATTAAAAATACAACCTGGACATGGAAAGTACAACCTGAGCCAGCATCATTCTAATACCTAATACCCTAATGCCCATACCCAGGTAAAGACACAATAAAAAAGAAAAATACACGCCAATATCCCCCATGAACATAGAGTCAAAAAAGTTCCATTAGATGCTTGCAAACAGAATACAGACATTCATGAAAAGATTACCCACCACAATCAAGCTGGCTTAATCCTGAAATGCAGGGATCACTAAACATATGCAAGTCAACAAATGTAATAACTACATAAGTAGACTTAAAGACAAAGACCACACGATAATCTCAATAGATGCAAATAAAGGCCTTTGGCAAAATCTAAGATAGCTTCATGATAAAAACCTTAGAAAATGCTAGATGGAACATACGTCAACATAACAAAGCTGTATCTGAGAAAGCCACAGCTGACGTCACCCTGAATGGAGAAAAGCTTGACGCAATCCCACTGAGCTCAGGAAGACCAGGCTGCCCACCATCCCCACTCCTTCCCAACACTGCCCTTAAAGTGCTGACTGAAGCAACAAGGCAAGAAAAGGAAATTAAAGGGATACAAACAGGAAAAGAAATTAAACCACCTCTATGATATTATATTAGAGACCCCAAAACTCTGTCAGAAAAGTTCTGGAAATGACAAACAAATTCAGCAAATGTGGCAGAATACTGAATCAACCTACACAAATCAAGAGCTTTTCTATACATCAATAAGGAATTGATAAGAGGATCATGGACACTCGCCCCTTCAAAATCACCTCATGAAAATATAAAATATCCAGGAATAAACTCAACCAACAAAAACTTTAAACTTCTTTAGAAAGAGATGAGAAAGGGTTTGTGAGAGGCTTTCCTTAATGTAGTAAATATTGATTACAATTTCCGAGTCCGTGTGTGTGTGTGTGTGTGTGTGTGTGTGTGTGTGTGTGTGTGGTGTATGCTCCTGAGTGCAGGCATCTCTATATTCGTCCTAAGGCCACTGGAAAGGCAGTGTACTGCTGCCTCATTCTCGACCGTATTCCTGTGGGGTAAGCTGGGACGGTGGCCCACATTCCCTGGTGATCCCCTACCCCAAACCCTCCACAGAGAGTTACAGGAGCATCTGTGGCCCAACTCATTATGAGGATGCTGAGACCTGAACTCAGGTTCTCGCATGCATCCCGTGAGCCATCGCCACAGCCTTTATGTTCCCTGCTTTATAACGCAAACACGGAAAAAGATTCTTATTTTGGTCCACCCTGTGCCTGTGCTACTGGTAGTTCTGGAACGTGGCCTGGACCGCCGCCTTGAAACACACCTTACAGACGCCTGCCTCTTTCTTTAACTCACTTACCTAGCCTCATGGCCCTGCCCCGGCTACTTGATGGGTTCCTATGTCTATTAGAGCATGTTGCAGGCTCTAATTGCTTCCTTTTTTGTGGCAAGCAAAGGGTACAAAGGCAGGAATAATTCCTATCTACTCTGATTGAAATGTTCCTGGCTTAGTTTATTTTTTGAACCTGTAACCACATCATTAAAATTGAAGGTTAGCTGCACAAAAGCTGTTCAGCAGAGAAGCGTGCCTTAGCAAGAACAACAAACCACACAGCCTTTCTGCAATAAATAATGTACTCCAGGATGGTACAGGAACTTCATCCTATCAGTGGACACATACCCACGTGCTCAGACATTCGGGTGTGTGAGGGTGGATGTCTCTATGTGCAGGCACATGTCTGCGTGTGTGCAGAGAGGGCAGAGGTTGACAGAGGATATTTCCTCAGTCACTCGCCCCTTCATATATTGAGCCAGGGTCTTTCATTTGAGCAGAGGGCCTGGCAACGGATAGGTTGGCTGGACAGTGTCCTTTTGTAAACCATCCGTCTCGATCTCTAAAGTAGTAGGTTTAACAGGGCCACAACTATCTAGCATCACGAACACCCACAGTTTTGAGCCTTGTGGAGTTAGCTCGTGTACTATTCAGATGAGAACTTTCCCAGAATGCTTAGAGAGAAAGAGTCAGATTACCTTGGCTTTCCTGGTGAAGAATCGAGGGAATGGCTCTATTAAGATTCCCACCGGCCGCGGGCGGACTTGAACCCCTGGCTAACGTGATGCAGCCACACGCCTGCACTGTTCCCTGTGCCCAAAGATGCTGACGCTACGAAGACATTTCTTACACGTTACCAGCTTATTTGGGGCCACAGAGTCCAAAGATGCTGACGCTACGAAGACGTTTCTTACATGTTACCAGCTTATTTGGGGCCACAGAGTCCACTGTCTAGGTGTAAGTAGAATCTCATGGCATGGCTTAGCATGGATTCCTAATATTGATTCTCTTAGTAAAGGAGACTTCTCAAGATATTTTTATGCAAATTTGGGAAGAAAATTCAGGCATATTGGTAACCGACTTCAACAAATCTTTCAGTGATAATATCTGGTAAGATTTAGTTTCTTATAATTATTTTTCTTGCCTTGACTGACACTATAGTACTATCTTCAGAAAGCATTTGTAGAATGTTAAATAATACAAAATTATGGTACTTTGAAAATAAGACCTAATGAAATGTTGCATGCTTTCCTTAAAACCACTGGGGTTCACAGCACAGGCAGGAAAACACAAAGTCATTTTTGTTGTTTTCAGGAATGGGCAAAATGATTCACAGTCTTATAATTTAGGACCTTATCTGCACTGTAATCTGTATCCAGATGTTTATCTTACCTCCAAATCCATCAGGCACATATGTTTTAAGAACAATATTGCAGAAAACTGTTGGCAGTGATAATGGCTTGTTTCCCTCATTTCTTAGGGAGATGTGTCGGTAGCCTGCTTGGAGGCCATCCAAAGGAAGGATCCTCTGGCCAATCAGCTTGTTGTTGTCATCGTACACTGCAATTCTCAGGACAGCCAGGTCAGGCAGGATCACCTGCAATCACAAAAAGGGCATTTCACTGATTTTTGTAATAAGGCTTCCCAGAAACATGATCCCCAGGATCTGAACCAAACCAATACCATTAATGATGAAAACAAACCAATGAACCATTTGCATTCCTAAAGTATACAGCATAAGATCGGTGGCCAAGAACCAAGAAGGCAATGGGTAAAGATTTCCTAGAAGTCATCTTGTCAAACAGAGTAGGATAGATGTTAAAGACTGCAGCTCCAATTCTTGTCATTTTCCCCCATCTCTAAACAACATAAAAATGGAAGACCTGAAAAACTGAATGACGTTTCTTATTTTAGATATTGGAGCCTGAATTGGGCCTCTTGACTGCAATCCTGAGTCAGTCTGTCACCTGGGCTGCTTGTAGCATTTAGCTCTGCTTGTTTTTAAAGACATAAAGAATGTTTCTAAGGAAACACTTCATGGATAAAAGACAATTTATGCACTAAACTTCCTACTCTGTGTTTCTTACACCCTAAACTTCTGACACATTTTGGGATGTTAGGTAGCAGAAAGGAAGAAGTCAAAGTATTCTAATTTGTAGACTAAATGATTCTATATATGAGAGACCCTAACACTATACCAAGGGAAAAAAATAGTTAGATCTGATGAACTAACTAGCAAAATAAAGGGTATAAAATTAAAACACACACGCACACATGTACACACACACACAATCAGTAGCTTTTATCTATAGCAAAGACAAACAATGAAGAAATCAATGAAATAACCACATTCACAATTGCTTCAAAAGCAAAACAAAACAAAGCATTTTGAAACAAATGTAACAGAAATAGAAAAAAAAAATCTCAGCCTTTACAGAGAAATAGAGAAGATGCCAGCATGCCAAAGCAGTCCCGAGCAAAAGAATAATACTGGTGGCATCACTATTTGTGATTTCGAGCCATAGTGATTATGGAGCCATAGTAACAAAAGCAGCAAAATACTGGTACAAAATTACACATGTAGAGCAATAGAACAGAGTCGAGGATCCTGATAAAAATCCATTCTGCTATAGCCACCTGGTTTTTGACAAAAATGTCAACAGTATACAATGAAGATATGGTAGTTTCATTAGCAAGTAAGTCTGGGAAAGCTGGGTGTACACAAGAAGAAGAATGAACCAGATCCCCATCTCTGCATAAAAGTCAGTTCCAAATGAAACAAAGAACTTTGCGAAAGATCTGAAACTCTGAAAATGATAGCGGCACAGCAAGGGCTTCCAAACAGAACTCCACTAGCTTGGGAAATAATGCCAACAGTTGACAAAGGAGAGCCATGAGATTAAAAAGCTTCTGAACTGCAAGGGAAACAAGAAAGTACATTCAGATCTTTGCTAACAGTAAATTAGATAGAGTATTGATATCTAGAATACACAAAGAACAAGAGAAAAAAACTAAACAGCAAGAAATCAAGCAACCAACTCAATAAATGGTTCAGTGAAATGAGCAGTCAAGTATCAGTGTGGCATGTATATGGGGGTTGATGAGCTGGCTGAGCAGTTGTGAGCACTGATTGCTCCTCCGGAGGACCCAGGTTAAATTATTTGGTAGTTCCAGGACTATCCTGGCTTCCATGGACACCAGGCATGCAAATGATACATAGACATTCACACAAGCAAAACACTTATATACGTATGGTGAAAATAATTTTAAAATGAGCGATAAAATGGCAAAGAAGCACACGAAAATATTTTGAACAAGTCATCAGGAAGATGCAAATTAACCAACACTGAGGTTCCATCTCACCCCAATCAGAATATCTATCATTAAGAAAACAAGTGACAACAGATGTTGACAAAGATGTGGACAAAAGAGATTTTCGTACAGTGTTGGTTTGAATGGAAACTAGTCCAGCCACTAGAGAAACCAGTATGAAGGTTCCTCAAAATACTAAAACTATGCATCATGTGACCTAGACATACCACTTGGCCTTTACCCTAGTGTCTTTTTAAAAATTTTAAAATTAATTATTTATTACAATTTATTCACTTTGTATCCCGGCTGTGGCCCCCTCCCTCATCTCCTCCCAGTTCCTCCCTCTCTCCCTCTTCTCCTCCTATGCCCCTCCTATAGTCCATTGATAGGGGAGGTCCTCCTCCCCTTCTGGGGCTGGAGCGATGGTTCAGTGCTTAAGAGCACTGCCTGCTTTTTCAGGGCACCAGGGTTCAACTCCCAGCACCCACATGGTAGCTCACAACTGTCTGTAAGCAGTTCCAGGTGGTCTGACACCCTCACCCCTCCTCCCCTTCCCTCTGAGACCTAGCTTATCAGGTCTCATAAGGACTGGCTGCATTGTCTTTCTCTGTGAACTGGCAAGGCTGCTCCCCCTCTCCCCCAGGGGGAGGTGATCAAAGAGCCAGCCACTGAGTTCATGCCAGAGACAGTCCCTGTTCCCCTTACTAGGAAGCCCACTTGGACACTGAGCTGCCATGGGCTACATCTGAGCAGGGGGTCTAGGGTATCTCCATGCATGGTCCTAGGCTGGAGTATCAGTCTTTGCAGAGCCCCCAGGGCTCTGGTTTTTTGTTTGTTTGTTTGTTTGTTTGTTTTGGCTCTGTTGGTCTTTTGGAGTTCCTGTTCCCTCCAGGTCTTTCTATCTCCCCCTTCTTTCATAAAATTCTATGCAATCTGCCCAAAGTTTGGCTGAGTCTCAGCCTCTGCTTCTATATCTCGATCAGTAAAGTCATTCAGAGGCCCTCTGTGGTAGGCTCCCTCCTGTTCCCTGTCTTCTCCAGCTTCTGAAGTCTATCGCATTTGCCTTCTGAATGAGGACTGAGCACCTCACTTAGGGTCTGAGTGAGTATACCACAGAGGTGTGTGCACGTCAGTGCCCAGTGCAGCACTGGTCCACCACAGCTGACCTACAACCCCCAGGTGTCCAAATATGGAGGACGGAGAAAGAAAGTGTGGCAGGGTACACCACGGAGTCTTTCTCAGACACAAAGAGAAAACCATGTTGTTCTTGAGACATGATGCAACCGGTGGTAATCACATTAA
Source organism: Psammomys obesus (assembly GCF_907164565.1). Classification (NCBI taxonomy): domain Eukaryota; kingdom Metazoa; phylum Chordata; class Mammalia; order Rodentia; family Muridae; genus Psammomys; species Psammomys obesus. Next base: position 841,058 of record NW_026585504.1, read on the forward strand.
GTGAGAGAACTCAGTGCGGGTCAGGCAAGTGTGGTCGGCCGTTTCTCACACGCGGCGCCTAGGCTGCGACAGATGCAGAGGATCATGCCGGGTGTGTGTAGAGGAGAAGTGGAGTTGGCTGGGGAAACAAAGGTGAGCGGGGAGCGGGCGAGGTGGGAGAGCAGAGGGGAACGTGGCGGGTGGCATGTGCTCACTGTGCGTTGTATGTTTGTGTGAAGATGTCCTGAAGTAACAGCCCGTGTTGAAATCTTAAAACTTTTTTATAAAGTTGGAGATGTGCTTATCAAAAGAGGATATGGCTGAGAAAATGATCAACTTCCAACAAATGTGCGTGGGAAATATTCATCACGCCAAAGGATAGTTTTTTGTAGCGACAACTGAAAAAATCTAAGGGAGAAAAAAAAAGGCATAACATAACATATCATAACATAACACAACACAACATATCATAGCATAAAACATAACATATCATAACATAAAACATAACATAACATAACACAACACAATACAACATAACATAAAACATAACATAACATAACAAAACATAACATAACATAACATAACATAACATAACATAACATAACATAACATAACATAGCAAAACATAACATACTACACTGCGCTGTGACAGGCGTGAAATGACAGTGGAGGCACAAGTAACAACAGTATCCTTACCACGGGGGAGCCTCAGCTCACAGCGACCTGTTTCATTAGCCTGGTATCTCTCAGCCAGTTATTCTATACTGAAACAAATACTGCCTATTTTTTTTTTTTTTTTTTTTTTTTTTTTTTTTTTTTTAGGAAAGATCAGAAGCCAAATCTCTTTGTTTCATGACAAATGGATGAAGCAGCAGCACCTGAAATATCAGTGTCCAAAGAAGCAAGAAAACATTTTTGCCTGACAGCAGAGCAGGCAAGGGAAATAAACGGCAGTCTGCAGAGACCTGTCTATGTGCGGATTTCTCAAAGCATCTTCAACTGAAGAGATGAGAGGTTGCGATGAGAGAGGGTATCCGCTTGCTCCGTGGACCCGGCAGATGGTACTGGGAGGGAACACTGAGGCCTGAACACTGATGATGCAAGGAATACTGTTTAGCACTGGCGCCTGGCTTCTGAACGTGGGACCCACCTGCGCCACAGCACTGACTTCAGTTTACCTGTTCACCCGACCCCTGAACTTGGGAAGAGAACAAAAACCCTTTAATCCATGACGGTGGCCATGAGCAAGAACATATCTAAAGAGGCCCACGACCTGGAGGTGTGTTCTACATGACTGGAGGGGGCCGAGGAAGGGGCGGAAGCTGGAGCCAGCTTGTTAAGCACAATCATGTGACACCGACAGACGTTACCTTTTAGATGCGAAGTCGGTGTGGTGAACGGCATACCTCATTGGCTCCACTCGGAGAACCAGCCCCTAGCTACTCTGTAACAGGGACAGGCTGCTAATGTCTCACCTTCCGAAACACGAATGATTCTTCATTGTAAACTGGGTTGAGTCCATTGTTCATGACCATGCGGGTTCGGAACTCCTTCCGTATGGTGTCGGTCGGCAACCCATACATATCCACCTCCACGTAGGTGCCGATCTTCTTATCTGACAGGAACTGCCCTGAAATAACCTGCAGTAACACAGACACAGCGTGGGTCAACAGTGGCCTCTGTGTGAGTGCTGGTGGCAAGGTGTAATGCAAACTTTTGACCCTAGCCTATCAGGTCTCATCAGGACTGTCTGAAAACAGGATGGGAGCCTACTATAGAGGGTCCTCTGAAAGGATTGACCCAACAGGGGATCAAAGCAGCTGCTGAGACTCATGGCCAAACTTTGGGCAGAGCGTAGGGAGTCTTACCAAGGAAGAGAAGGATGGGAATGAGGGACATGGAGGGGACAGGAGCCCCACAAGGAGACCAACAAAGCTAAAAGATCTGAGCCCAGGGGTCCTGCAGAGACTGATGCACCGATGGAGGACCATGCATGAGAGGACCGACACCGGCAGCTCAGTCTCCACAGCTCTCTGAGTGAGGGGAGCAGGGGCTGCCTCTAGCATGAACTCAGTTGACTGCTCTTTGACCACTTCCCTGGTGATGTGGCCTTACTAGGCCATGGAGGAAGAGGATCCAAGCAGTCCTGATGAGAATTAACAAACTCTGGGCAGATGGCAGGAGAGGAGAACTCCCCCTCTCAGTGGACTAGAGGAAATGGAATGGGGGAGAGGGGAAGGGAGGGTGGGACTGGGAGGAGTTGAGGGAGGGGCTTTAATCGGGATGTATAATGAATAAATTATGAAGAAAAAAAAATTAATTTAAAAAAAGACAAAAAGGAAAACTTTTGTTGCAGAATTTCAATTAGGATAAATATTTGACATTTTCTTTGGAATTTTCTACATTAAAGCAAAGCATTTTTTTGAGTAACTACTTTTTGGAAGCAAAGAGTAATTTTCTAGGCAGAAGTTACAAATGTAATACCTTTTCAATATGTCTTGAAAACAGAAAGGAAATATGCAGAAAAATATCTTGCGAGGAAATTGTGCCCCACCTAGGTGTCACCTAGGTGTTCAGATCTGTGGAATGAAGCAGCGACTGTGGCTGTGCCCTGAGATCCCCTCTAGTTCTGGGGCTCTCTCAGAGTATACTAACCCCTGAATTCTTTTAGAAGTCTTGAAAGGAGACACAGCAGAAGAAAACCAGTGCTGGACTTGGCCTGCTGGTCTTTAATGACATTAACACGGGTTAGCAGTGACTGCGTTGCTTAATTGTGAAGACTGGTGTTAAGTTTTATCTATTATAAAGCTAGGGACTAACTTCTTTTACTGTCCAAACAACTATGCCATTTATTTCTTTTTTTCTTAGTTTATCTATTTTGAAACAGCACTGTTTTTTGAAGTATAATCAGCACACTCTCAACGATTTGCAATTAGTTATGCAATAAGATCAATTTTTTTGACCTATGAGCACATCTTTAAAACTGTCACCGTAATGAAGAGCAAGCACCTCTAGGGTCTCTGCAGTTTCTCTATGACCTTTAGTCATCTGCCCCTTCCATCTATGTCCAGCACAGGTCCTGATTTACTTCCTGTCATCACATCTAATATTCTTCAGAATTTCATATGAATGTAATCAGATGGGAGATATTTTCTTGATGGTATATCTCACTTAAAGTAGCTCATAGTTTTTATATCACAAACTCAGAATACAGCAGACACCCAGTCTAAGCTGAGAGCAACGCATAATTGTTAGAACGTGATGTTAAACAATTTGACCGTGGTTTTTTTCTAGGTGCATTTGGATATGTATGTATGCTTACAGTCTGTGATGAGCAAAGGCATACCTGCACTGAGCACGTGGCTGCGATGACCCCATCCACAGGGGTTTCCGAGAAAGGGTCAAACGTCCGGTCAGGCCGCCTCATGAAATCTGGCTTGAGAAGGTACCTGGCAGGACAGAGCACGTTCTACTGGTGGCTTACACAATGACCACCCACAAGATACTTCTTTCCAGACAATCAGCACAGGCCACACAGGGTGTGCTGTGCTGAAGGGCAGAGGACCATATCTTTGCTTGAACAAGGGGAAAAGAGTATAGTGACAAAGCTCTCCTTTGACTAGAGGCTTGGTTCCTGAGCCCTTATACATTTAGCCAAACACATCTACCTCTTTTCTTTGTAGAAAGCAGGCTGAACAAGAACCCTGCAAAAACTGTTAACTTGGATCCTTTTTTCCAATTCTATAATTTCAGTGCCTTTCAGAGGACACAACACAGGGTGCCTGGGACCTACTCCAGGCATGTGTATGAGGGTGGCCGAGAGGGAAGGGCTGTCGCTGTGTGGCCCTCTGGCAGATAAATGTCAGTCAGACATGGGCACAGAGGGCACAGCTGCTGAAGAACTGTTATCTCGCCTCATTTTCTATGATGGAGATTCAGGTATTCCACCAGCCAAAATACCAAAAGGACCTCTTAGAATTCCTGTGCATCCATCTAGGGGCCGCTGGGCTGTGGTCTCAGCTGAGCTTTTTATTTTTATAGGAGACAAGTTCAATACTTTCATTTAACTTCTCAGTATTTCATAAGAATTAACATCTCCTATGTTGCCACTTGATTCACAGATTGTGAAATGGTATTTAAGTCAAACAGAACAACACTCACAACATTATATAACTGCTATTTATAAGCATGCAAAAGAATCAAGAGAGGATGAAAGTTTATTCCTGGCTGCATTAAATTCAACTTTACCCCCACAGCTTCATTTGGAATGAAATGTACTTCATCCCTGTATTCATCGGCAGTAAGGCTACACACACTTGATGCCTACCTTCTCTGGACTGTGCCCACATGAACATGCCCCCTGCTTGTCTTAGACACAAAAACCTCCACTACTGAGTTTAGAATGAAAAGATCAAACTCCAGAGTTTACATGTTGAACTGAAAAGTTTGTGGATAAAAGAGAACCTGCTTAACAAAATGGGGCAGATTAAAAAGGCGGATGTTTGTAAATATAACCATGGAATTCACTTATTTTTATTCACACTTGAGAGCCAGCATACGTTCAGTTGTCCCTAATTAAAAATGACATGGTTTCAATAAAGCTGAGTGAGGTATGGAGTCCTGAGGCTAGGTGGCAACAGTTTAAATATTACTCACCCACAGGATCCATTATACTCAAATTTTCCTTGATTCAATTGCATAGCTAAATCTGTCAAAAGACAAAAATAATTTAGCATCTCATTTCCCTGGACAGAGAAGATCTTGACAGGATGATTGGAAACAACGGAAGGTGTATTATTCTGAAGTCCATTGCCCCACCCCCACTCGCCACAAAGTACTACCGACTCAACTCAGGTTAGAGCCCGGGACTCTCCTCCATGTTGAGATGGCTTCATAGTTAGTTTAAACATCAGGTATGTTTTCATAAAGATTACCCTAGAACTGCTCTAAAAAGTGGATTCGGTACACAAGTTGTATGATGTTTACTTGGTGTTCAGAGTAGAGTCATACAACCAGCCAGAGTTAGGAATGAGCATTGCCTCACTGCCACGAAGGACAGGGATGCTGGGGGCCGCAGAAGGGCTAACACGAACACAACATGATCTGGGTCAGACTCAGATAAAAATTGGTGGCTTATCCCCAACATGAGACTTAGAAGTCTCATAATGCTATCCTGGGAGGACCTGACTTACAATTTTTCTCATGTAGGCAGAGAAATATTTTTTTTTACAAGTAAAAACCAAAACATAAAAAAAAAAAAAACCCAGGTAACTGAACTAAATGACTTTTTTTTCTAGTCTTATTCCGAATAAAATACAAGGCTGCCCAGAAAATGAATGGTTTTAAGGTCATGCAGGCACTTACTGTGGACTCACTGGGCTCCTGGAGCACGGCTTGAGTCCTTGGTAAGGGAAAGCGGTGGCATCTTTTTGTTCTGTCCTTGCTAAAAACACTAGAGATTCTATCAAGACCTGGGCATACGCTCCTCTAGAAAGGACTGCTGGGACTCCAGCAGTGACACATCTGTAAGGAGCTCTGGCCACCAGGGAGGCACACTGAGGGGGGGAGGGGCGGGAAGAAAACCAGCCAGCTTGTGGTCATGCCCAAGGCAGGCAGGAAGCTAGACAGGGGCCTCAGGATAGATACACAAGAGGAAAAGGCTCCACAGTTGGGAAGGCTTAGGAAGTGACCTCTCAAAGTGAGTGGCTAAGAAGAAAAAAGTTGGCATTTATCTATTTTACTTGTTTTGTTTCTACCATTTTTAAAGCCATGCAGAAGAATGGATCATATAACATAAATATGGTTTGTGCCATCTGTCTATTTTTTGTGCCTATTTTCATTTCATGACCTGTGACTCCTAAGTCAACTGTGAAAATTTCGACAATTTGTACATTCATCAAAAGTTACTATTTTAGAAAAAGAAAAAAGTAGTCATGTATATTGGAAACCTGCCAATGAAGATTGTTTGGAGGACCAAATGACAGATTAGTACCTCTTTTGATAGCATCTTACAGAGTTTATGCTGTAAGCCTGTGGTTTTATGGTGAAATACTACTGCGCCATCAGTGTTTGCTGCATGGTCAGAGTATTTTCCAAATGAGCAAAGAGTACCATACAAAGAATTCAAACTTTTCTCGCTGAATTCCATCTCTGGAAAGAAAGCTATAAGCTTGATCCAGAAGGAAGAAAAATTAGAAATATTTTAGAATAGAAACTATGGCATTGATGGAATACATTAAAATTTACATATTATTTTCTCTTATGGCTTCATTTTGAGGATTTCATTTCTTACCATTATATAAAGCCAAGAAAACAATGTTTTTCACATGGCAGCTTCCTTAAAAAAAAAAAAAAAAAAAAAAAAAAGAGCCTGAAGCTAATAGAGGCAGCTGCAAAGGCTTCCTGTCCCAGTGTTCTTGTGGAATTTGGGGTCACTGGACAATGGTTCCTACCTGGAGTTTGATAGTTCAGTGAAACCATCTGGCAACCAGCATTCCAGAAAATTTGAGGCATGTAATTACTGGAATCAACTCGGCCTCCCTTGGGGTAGATGCGGCTCATTTGTCGCTTATTGTAACTGGGTAATTTATTAAGGAAATTCAAAAGCAGCCTAGATCAACACACAACAAAGAACTAAAACTGGAGGTACAGGACAACAGTGACAAACAGGTAGATAACACAGGACAAATCCCATTATTAGTGATGGTTTGAGAGAAATCATGGTCACAGTGTGGATTCTAGAAACTATTCATGTCTGGGGAGGTCATCACAGCTGCAATAGCCCAACAGTCTTCTTTTACAAACATCATTTTATTAGTGCTATGATAAAAATCACACAAACCTATATATTAAAATTATACATAGGCGCTAGTCTACTGCAAAGACCCCTGCCACTCCTAAGGAGCACCTGCCATCCCACAGTACATTAGGATACTTGACAAATTCAATCGCATGTGTCTTCAAGTAGCCAAGGCCAACTGACTCGTTAAAAGAAGACATGTTGTAATGAACATTGCGCTCTACAAAAGCAAAGAAAAGATGTAGTCAGAGACTCAGCCAACAACCCCCTAAAAAAGCAAGCAGCTGATATAATTATACCCAGAATCTCATATCCCAAACCAGGAAGTATTTGTGACTCATGCTACATGACTGTGTCAGTCGCTCTGAATTTCATTAATGTTCTGTGCATATGCTGAATTGAATGTAGAATCATTAAACAAATTATATGTACCCCAACTGTCACAGTCACTGCTAAGATACATAGCTTTTGAAATCATGTACTTCAGACCAGAAATAGTTAAGGAAATATTTTTAATTACATTTGAAGTGGCTTTTGTGGGTAGCCAGCTTTTAAATAGGAGTAAGGTTGCCACAGAACACCTGATTTCCCTACCTCAAGGCACATTGCACCCACAGATCAACTTCTCCTCACTCTCCTGCAGCCAGAGATTTTGCAATATACACACAGAGGATTCAAGACAAATACTGTGCCTCAGAAACATTCCTAATATCATTTATAAAGCAAATAAAGAAGCCTTATAAAAGCATACAGAACGCTACAAGCCAACAACCCAGCCTTCCACAGCCACCTTGTGGACGATGCAGAGAATGACAGCATGATGCCACGACATCACAGGACATATGTGGTCTAGGAAGAGTCAGGTGAAGTGGATGGCCACAGTGGAAACGGCAGTCGGGTGAGAGCCAGAGTAACAGAGAAGCAGACAAAAAAGCTATTGCCTTTAACCTGTAGTGTTACCTTCAGCCACATGGAAACCTTGAAACTTCACAGGCTGTGCGTAATTGATCATTGTGGACAAGTACGGATGGATATTCGTGGTAGCACCTACGTATTTATAAGATGCCATCCATGCCTGCTCATCTTCTACAGTGACCAGGCCCTGTGAGCACAAGGACAAACACGTTTAAGCTGATGGCTTCAAAGGGACGCACAGATTTAGCTTCAGAAACCCTGACTACAGAGCATTTGCATATACATAAATTCAAATGTAACAGACCTTGTTGGTCTCTTAAAGCATTACTTTAGAAGTCGTAAGTCTATTTGATGCAAAAGGAGATAGCCTGAAAACATTTATCTTATCTGTTAGATTTTCAAAGGAGCTTAACATATGAAAGACACTGTTCTGGGTCTTCAGGCAGCACCGACAGTGATAGCAATATTATCGTTCAAGCTGATATATAAGCTCAAATGAATGGCTATCCAGCATTGGCGTACATCAAAATCACCCACAGGCTTTGTAGGCACAACCTGGGCCTCACTGGAAGACATCTGCCAGAGGAGACCCAAAGAGCTGCCATTCCACAGCCAGGTCCTGACGATGGGGAGCTGGAAAGCACGCTTTACCTTAGAACTCTTCCAGAACGTTCAGTCGTTTTCATTAAAGCATTTACTATTAAAAGACCTTGATAACTTCCTACATAGGATGTATTACTTTGTATAGAGAAAAACAAACTCCAAACTATTTTCTGTAGTTCTTGAAAAATCACAGCAAAATGAACACAATTAACAAAATAATGCCCCCGCAAGTGGCCTGTAGTTTGTTGAGAACTTTGCGTTATTTTCCTGAAGAGACTCAATCTAGGAAAAGAAGCAGCTTGAGTACACAATGAGTAAACAATGGTCAGTTAGATTATTTTTCCGTTTCAGCTGATGACTTAATCTCGGTGTCCTTAATATCAGCCTGCTTTCACCTTTAAAAGCCTGTGATACAGTCATCTACACATGGATCTTGCTTTTGTTTCCATCTTTTTCTATTTAGGCCCAGCTCCACCCACCATGACAGATGGGGCTAGAGCCACATTTTTTTTTTTTTTTTGTCCTGAGTGTTTCACACTAATAACACCAGTGCTATAAGCTTAAACTGTGATGCATGCTTACTTTGCTGTCTGTGGGGTCCTGCTGCATTTGGACAGAAACCTTCTCTTCTTATTGAACTTGAAGGCTTATGCTCCACTGTGGATCATGAGACTTTCCACTAGTCACAGGGCAGGACTGAGGCCCTGGGGACTACAATCATTCAGACAACACGTGGAAGAAGTCAAATCAGCTGGTCTGTGCACTGCTGACCCTACCAGCTTATGGAAATGCAGTCTAGGCACAGAGCGTCCTCATAAACACAGAAGGATATTCCTTTAGGCTGACTAGTTAGGGAACAAGAAGACACTTCATTCCAAATGCAGCAGGACCCCACAAACAGCAAGGCGGGATTTTCTGTGCTCTGAATTGTGAGTGAGAATCCAGGGAACAGACCAATACTGCCCATGACTGCCATCAGTCTTGGCATTACACAATGAAACACACGCATAACTACGAATAACATGGAAAACCTTAAAGAGGATAAAAGAGTTAAAATGGAATACACTTTCTTCACAATGAAGCCAGCGTCTGCCTCACTGAAAGGAGACCTTATAAGGGATGCACTCTGAGGCTAACCTTTCGTAATGTCAGCACCATCAGAACCAAGATCACTTTCCCACTATGCTAATGAGAGTGGGTCTGATGAACTATTGGTCGTTTTTATTTTCACATTCCATATGCTAGTGATCATCCTTTGACTGAAATCTCATTCCATACAAGGAAAAAGCTTACTGCCTTAAATACTTACTTTTAGGAAAACTGTCTTACCTTCCTATATTTTAAATCAGATTTAATAGTTTTATTGCTATGATTCTTTCCTTTAAACTCTTTATGACTAGGTGATACTATACCTGTAATCACTAACTCTGACATTGCATGGTCTAGGAAGACTATCAACACAGTAGAAAATGTTTAATGTCAGAAGGCCACATGTGGATGGCTCCTAATGGAAAAACGCTTGGAGTTAATGCTGTTACCTTTTTGTTGTTTTCATGTTCAAGGTCATCTGAGGTCTAAATTAGAGAAAGAAAATGATTTGTTTACCTCTCTAAAGGGCAAATTTCCAAACTCCTTAGCCCGTTCTTACGTAAATAAGCATATGTAAACTTCTTATTCTATTTATTTCTTTAAATGGTAATTTTTGATGACATAAAGCCATCATCAAAAACAAATACTGCAGATTTTAAGCTCACTGTTTTATCTTCAGACACTCTAATCCTGGTGTAATTTTCCCTCCTTTGCTGTCAGTCTTCTCTCACTTGTTCCACTGTAAAATTTTCACGAAGGACTAAAGCATGAAGACTGAAACGGGTTATCAACGTGGCCACCTTCCCTTAACACACGGCCATTTTCAGTAAGCTCACATGCATGTTTGTGACTCCATCATGAACTCAATGTTTGCATCCCCACCAAAAGCCTATGGTGAACTGTAATCTCAGTGTGATGAATTATGGTTCCCAACTTAATTATGGCTTGATTTATGATTATTTTTTGGATTTATGAGGGTGTGAAGTGATACTCATTCAGTGGAAGCTCTACTTTCAGTTTGATCTTTTCTTTGTTAAGGTAACAGTTTGGTGTCCTCTTGTGATACAGGACAGTGGCTTCCTGTCAGCCACATAATTCCAAGAGTAAATGACCAGAACTCTACAGTATAACTGTGTTGCTAAGCTATACTGTTCAATCAGTTAAGTGTATTAGATGCATTTTAACCTAAATTTTCAACTTTCAGTGTGGATTAATCATAATGACACTGTAAGTCAGGGCACATCTGAGCTGGGAGAAGGCGCCTATGGGAGGTAACTAGGTTACAGAGTCCTCATGGTGGCTACATGCTCCTATGGGAAGAGACAAGAAAACTCTTACTTCCCTATTTTCTTTCCACCATGGGACACTATATCTGCTAAAAGAGCCTCCAGGAGCATGTTGGCTGGCCCCTTGACCTTGGCACCCATCTCAGAAAGCACCGAGAAATAAATTTTAGGTAATGGAACCAACCGGGTCTGATATTTTTCTCGTAGCAGCCCAACCTCCGACAGAACTGGTGAAGACTGTGCAGCACAGCCACACTCTTGAGTCTTACTGGAGATCTGGACGCTCAAGTACTCACAGAAATGACAACATGGCTTTGCCTTTAATGTCCTTTCCTTCTACCTACACCTTTGCCCTCCATCTTCACAAAGCACGGATCCCTACTCTACTTACCCCGGACTATACCTTTCCATGGCTGTGATCTCAGCGCATCTCACGATAGTGCGACTCTATTCATCGCATCGAACCCTGTCCACACTCAGGAGGACCTCTGCCACACGTCACGGTCCTTTCACAGCAGCCCATTACTTGCTTCTTTCCAGGCAAAGCTCTCTGAGGCAGACAGAATCCCTATCCTGTCTGCCTGCCTGTTTTGCTGCTCTCTTTCCTCCACGGAAAACTTCCTCTTGCCACCGACCTCCATGCCCCCAAGTCTTCTCATCCAGCCACTCAGCAGTACTCGAGTCCTGTAACTGTCCTGTTCTCCTGCTGGCAAATCCTTTGCTCCTCCTTCCTGGTTCCGAGTCTGTGACCCCACTTTTGACGAGAGCTCCCCTCAGGCCTTCTTTTCTACCTCTCCTGACTCATCTCAGCTATTTCTACGACTCCAAACATTATCTCTTGCTCAACCTCCCTTCTATGCTGGTTATACGAGTGCTGATGATAATGACAATGAGGATGAAAGTAATGATGTCATGGTAGAACTAACACGTTCACAGGGCTACCATGTGTATGGTACTACTGTGAGTTCATTTAATCTTCAAACAGGTATTACTGCATTCATTTTCAAAGATGAGGAAACAAAGGCAAAGAGAGGCTAAATAACTTACCCAAGGTTGGATGGGACACGAGGCCAGGGAATCAGCCCTCCTGGTACTTCTACTGGAAGAGCTTACAGACATCTCCAGTTGCCTGTCCCATTTGAAACTGCTGAGTCCTTTCCCATCCAGTGTTTCCCACTCCAGGAAGCAGTATCACTGCCTACCCCGTTCCTCTAACAAGGATCCCAGGAGGTCATGCTGCCTCTCCTTTCCTCACCTTCATATTCATCCAGTAAGCTGACCCTTGTTTGTTTCCTCGCTACACCTTGACCATTCTATCCTCGCCCTCTGACTGTCTACTTTATCCACCAGAGGCCATTTCTGTCCAATTAAAAGCCTGTTCTTAATGTTTTCCATACTTCTGCTCTTACTTTCCTCTAAAGGAGAGTCCACAAAGGAACCATCATAGTTTTCTGTTAGACTACACTCCTGTCCCCTTTTAAGGTTTTATGTGAAACAAACTGTTTCAACTAAAATTTGAATTTCTCATAGAAACTTAAAAAATTCTAAATTATCTAATTCCCTTCCAGCAAATCTCATCTTGCTCCACTCTGCTTACTGTTTGTTCTACCACATTCACAAAGTCTTTGCTCTGATGTGGTCCTACTGTGCGAAATGTTACCCTCTAGTTCTCTGCATGGTGCATTCCTCATTCACTCCTGGGTGCTGGTTTCCTATTCCCATCACCTCATTTTCTCATTATTCTCCACCGTAGTACTCATTTTTATTTTCATCATAGTACTAGCCACAAACTGAATTATATAATTACATAATTATATAATTTCTTGACTCTTCACTCTCTTTCCCACTATTTCTCCTAAAATATAGGAGACCTGCAGAAGCTTCCAAAAGGCAAAATGAAAGTGCATTTTGACCTATTTGGGACAGTATGGCCTAAGCTGGGCCTAACTAATGCTAGGAACCTAATAATTTTTCTTAAATGAATGGATGGAAAACCTCATACTTTTGTTAGAAGGGTTTTCTCATCAGCTGACTAAGTCTGCATGGAGGCTTGATTTGGAATGCGTGGGAGTTATTTTCCTAATGATTCCAACAGGCTTAACCTTTGGCTCTGGGATACTGTTTCCCTACTCAGAGCCTCTCCAACCGGGTAGTTTCCACTAGAGAGTACAATTAATGAGTAAATTTCAAGCTCCTTTGAAACTTAATATTGTGACTGTGTAGATTCTGGTCACACAGCAGGGAGTTTTGTGCTATATAATTAAGGGGAAAATACAATACCTGATTCTCCTGTGGTTGTCACAGCCCCAAAATTCCACAGTGACTACCACCCCTTAAAAATCACGAATGAATAGGGACTCAAAGCCTCAGACCTTCTTGACGCTGTTTGCAACTGCTTCCTTGTGACCGAAGTCATCAGCAGAAAGCTCATTTCCGAATTTGTACTCAGGGTGGGCTTCCTCCTCTTGATCAGCTGCTTAACAGACAGAAAGAAAACCCATGAGGCCAAATTCCTGCACGAGAGAAGGTTCCCATGACCTACAGCACATAAGCAGGTTTGGCAAACCACCCACTATCACTGTGGAATCTCTGTTTCAGGTTCAGGATGATTATCTATAATTTGAAAATTGAAAAACCAGAGTGTTCCAAAATCCTAAGCTGGAAGAGCACTGTGTCAACAAACAAGAGGTTTAGACTTGATAGTATTTTGGATCTCGACATCTTCATATTAGTGGTATTCACTGCTAGTTTACGAAATAGCTCACAATCTAGAGACGGGAGGTTGGTGATGGTACCAGATGCCTAGTTTTTGTAAGACGGAAACAGGATGAACTTGAAGCCAAACGCTTGTTCCAAAATAATAAATTATTAAGTTAAAAAATAACTTTAGAAAAATCCTGAAATCAGAACTATTCCTGGGGCCAGCACTGTGGACAACGGATCGTCAACAGGCATATGTAGTTTGCCCTATCACCCGTGTAACCGCACATGCCTGGTAAACACTCAAGAACTAGGGCTTTTAACGAGTATGTGAATACATGTTACCATTTCCTGAGCATGCACACGCACACAGAAACATTCACAGTCATAGTCAACGCTTCTAGAAACACTGGATGCTTTATTGTCCCCGGAGCCATGTGTCCTTCTGAGTCTCAATCTAGCCTGTGGTTTCAATCCAGTCTCTGGCTAGGGTGCATGCATATTTTTGCTTACAGCATTGTTTGTTTTCTACTGCCTCTAGGCAGGCCTACCCTTCAGAGCCACATTGAGTGTACTTTGCCTGTCATGCTGGTATGTTTGAATTAGAGACTCCAGGCACCCATATACAATAGGATCATACTATGACATGACACAAAGTACTTACAACTAGCTGGTTGACTAGAGTGTTAGTGAGAGAAACTAAGAATCGCATACATGACCAGGACAACAGGACTTCTGGACCCTTAAAGAGGAATTTGGTAGATGAGGCTGTCTCTTTAGGAACTTTCATACTTGTATACAATTTCCTGAGCTAAATTTTTATACAAAAGCTAACAAATTTGCAAGTGTAATACGGTAATCATTAGAGGCCTTTTTTGGCTATAGTAATAAAGAACATATAGTATTTAATGTAGAAAGGTGCCCTTTTCCTGGGTCTGCTTTTCCTCTTGGGGTATCAAAACACACTGTTCCCCAGGCGTGGAGTGAAGTGGATGGGATGAAGACTTGGTCTTCATGAGTGCAGAAGAAACAGCTTTCTCCAGAGAGTTTTCAGTGAAACAGCTCTCCTTATTGGGAGGGAGGGAAGGACTATATAAACCTTGGGGAACAGGCTGGGATTTTTGAGGTGAATGCACATCATTGGCTGGAGCTGAGGTGCTGGGAATGCTTCATTTGCATGAAGAGGAATTCCAGGTGCTTGCTGAACATGTCCTTATAAAGGAGAAAGGAAGTTTAACCTGAAACCTGGCCATCAGGCTGCATGATCAACTCGAGGGTAACAGAAATGGTGGTCAAAAGGCTTACATTTAGCAGGACATGCAGAGCATGCGAGAAAACAGTTCTATTCCTGTCAGTCTTAGGACGAGATTTTCGTAGTTTATAGATACAGCTTGACCTTACTCTTGCTCTGCCTCCTCCTCCATCGACCCCACATCTATGAATTACAAGTAGAATCATTTGACCCTCATTTTAGATTAGTATATATGCTCAAAAAACACCAGGCTTGATTTTCCTCAGTGTCCTACTTAGCTTTAACTGTCAACTTGACAAAAGCTATAACTGGGAATGGAATTTTAATTAAGAAAATGTTTATTTCAGGCTGGTGTGTGAGCATGTCTGTGGGAGACTGTCTTGATAACTGATATAGGTGAGCCCAGTCCATCATGGGCAGCAACATTCCCTAGGCAGATGGTCTTGAACTGTCTGAGAGAGCTAGCTGAGCATAAGTTTGCCTGCTAGCCAACAAGTAACATCACTCTATGGTCCTTGTCACACAACACTTTGACCCAGTTGTAGCATCCGAGAACCTGGGCTCTACATGCAGGAAGTAGAAGCTATATGTTATTTAAGAGCTATGCATCAATCTGGCAGGTCACTTCATCTCTACTTTATTCATCAGAGCAGTCTTAGGGTTTCCCATTCAAGAGAGCAGGTGAGTGATAGATACCAAATCTTTAGATGTATGTATGTAACAATTATATTTTTCAGGTTTAAAAAATAATACAAAATAATATTTAAGAAAAAAGGATATATATATATATTAAAATTTAGAAAAGGAATATTAAGCAAAATTAGTTCTTTAATTCAGGAAGAAGGAGAATGCCATGATAGGTTAACTGCTCACTAACTTGGTTATCTGGGGAGCTCAGCTGGGCCATTTGAACAAAGCAGCTCCTTGTGGCCTCTGTGTAAGGCTGCCAGAAACTGGTGAGAAGGCCTCACGCCTGCGAAGCCCGTGTTGTCTCACTGAGCAATGCTCAAGCTTAATGTAAAATTTTAATGTAATCTTTGACTGTCAAGTTCACTCTGTTGGCATTAGTTGGTATCTCGTTTGGGTTCTCTTATCCTATGTTCTTTGTCTTAACTACTATCACTCATAAGACTGAAGTTAACGATTTTCTTTATAGAACGGTCCTTTCACACAGTCCCTTCAACCTCTGCCTAATACAAATGATTTGAAGCCAAGTCTCTGATTGTGAATCTGTTCTGAAGAGCTCAGTGACAATGGGAAGGGAGATTACTAACACCCAGTGTCCAGATAAACTGGAAATAATAGTATCTGAAAAAAATACCAAGCCCCCTAAAAGTATTAAGGGTAATGAAAAATGTACTCTTGAATATTAAGCAAGATAATGTCTTTGTTATTCAAAGGGGTTCGTTAAGACAGACTTAACGTTTTTCTTATTTCCAATATGAACATTTTGTAGCATGTAACTTGAAATAGCAAATCGTTATTCTACTTGTGTGTATGTGTTATTTGCATGTGTGTGTGCATGCATGCATACATGCGTACATGCGTGTGCGTGTGTGTGTGTATGATGTCTATGTGTGCTAATAAGAGTATAAAGGGCACGCACGTGCACACATGAGGAGGTCAGTCCTCACCACCCCCTGGTTTTGAGACAAGCTCTCTTGGTTGTTTTCTACTGCTTTTGCCAAATCAGATGTTCCACACGCTTGGAGAAATTCCCTTGTTCCTACCTCCCATCCTCACAGGCATTACAGATGTCCAAGCTAACCATGGGGCTTTTGCATGGATTCTGGGTATTCAGACAAAGGCCTTCATTCCACAGAGCCATTTTCCCAGTCCCACCACTCACCACTTTCTATTTCCTCTTCATTGTCATCTTCTAAGATGCTAGCTGGGGCAGCTGATTCCCCAGCTTCCATCATGCTTTTCAAAGCTTCAAGCTGTTCTATAAGCAAAATGAAACAGGAGCTGTTAACAGACGCTAGACAGTTTATAAAACATGGGTTTAAGATCTGTGCCAACGATGGGAAGAGAGCAGGCTACACGGGTGCCTGCTGGTTGCATTCACGCCTTACTCACCCCAACAGCTCCTGTCTCTGTAAGGACGGTGAAGCCAGCATGTTACATACATAGAAGGAACACTTACTGGACAACGGGTTAACACATTTCCATTTCGGATTGCCAGGTTTGCAGAATGGATCAGTATGTAAAGACAGGTTCAAATGCTCATAATTCAGAGAATCTGGTCTAGGCTGAGATTCAGGAGCAATTACAATGACATGACATAAAGCTGACACACATGTTAGAGACCAACAGACCTTCAGGCTAAAAGTGTTTGCAACAAAACAAAACTGGGATCATTATCCTGGTAAGCAAAACTCCTGCAGACGTCAGCAAGAGACAACACATACAAGGGTGAAGTATAATATACAATTAAAATGTCAACACCAAAATAAATAAGGCCACATTTTTTTTTTCTTTTAGTAGGCATAGATGTCAAAGGTGAACCACAGCCAGCACTATGAATATTCTGGGAGAAGGGAGTTTTATTATTGCCAATGTGAGCGAAAATGAATTTATTTTTTATGAATGAAAGTGTGACAAGGTATGTAGCGATACAAAGACCATTTTGACTTCTTATTTTCCCTCCTGTGTTTTAGCACATAAGCACACGGATAGGTGCTTCCCACTGCATGGACCAGCTGTAGAAGGTAAAGATAAAGGGAATGCAGTGACAGAGCCCCTCCCATCTGAAATCAGGAGGGAGTTCTAAATCACACGTCATCTAGACAGCTGAACTTCCCAAAGATACATGTGCATTTGACTTATTTTTTTTTATTTTTTACTTACTTTTTTCAACTTCAGGTTTCAGCCTTTTATTTTTGATGAGTATTTTTCTTTTGAGGTCATTCGGGGATGGCAACGGCCTGCCTGGTTCAAGCTAGAGATACACAGAAAGAGCTCTCAGTTAGGGAAGGCTCCATTCTCATTTCTAGACCGCAGGAGCCCCGGAGGCCTGGAATCATACCAGCCACATCCACTAGATGTCAGTCTGCACAGCTCCGCTTTCACACCCTCTCACAGCAGTTCACTGAATCCAACTCTAATTTTTTAATTAAATTTTTGTTTTTTTATATTAATTACAGCCAACTCTGATTTAAATAACACTGCAGAGTTAAAGCCCCCAGTCTTCTGGGGTGTACAGCCTGACCCAACTTCCCTAGTAGAGCTGGGTCTGACCTGAGTCCTGCTGCATGGGAGGTCTTTCAAATTGCAGGTCTACCACAGAGTACAGGGTAGCACTTGAAAGGCCCAGACCTCCCCTCCACCTGCACTGGGTAACAGACCAAGCTAAGCATGCCTTCTCAATAGACTGATCTGGGATTTAAATGGCTTCACTAAAGATGGGAGGGGTTTGGATTACTGGAATTTGAATTTCTGTGGTTTCTTTAGGTTACATGTTACAGGGAATTAGGTATGTTTAGGTTATTGTCTGTGATCACTGGGACCGTCCTTTATATAATTATTCATTCCCCACTGCCCACCTGTTCAACTACACTCTTACCTATCCATTTTCTCACACAACAGCCGTTTATTACAACACTCATTATCTTATTCTATATATGACAAGCAAGTCTGTGTCTTGCCTTCTGAAGACCTTTAACAGAATGCTGTCTGCTACAGGCTGTCGTGGAAATGGTCCCTTCCCTGGGGATGTGGATGTCCCTTTATTAAGAACATAATGTACTTTGCACAAAAGCAAGCCTCTTCTCTTGCCCAAGAGAGCAGGCAGAGGGTTCCGGCTAACAAAACAATAGTAATAAAATAAATTAAATATACGTCTTGGTGTGGAATCCCTTGGAATCATTTTCCTAGACGAGGACTAATACACCACAGGCTTATTTGAGTCCTTGCAGACATCAATAGAAAAGTAGAAGAATACGAAAAAGAGGAGCCAGGCAGGGCCGGACATGTTATTTAGATGTCATTGCTGTGGGCACCTGAGGATGTGGCAAAGGGAACCCTTCTGGGGAGCCCAAGGGACAGAAGACAAGTGTTCAGAGAGAGCCCCTGGGAATAGAGTGAGGTGACTGGTGGCAGTGTTCGTTCTCAGGCATTCCCAGCCTTTCTCTCTTGTGTGATCAGAGCCCCACCATGGACCAGAGGTCACATTTCAGCAAGAACTGCCAGCCAACGGTAATGCCAGGGTATGGAGAAAGAGGCCGTGCTGGGAGGGCATGGGCAGCACCTGCCATGATGCTTCGGCACCTGCAGAGTCAGGTGGGGAACAAGGGAGGCAGCCTTGCTTCCCATGTGCTTTCAGCTGCCACACATACCTTTGGGGGAAAGTCATGGTTAGATTGGCCAAGCCATTCATGAAGCACCACCACCCTCTTGTCATCCTCTTTCCTGTCCTTCTCCTTTTGTCTAATGCTCACATGTCCACAAAAGGCTGGATTTCCTAATACAACAAACACTTTAATTTTTGTAAGACTTGATTCTTGTAACATCTTGTCAAAGTGCATCTTCTCCTCTTGGATGTTACAGATCCTGACAGAAATCCAAGAGACTCTCTAGAACAATTCCATATGCGTGCAGACTTCATAAAGCCCTTCTATAGATTACAGGTTAACAGCCCCTTCATGAACAAACTGGCAGGTATACAATGAAATTCAAAAAGGTCCACGTGACTTTGCCCGAGTATTTATTTTGGAGTTGGAAACGACCTGGGGGTCTTATGGCATCAGTTTGCAGCACTTCCCACAGCAAAGGCTCTCATGAGTTCTGAACCCTGGGCGCACATTTGTTTACCTGGAGGGCTTTAGAATATTCCTGCTTGTAGCTCTGGGTTTATCAGAAACAAAACGACAATGTAGCTGGCCCAGTACAGGTGTCTTACAGGTGTCGAAAGTGACTCAGGCTGCAGCCAACACTGGCAAACACTCAGGAGCCTGAACTCTTGGCTGCAAAGCCTTATGGAATTTAAAACATGAGGCCTGAAGAGCTTCCCGATTAAACTGAGTGAGAGGTTTACTTTATTCTCCTCTCTATGTCCCTCTAAAGCATGATAAAAGCTTTCTGTATCAGAGAATCTAAATAAATATGAAAATCCTTAGCATTCATCCTCCAGTGCTACTTGACCCCCGAAAAACACATTTCAAAACAAATCCATTCATGCTGGAAATATGGTTTGCTAAAAATACATACGGGATGTGATTCAAGCGCCTGTTTCAACAGGAGATCCCCAAATAGATCTTCGCAATACTTGGACATCTTGTACTGTTGATATTTGCTGGGGAGAAAAAAAGGGGCATTTGTAAATTCAAATGTCCATTAGCTCTCCGAGAATGAGAGAGATAGCCATCGCTACTACTAAAGACTTCCCACTTAGCAAAGCACAAGCTTCACGACGGTAACTGAGGCTATCCTTTTAAATACCACACAAACCTCAACTGGTACAACTTAAAATTAAAAACTGCAAGAGAAGATAAAACTGCCTCTCAAGTTATTGTCAAGTTTTCCATTCAAAGGAACTGTAAACTAGGTGTCCTAATTTCTGACCTTTCGTTTGGAGAAAGCATTTCAGTCACGTGAAGATGACTTCTTAGTGTAGAGAAGATGACTTTCTCAGATAGAAATGACAGTGTCCTCACTGGACTCTTATCTGCTCCTTAGCCCGTCAGACAGCCAACTACTCGGTTATTTTCTTATTTATTTAAGTTAACAGCAGGACACGGAGCAAGGGATCGGAAACACCACCAAGTAGGGACATGAGAAAGAATGAGTCTTTATACCTGCAGTGGTTTTCAAAGGAGAGAATTACGGGATATTCTGATGTGACAAATGCTGTTTCCTTGATGGCTTGAATCACATCCTTTAAAGACAAAGAACAGTTATGAGAGAAAAGAGCAAAAAGATTTAAGGCACCTGACACCATTCACTGTCCAGTGACAGCATTTCAGAGAGTCAACTTTAAGAGTTTTGACCTGGAGAACACAGCTGCCTGCACACCCCTCCAGGGGAGACTCAAGAGGCGGAGGACACCGCTCTTCAAATCAAAGCTCTCCTTCATTTCTCCGTGCTATTAAGTGAGGTTACTGATGGCCTGCCAGCTCTCACCTGACAACATGCAGAGCCGGGAACTGTGGTTCACTCCCCCTACCCCCTTTTTTGTGGTACTCGGGTTTGAATCCAGAGCTTGGTGCATAGAGTGCAAGTCCTCAACTGCTAAACCACATCCTTAGCCTTCATCATTCCCCTCGAGAACAGAAACTTTGTACAGGGATTTTCATGACCCTACTCTTCAGTTCCTCCCATCTCTGGAGAAATGGGCTGGTAGTGGTGCAAGGATTTCTAAAAGCTTCTAATTGGCCTTCCTCGGAGTTGGGACTCGTCTGGACTGTGGGTCCACCGTTCTTTGTTGACCCTGCTGTGCTGATGCGACAACCGCAATGACCATTGTTTAACGGGAGCCTAGTGAAAAGTCAGTCTGCTCTGTGGTCAAGTAACATATGAGACAAGCCAGGAGTGGATGCTGAGCTCCCCTGCACACTCAGGCCTACTCTTAAGTGGGCGAGCACCTTGCACCACATGAAACAGACAAGCTGTATCGGACGGCTGGTCCACATGTTGGTTTTAGAGAGAAAGACTTCAAACCAGTGCTTCCACAATCAGAGTCACGCTGTAAAATCTACAAGCTCTTACTGGTCTGAAGCTGGACAAGTCTCCTCACTCAGCAAGTCAGAAAATATTTTTACAATAACTGTCCAGGACAGTGCAGTTCAAATGATACACTTGAAAGAATTTTATTGAGGTAGTCATTTAATTATTATTTCTTAAACTTTAATCACAGATAACAATGATCATGAATTTAATTATCTAGTAAATGGTCAAGACTTATTCCTAGAGGAAAACCCTGGCTTTGCCCTTGGGTTCTGCTTTTCTTATGGGTGACTCTTTTCCATGCTGTGTCCTGACTGGGCTCATTTGTTCTCTAAGAAGTACACCACTGTTCTTGTCATTTGATGACTGTATAAACTCATACTTTCTGACTTCAATATAATCTTGATTCTTTGGAAGCATAATCTTGAATTGCTGCTGATTAAAAGTTACCAATACCTTGTTTAAGAGACATGATAGGGATGGAATGTTTGGAAGAGAGCAAGGTGATTTCGCTAGCAGGCAGAGCTAGGGGCCATTGTTTCTGACATTGCTACTATCTATACTGAACTACACAAACCAGCAGGCCCGGACGCATCTGATATTAGCCCACCACATGATTTCTTACCTTTAGTGGCTACCACAGACATGTGAAAGAACACGCTAAGAAACTAGCCTTAAAATCACATGTAGAGGTCACCCCAAAATTGCATGAGATGCCTTTTTTTTTTTTTTTTAACTACATATTCTTTTCCCTGCGAAGCCTGAGGTGGGAACTTCTCACTGGCCTCTGTACTGAAACCACCATGCTTTCTGCCGGTCTGGTGAATTATGTTTCCTTCTTTGCTCCAAATCCTTTGAAGGTGTGGAGCTGGTTTGTGGTATGGCTCCCAAATTTATAAAATTCCCTAACAGTCATTCACAATGTCAACCTCATTGTCTCATTACTATAAGGCTTATTTTAAGCTTTGTTTCTCTTTTTACCTTGGAGTCTCTTAGGAATAACAGAAATTGGGCAAGCAAATAGAGAGGAAGATAAAAATGTTTCTATTGATTTTGATTTGAGAAAATTTCATACTACGTTTCTCATGCTAGCCTTGAAATCCTAAACTCAAGCAATCCCCCTGCCTCAGCCTCCCAAAAGTAGCTAGGCTATATATGTACCCAGTTGTGTCCCCTCCCCCAAATTGTTTTGGGGTAAAAGTGCTAAAGGCCCCCATCACAATATGGTCATCATTTAAAAGCCAGAAAAATACCACAAAGGGGATACTATATGACCAATATTTGTCATGACTTATTCCTTAAGATGAGAAGAAAGAAACATGAAGGTACATTGCTTGAGAAAATGGAAAAGAAAAGTTTCTTGTTTCCTGCATTTGCACAACACTCTGGGAAAGCTATGACTGTGAAAATTTAAAACCTACCTTAAAAAGGATGTCGGTACACATTGCTTTTCCGTGAGTTATTATCGGTTCCTGATCCTCACCTTTTCCATCCCAACAGTCCAGTTCAACACACCTAGGAACACAGTCAATTTACAACATTGAGCCCTTAGCAGGAAACTCCATACAAAGTCATAGAGACATCAAAATAAGCCACTATTTATAGGTCAGAAAAGTGAATGAGTAACATGGGGACCTCATGGACACACGGGTTAAAACCATGTCTCACTCCTCATGCTGGATGAATCACATAGATGCTGTGGGTGAGATTCTGAGACTGGATGGGTGCTCGAGCTGTGTGGTTCCCAGCGACTTCTTACTCGAGACCAGGAAAATTTGCAACACAGGCTGGGCTTGGGTGGTATTCAAGTTTATTTTTAAGAGCACTGGGTAGAAAAATGTTACTTTCACCGCGTTAGATTAATCTTCTTGAGCTAGAGCTGGTGGCAATACACAGCAACCCCAGTTTCTTGAGAATCTAAGGCCATTTTCGGACAAGTAAGTGAGATACTTCCTCAATATAAAAGGCCAAGTGGAAGCCTGAGCTTTACGCAGCAGCAGAGCCTGTGCTTAGCAGGCATGGAGCTCTCAGGGCAACTCCCAGGACCAAACAAGAAGTGCTGTGCTGGCTCGGGGCTCAACGCAGGTGTTTGGAGGAAGCACACCAGTGAAGCGAGGACCAAGTTGTCTCTGGTAGCCCTTTCATACGCGAAACAATGAGTTTAAATTTCAGCCTTAAATATTTGCTTATTTCTATGAAAATCACTTTCAGCAATCTTTTGTTAGAGAACCCTAACTTCTGAGTTTTACATTAAGCAGCAATTTTTTTTTTCCTTAATTTTGATTTGTTTTATTTTGGGCAGTGGTAGGGATTGAACCCAGGACCTTGCACAGGCTAAGCAAATACTCTACCCAAAAATTAATTTCCCAAGCTTTTGTGACATTAAATAAAACTAAATTTAAAACTATGTACAACAAGTAGAAAAATTAATACAGCTTCTTAAAATATACATATTTTCATGTTTTATGATTTTGAGGTCATATTTTAAAATCACAATAAATAAATGTCTTTTGGCCCCAGATTGACGGAGACTTCCATGCGATACTGTCTTTTCTCACTCAAAGTTAAATGGACATAGTCTATTAAAGGGAAATGTAAATACCCTTTTCATGCTGATTAATATTTCCTACTCGACAGAAAAGCAATAGTCCTTTATCCAGAGTTCAGTTACCTAAGGTCAACATTAGTTTAAAAATATTGCACGCAGATTCTAGAACAAACAATTCTATGCTTTAAATCGGAGACCACTGTGAGTAGTGTGTTTGCGTCACTCACAGCCGGGTGTCCTGCCTAGGAACTGGGTTAGTCCAGTGCCCAGCACATCAAGCTGTACTCCCTTCCAGCCGTCAGCCACTTAATGGCTGAATGTTGAAGAACGGTAGTGACTGTATTCAAGGCACCCTTACTTTCATAACAGCAGCCCCAAGATGAACAGAGGTGATGTTGCTGATATTATCACAGTGTATCCTTGGAGAAATTTTAGTATCAATGTTGTTGAACTCACTGTGCCTAATTTGTAAATAGAGCTTCATCACAGGTATTCCCATATAGGGGTACAGAGACACAGATCTGGGTATGAACCAATGCTTCACAGACCCACTGGGCATCTTGGGGGTTGTTGGGGGGGGGGAGAAAGGGAGGACAGCTCTAAGTCTAGATGTGCCATATATAGACAAAACCAATTGCCATCTTGAGTTTCAGACCTGCAGCCAGCCAGGAGTACTTGTCTGTACATTTCCACTGAAGATTTCCCACCAAACTGCCGGCCAGTGAGATAGGTGTTGTGGGAAGAGCTGATGAAGTAGTGAGCCAGGGGGTGGTCCATCTCCTGGTAAAGTTCTAAGCGGTCCAGGAAGACTGGGGCATTCTCATCTGACATCAGGTATCTGCAGAACCCATCACTTGATATGAGGCCTGGGGAGAAAGAACATCTGAATGGCACTGTAGCCCTGAAAATGCACATTTTTCTCAGCCAAGGCAGCTTAAAAATAAAAGCAAAAACAGCTTCATAGTCTTTCCCAAGAACTTGCACCTTTCAGAACTTAAAATATTCTCCTCTCCTATCTGTGACAGCGGCCATTTACAGTCCTCCAAATGCAGGAACTGTGCTATGAGCCACCATGGTGATAAGGGACCTGGGGGATTCTGGCTCTGCAAGGCCCGCCTTTCCCTTCTGCTGCCTGTTCACTGGTTTTTCCTGCCAGGTGTGGGAGCCGCTGGCCCACCTGCCCCCCGGGATCAAGAGTGGGAACTGTGATTACTGTAAGATGTGTGGCGTGAGTTCTAAGTCACCATTACTTTCATTCAGTTGGAGAAAGGACCTTTCCTGGGGATGGCTGCCTCTCCAAACTTGAACGATTTAAATTTTCACACTTCTCTAAAAGGCAGGCTCTGGGACTGGTGGGAACGTGACTGAGACACAGGCCACAGCTACTCCCATCACTGCTCTGAAATGGGGGGGGGCACACGGCAGGCACAGGGCGAATAACCAACAGTTTACAATTGTTGGTAGCCTCAGCCCTTTGCTTTGTCATGGCCATTTGCAAGTTATGAAAACAGTTTTCACATCTACAGAAAAGCTCTGTTGATGACGCCCTGATACAAAGTGAATAAACTGTAATTAATAAAACTTAAAAAATTAAAAAAAAAAACCAGCTCTGGACCTCACGCAGAGCTTGCTGGGGTCCCACAGTTTGCTCCACAGGCTTGATGTTGATGAAAGAACACCTTTTGGAGAAGGCACTTCTGTGCCTGTGGGCTGTACTGCAACTCCATTTTCCTGATTCCAAATAACAAACACCACCCTAGTTCTTCTGAGACTTCCCAAACAGGTCTCCAGTTTAGCCACATGTATGTCTACTCAATAGATTTTTAATTTATACAACAGCTATACCACTGCGTGCATCTGAATCACGCATGTACGCAAGCGCACAAGTGCGCACGCACAAACACAGGGTTGATCGTTCACTGACCATCTGGTGGTGCACACAGGAATATGTGCATATACATAACTTACTGTCCACATATATTAGAGCTTATTATCCCTTAGTTTGTTCCTGGATATGCAGGCCATTTCTAAGTGCAACTGAAGCATACAATAAAAATTGCTAGGCCTCCGCCCTTGGACACATTCATTCATTCTAACAAGAAATACTCCTGAGACACTGGGACCATTGCAGAAAACAGAGACACATTCCACTTTTACAAAACTAACATATTATGGGTAAGAGAAATAAATACATGAACAAATAAGGTAATGCTGTAAAAGTATTGGGAAGGACAAAACAAAAAAGACAAAAGCTAAAAAAGAATGGTAGGTAGTGGTTTAGATAGGTGGCCAGCGAAACCTTTTCAAGGTCACCTACACGCCAGGAGACAAGCCACCCAGGCACAAAGGAGTGGGCTCTCAGCCAGAAGGATGAGCGGATGCAGAGATCTTTTGCAGAAGTTGTGTTCTCAGTCCACTCAGCAAATGCAAGGTAGAGTGAGCTACCTCTTGGGGGAGGTGGTGGGCGGTGATGCGGAGAGGACGCCAACGGCTGCATTCACCGCATTTTAGACGTAAGTGCGTGAGATTTTATTCTACGGGTGCTGGGAGGCTTTGGTGGGGTGGAGGAGCACAATACCACCGGATGGTGCTCTAAATGGCTTCACTGCGGCTGCTGTGTGGAGCACGGTTCTGGATAAGAGGGGTGAGGGATAAACCAGAAGGCAATGGGCAGTGCCCGTGGAGAGAATAAAGAGAAGTTGATCTCATGTGTTTTGCTGACAGATCGTAAGTGATGTGAAAGAATCAAAAACTGCACGGTGATTCCAAAGGTTCAGACTTGAAAAGCCGAGTGAGTACTGCCACAGTTTAATAGGCGGGGAAGGCTGGGGAGAGTGATGTGTGCTGCAGAATGCTCATGCAACACGCAGATGGGCTTAACCCAGCCCGGGCTTACTGCAGAGATTGGGACTGGAGGGTGTACTCTGAAAGTCGTATGTATACAGCAGATACTGGCCTATGAGCACCCGCTCTCCAGGCAGGGAGCACGGCGGAAGCAGAGGGCTAGCCCTGGATTCTGCACCATTCCAAAAACCAGTATCCGGTGACCAGTATGAGAGATTATGGCTTATACCTGCAAGTGGAAATGCTGAGCCACCAGAGAGGCACACTTTCTCCTTTATGAGCTACTGTCCCAATCCTAAGGTAGTTACAGAGTTGCATGTATTTAAACTCCTATAAGAAAAGCCTTTTTTTTTTTTTACACATTGCCAAAAGTTTCCTTTTATTACTTTTATATATGACGAGAGGTGGCTCTCACCCCTGATACCATGCTTTCCTGCCAGGAAAGACTGAAGTTTCCTGAGAATGTGAACCAAAACAAACCCTTCCCCCACTAAGTTGCTTCCGTCAGGCTTGCTGGTCACAGTGACAAGGAAAGTGGCACAGAGAGAGCACATTGCCAGGCACACAACTGCCAGGCATGCCATACTTCTGCTGGAGATAATCCCTTCAGTTTCCTCCAGGCTTTTCCTCTGACTAATATTTGAAGAACATATTGTTTCCAAAACAAAATGAAGGAGACAAAGATTCAGGAATACAAACAGCTTGCTAACACGATTCCTGACTAGTTCATTTCCTATCAGTGTTTTCAATCTTCCAACCCAGGGATCCAATAAGGAGTGATAAAATACATCAAATTATAAACAAAATGTATTCAGTTTAGCAAAACGAAAGAGACAAGGGAAGGTTCAGATTCTTATATGACAGAAATTCTTCTCAAAGACTGAGCAGACAGCCTGCCTTCTCCGCACTGGGCGAAATGAAAACAGTGTGTCATAAGCACGAGGGGCTGTCGCTGCAGTGTTGTTAACAACAAGGTATACTTAGCAGTGATGTGCTCTGGACAGCGTGGGCTCACCAGACAGAATATACAGATCAGATTAATTTAAGAGCAGCAAAGGAATCAATGTAAAGATCACTAATCTTTGCATCTAGATCCAAAGCACTCAAGAAATTTTAATTGAAATTCAAGGGTTTTAGAGGTTGTACAGGTTTTTTGGTCTTAATGAAAACAAAATTTAATCATAATTTTTTCATGTATATTACCTTTTTTCTTTAAATCTTCATCAGGCTCATACATCTCAATGATCTGCATTGCTCTTTTAGCATCATAAAATGGGAATAAAATTTCATTCAGCCGAGGATCTCGTTGGTGCTATGATGAGAAAATAACTCCATTTAGACTCACACTCCTCACCCTTAAATAGGTTTCTAAGCATATAACTTGTAAAACAAGATACATCTAGACTATGATATTTATAATTACAAAGATCAGATTTGGCTGCCTTCCTGGCTCCCTCCCTAAACGACACTTCAGAAAGTCTGTATCTGGACTTCCTGTGTTGGAGCCTGTGATGGTGAAGAAAGAAAATGTGTGGTTCTCCCCATTTCAACGTTGAAGGACACGTGATGGGGCGAGGATGTTAGCTGTTCTGTCTTCTACAGCTACTACTCACACGTCTATATTACAGGTATGTGACTTGCCACAAATATGTGTAAAAAATGAGAGCAAAGGATCTTTACAGTATTTAAAAACTTAGCTTTGAGGCCACTTTTAAAAAGTGAAAAAAATAAAGAAGCCACCAGATAATGTACTAAGTGGCCTAAAGCCCCAAGGCAGCACCAACAAAACTCTAATGTCAGGTAAGCAAACAGATAGTTCTTAATCTATCTTTCTCTAATAACCCATCTTTCTCAGCTTCCTGAGCACTCTGCAAACTTCGTTTTCCTGACACCATAGTTTTCTATGTAATATGATAGTAATGATGAAATTAATAAGCACAGAATATTTCTGAGTGTATATTACATAAAAACTTGACTTTAAAAAGCAACAGCTTGAAGCATCTTAACTCTAAAACTGAGCTCTCTCTGCTGCAGGTCTCCAGGTGCAGTGCATGGAAGAAGGCTCTTGTGGAAGATGCTGACATCAACCTTTCCTAATCAGCACGCAAGAGGTTCCTTGCACTGCAGGAACAACACACTTCCTGCAGCGAGCACACTCTGACTTCCTGGAATGGTGAGAAGCCCATTCACTACCTCGCTAAGCTTACATGTGTGAGCCTGCCTGTGTGTGTGTGTGTGTGTGTGTGTGTGTGTGTGTGCGTGTGTCTGTGGATACGTGTACTCATGTCATGGCATGTGTCTAGAAAAGAGGGTCCACTGCACTTTCTTGCAGTTCACTGCGGCTGAGAGGATTGCCCCGGCTATCCATCAAATGAATAAAAAGCAAACCTCCATGGAATCGTGATCAATAAGCAGATGAGAGCAGGAACTGGTAATCACACAGTACTTTGACAACTCTTTACCCAGATGCATGCACAGACTTTGCAATAGCGTTAGAAAGATGCTTAGAAGAAACTAATACAGGTTCACACGGACCTCTTTTCGCTCTTTGCGTTGGGATGACCATCCGAAAAGTGGGCTATGCACACAACAATACCTTGGCCAATGGAACACTTGATTTTAATTGCTACAGCGTAGATTCTGTAGATTCCCCTAGTGCTATTTAGTTAAGAGTGTTAAATTAAAGGGACAAGATCAGTTTCTTTTTTGACAAGCTATCCTGATGGAGCATGCTTCTATTGTAATATTGAGGGATTAGTGATTGTGCCATGTATATGCTAGACACTTATGCTAACAACAGGCCTTGATTCTCTAGGGACTAGTGATGAGCTCGGTAGAGAAAGAAAAGCTGATGCAGACAGTGGGGCACCAGGTATCCTCTAAGGATCTAATGCACTATGCAGCTCATCCCTGTACTCAAGAGGATAAGAATCTGCCCTGGGCTGAGAAGGATCATATACAAGCATCCAAAGAAAGAAAACCCAGCCACTCTCTAGGTACCTCTTTTCTCCCATAAACAACAGCACTAAAGAAGAGCGAAGAGCGATGGAAAGGGTTCTTTTCACACCCCAGCATAGTTACACTCAGAGCTGTTTTGACTTAATACATAAGGTCATTTGTTGAGCTTTTGGGACTTAGAGGAATCATGGGGCAAATCCGCATGACTGAGAAAGTGAGAGAAAAATGGAACACAGCCACGGGGGAGTAAATAGATGACAACAGGAAGAAAAAGAAGGGAATTCAGACATTTCTGGGTGTCTTTACACACACGGGCACACACGGACACGGTGCTACTTAAACGGTCTCGTGGATGTAGCGGCAGCACAGCGGCGGCGGCAGCAGCACGCTCCCATCGCGTGGGAGAGCTTAAAGATCACAGGCTCTGGGACCCCTTCCTCAGACCTAGTGAAACTGATTCCCTGGGTGGAACCAGGCATTATGGGGGGGGGGTAAGAAGGGACCTACTCAGCTTTTCAGGTGCTTCTGACCTGTGTGGCTCTAAGGTCAGAGGTGTGTTTCAACTGACAGCATGCTTTTGCCGCCCTGTGGCTTAATCTCCAGCACTGCACAGCTCAGGTATGGGGATACTCGTCTGTAATTGCAGCACTTGGAAGGCCGAGGCAGGAGGATCCAAGGTTCAAGGGCATCTTATGCTATGCAGAGTGTTGGAGGCCAGCCATATGAGACCCTTTCTCAAAAAGTAAAAGAAAGAAAGGACCAAAGAAAGAAAAGCAAAAAAGCAAAAAGCACTCCTTTAACCTATAACCACATACATTTAATACATTTGCATTCCCATGACAAAAAACAAGCAAACAAAAAAGGCCAAAAAATCCAAAATACCTAAGTTTTATACGGTAGGGCTAATCATTAGAACTGTGAGCCTAATAAAGCTCTGCTCATTAAAATGTAATTAGAGGACATCATCTGCATACGACCATCCATCTAGTAGAATGATAGGGAAAACAGCACTTATCAGTATTTGCTACCTAAGGGTGACAGTCTTAGCAAAAGATCCTTAGGTGCAGACAAAATAAAACTCCATTTCGGCTTTGTATCTGCTCTGCCACATAACATAATCTTTTCTTTCCCCCAGTTTTCACATTTTAAAAGGTAACAGAGCATGGGCCCTCTGACTAAGCTAGAGGCAGGGGACAAATGGTCAGGTTTGCAGTATGCATCACAGTGAGGGTCAATGGTGCACAGTCATATCCAGGCAACCTCAGAGGAACAACGTGCAGAGGAGTTCAGATTAGAAACAGCACAGCCAGCCAGGTTCTTCCCAGCTCTGAGCCACCATCAGCTTCCACCCAGGCAAGCAACATGCCCAGGACATTCACTTCCTGATATTCAGTGCTGTGCAAAGTGAGGCTCTGCATAGCTGTTAAGAGTAGGTCATGGTCTGGGGTTCAATTCCCAGCACCCACATGGCAGTTCACAGCTGTCTATAATTCCAGGATCTGACACCCTCACACAGACATATATGCAGGCAAAATACCAATGCACATAAAACAAGTAAATAAATTAATTTTCAAAGGTTTTTTGTTTGTTTGTTTTTTGAAGAGTAAGTCATGGTAGGCCCTATGTAACAGTTGTGCAGCTTGATCTTCATGAAGGACTCCTAAAGCAGAGCAGGGGCTGCCTCTGGCTCTGTTGCCTGCCTTTGGATCCCTTTCCCTAACTGGACTGCCTTGTCTAGCCTCAATAGAAGAAGGTGCTCCCAGTCCTACTGTGATATGACAAGGGTGGCTAATGTCCATGGGAGGCCTCCCTCTTCTGAGGAGAAGGGGGTTGTGAGAGAGGAGAGGTGGGAAAGCGGGACTGGGAAGAGCGGAGGGAGGGGAAGCTGTGATCCGGATATAAAGTAAATAAATAACTAATTAAAAAATAAGTAAAAGAAGAAAAAGAGCAGGTCATGGAAAGCTGTGCCCAGGTGTCTTAGCCTTACTGAGGGAAGGCGTCAACTGACTATTACAAGTGCACTGAGAGAGATAGCTGTTGTTATATAATTATATATGAAATAAGTGATATCATTTCAAAAATGATACAAAAAGGGAAATCAGCAAGGATAGGCTCACTCGGAATGGGATACCCTTGCTCTTCCTCTCTCTCTTATCTTTTCATCAGAAAGAAAAATATTGAAAGGGTGAGTTCTCCTCCCCTGCCATCTGACCCCAGCCTATCAAGTCTCATCAGGATGAAGGACTGCCTTCATGAAGGAAGAGTCCTCTGGTGGCCTGGCAAGGCTGCAGCGCCAGAGGGAAGTGATCAAAGAGCAGACTCGGGAACCCATATGGAGACTGAGCTGCCAATTGCAACATCTGAACGGAGGGTCTAGGTTGGTACATCAGTCTCTTGCAGGACTCCCTTTCAGTGGACTAGGGGAAGGGGATAGGGGTAAGAGAGACGGAGGGTGGGACTGGGAGGAGTTGAGGGAGGGGGCTTCAATTGGGATATATAATGAATAAATTTAAAAAAATTAAAAAATAAAGGAAGCCATATCATTAAAAAAGGATATAGTAAAGAGGAAGAGATTGTGGGTGCTTTCTTACATATTTCCAACTATAAAAATGAAAAACATAAAAATGCTCAGTCCCCATTCAGAAAGGCAAAGTGGATGGACATCAGAAGAAGGAGAAAATAGGGAACAAGTCAGGAGCCTGCCACAGAGGGCCTCTGAAAGGCTCTACCCTGCAGGGTATCAGAGCAGATGCTGAGACTTATGGCCAACCTTTGGGCAGAGTGCAGGGAATCTTATGAAAGAAGAGGGAAATAAATAGTAAGACCTGGAGAGGACAGGAGCTCCACAAGGAGAGCAACAGAACCAGAAAATCTGGGCACAGGGGTCTTTTCTGAGACTGATACTCCAGCCAAGGACCATGAATGGAGATAACCTAGAACCCCTGCTCAGATGTAGCCCATGGCAGTTCAGTGTCCAAGTGGGTTACATAGTAATGGGAACAGGGACTGTCTCTGACATAAACTGATTGGTCTGCTCTTTGATCACCTCCACCAGAGAGGGGAAGCAGCCTTACCAGGCCACAGAGGAAGACAATGGACTAGGATCAGAAGGAAGGAGAGGAAGACCTCCCCTATCAGTGGACTAGGGGAGGGGCATGTGTGGAGAAGGGGGAGGGAGTGAGGGATTAGGAAGGGAGGCGAGAGGGAGCTACAGGAGGGATACAAAGTGAATAAAGAATAATTAAAAAATTAAAAAAATGAACTTCAGCTCTAATGTGATCATGTGATGTGGTATGTGTGTGAGGGTGTAGATAACCAGTGATAAAATAAAGCCATGTTTTGTTTTGTTTTATTGCTGTCATCATAGAAGAGACATTTCTTCTTTCTTATTTTGGGTTTTTTCTTGTTCTCTATGCAGCCTCAATTCTACAAGACCTTAGCTATGTTTATAAGAAGAGAAACAGAAATGGAGCTGGCACTGAAACCAACGTATCTCATTAGCAACAGGGAAAAGAAAGTGAAACCAATTTAGAGACTGCGATTTGTCCTGGGATTACAACTGAGCTGCTGGTGGAGCACGGTGGCTCCCCTGCTCCCAGCAGGAGCTTCCATAGCGCCTTGTGAGTTTGGCAAAAGATTCCCTTTATCCACTGGATTGAACCCAGAGACAGAGTGATAGTGGACATTTAGATGTGAGTAGTGAACTTGTTGACTCAATTCTTTAAGGAGAATACTGTATGTACATATGTATTAGGTTCATAGTATGTATGTATGCATGTCTGATGTATGTGTTATGTATGTATGCATGGTGTATGTGTATATGTATATTGCTCAGCTTCTCTCCCACTCCACTAAGTACTCAAGGAGGAATCCTATTAGCCTAGAAAGTGCTGCATAAGCTTCCATGTGTTCACATGTAGACTGGGCAGCTTGTTA
This sequence comes from Psammomys obesus, assembly GCF_907164565.1. NCBI lineage: Eukaryota > Metazoa > Chordata > Mammalia > Rodentia > Muridae > Psammomys > Psammomys obesus. The sequence continues at coordinate 874,630 of NW_026585504.1, forward strand.
AGTACAGATACCAACTCACTGGCTCTGCATCATGAATAAGCTACAAGGGGATGCTAATGCTACCGTTCTGGGGAATCAGACTTTGGCGCTCTATGACCAAGAGGACCTTGAAAGCAGATAAAAACGAATCCGAAGCTACCACTGAGGGAAGAGGGGCACATGACCTTTACAGCAGCCAGGTAAAGGGCTGGGTCTCTCTCCTTCCTGCTTCTTAAAGATAGAGACTAGTATACCAAACAGAATGGTCCTAAGAAGAAGCAAGATTTAGGGCTGGAAGCTGGTGGGAGCCACTATGCCACCGGCTGACAGAAAGGAGATTTATTTTTCCGTCCAGCCAGCTCTAGCCAGTGAACCTTGCTGCATATGCTCCTATGACTTCTCGTTGTTATAACTGGTTCTTTGGTTAACTTGTTCAAGGCTCTTAGCTAAACAAGTTCCCAAGCTTATTGTTTCTGTCATCAAGGTTGAATGTACCTTAAAATCTGCATATAAGGAGGCCAGAGGGCCTCCACCTGGTCCTCATTTTCTGTTGTCTTGCTGCATGATGGTGGGGTCCCATGCAGCACTGAAAGTGCCTGTCAGGGTTACAAAGCTGAGGTGCTAGAAATTGATGGGGTCTGATCTTTTTAGGGTCACACACGTTTATGTCTCAAAGCCTGTTATTTTCCTGATGATTCTGCCTCCTTGCGTTACAAGATGTGAGACTGCCTTGCCTAAAGCTGTTTTGATTCTGAAGAAGTCAATGGGATACGAGTAGAACTGCACATAGAATGTGCAGGAAGCTGGTGGGAGCGCAGAGGTAGAGGAGTGGTGGAGGAAGAAAAAAGATATTTGCGAATGACACTTTGATTGAAATCCCAGGGCATATAGTTTCCTGGATTGTTCTGTAGTTTCTCTAGAACCTACAGAAATCCAGAAACATGGCAGTCCCACAGTCTTATTGGGTATTTGGATGTTCAATGTAGGTCTTTGCTTAAGGAGAAGCCGCATGGAAGGAAATGTAAAGAACACAAGGTATGGCTGTTCACTGCAGCAGTGATGGGGAAAGGCCTACCTGGAATAAAGAATATGGATGGCTAGAAAAGTACAAGGGGTCTGTTTTCTTTAAATGCTTTTAAAAATAAAAATAAAAACTTACAGGTTTTACAAATAAAAAAACCTTTAAATTTAAAGTTTAAAACCTTTAAAATTATGAAATTGATTACTAGGTAGACAAAGGAAAATCATCTGTGAAAGAAAGTGAATCCCACAAGAGCCTGCATGAGTAGCATCTATCCTGGGGATCGAGAAGTGTTCCCAACTGCAACAGTAATAAGCAGTAGGAAGGCTGGGCTGGTGCAGGGAGAGATGACGAACTGGCCACATGGGCCAGAAGGCTTTCTCCTCTCTCCCAAACCATCTTCCCCTAGAAAGCTGGATTTCTGACCATCTTACCAGATTGAAGATGATCAATGAACCAAAGTACATGAAAAAGCTAAGGGAAACAAAAGAAAAGAACAAAAGGGAGGATGCACAGGGGTTAGGAAAATGAAGTAAGGCAAATTAACTTTGGAGAACTGTGGCACAAGAATGTGGATAATACCTGGGTTAAGATCACGGACACAGTATTCGCATGACCACAGTGGGGTGGATTGGAGAGACTTCAAACATTGTCAAGCAAAATCAATACTGCACTGTGCTGAACGGGTTCCTTAAGGGTGGAGGCGTCTGTGTGGACAGATGGAGTCCCTCTCTTTCCTGTCTCTGTGCGTTAATGCTGGGTTAACAGTTTCTGACATGCAGCCCTAGAAACTGGAAGCCACTGAGTCACCACAAATCACGAAGACAAGGCCTGTGGCAAAGATGTAAGTTGTTTCTGCAGGGTGGCAAATCAGGGACTGGCCACTCTTCCTTCTAAGGCACTGCCTGCTGTCTGCCATGCTGCTTCTTGCCCCTTCTGTCTGCTCGGCTGAACATGGTCCTCACGGATGCTGAGTGTGTCCTACCAGTTAGTCCTGCTGCCTCCTCTCTTGCTATGCTACGCTGGAACCTAAAAGCTTTCCAAACAACACAGTGTTGTCTACTTCTTATTTAAACTTTTCTAACTATTTATGTATTTGGTGGGGTTGGGGGGAGGTGAATTTTTCTTTTCATATTAAAAAGAGCTTTTGTGGGTTTTGCTTAAAAAAACACCTTTTTTTGGTACATGAAAAAAGTTAATTTTTGTTATAATAACAAAAGCTGTGACCTTTATTTGTTCTAAATATTTTCCTTGTACTTTAGCAAATTTTATTAGCTAGTTTTAGTTGCTAAATGCATTGTGTTCTGAGTTTAGCACTGAGCTTGTTTTGAAAACAAAAAGTAAAAAAATTAACCTGCAATCTAGCTGGTCTAACACTATTTTTTTTCCTGTGTGCTCTAGTGTCAAATACTGTATTTAAACCTACATATTTTTCTTACATGCAATCCATTAAAAGACAAAATTACTAGTCCATGCAAAAGTATGAAGAAAAGTTAGCAATGGAGAACCCAAATACAGTGTCATAAACAATCCATTCTCTTTCTATTTATAATCAAAGTACCTTTTAAAACATCTTGCAAAAACATAGACACTTTAAATAAATAAATACATTACAAATTCCACACGTACACAGAACCAGAGCTACACAACACAGCGTGACACCAACAGGGAGTGGTGTGCAAAGCCAGCGTGGAGGAAACACACGGACACACAAACAGCAGCTGATTTTTGCACCTGGTCAAGCCATCGTGGAAAGATCAGCGGGTCAGAAGCAAAGCGAGGAAGGGTGTGTGGTGCGGGCATGCAGTGAGGACACGGGGGAGGCAAGCCACTGCACACAGACTTATGGAGTTAATGTATGAAAAAGCTTACTTCGTTTAGAAAGCTCACTAATTGGTCTACCGTTAAATAATCAGTTTTGTCTCCATTGCTGAAAAGAAATGTATTAGAAAAAGTAAGTTTTTTGTATATGATACTACAGTAGGTACGATTTACATGTTGACATTTGTTCATAAAACTTAACTCATTTTCTAACCCTGAAGTAGGTGAATTCTCAGAGTAGTCAGAGATCGTAGTGGGGAGGGCGCAGGGTACCCGAGGGCAACTACAAAGGAAAGAGAACACTCCCACCAGGTCACAGAAGCTGCCTGCAACATGTGATTCTTTAGCATTATCAAATGACATTTCTTCAGAAACAACATGTAAGTCATCCACTTGAAATAACCGGAATGAATGAACTTCTCAACAACATATTAACACTCCAAACCAAATCTAGTTAGTTCACATACTGGTTAATACCTAAAGGAGCAGGTTAAAATTGTAGGTCGTTAGTAAAGCCAATGCCGGGGGGGAAACGTTCCAAGTGCTGTAATTAATCTATGTCAAAGTTGTTTTTTTTATAAAAAAAAAAAACAAAAAAAAAACTCTGAGTGGGCTCCTATGCCAATAAATTAAAGGGTAAAAAACGTAGCCCTGACTACGCAGTCCCAGAACTAGCAGCATCTGTTTAAACATTACAGAGAAAATCATCACAAATTTTACAGGGGCAAAGATAGTACAGATAACACTTCCTCATAACTAGAACTTACATTTTTTTAAAGAGATCTTCTATATCTGTCCGAGGACAAATCTTTTGTGTCAGTTCATAGAACTTTTCATAAGTAAATGCAGCAGGCTCGATTTCATCATTCTGTGGAGAATAAAAAAAAAGACAGGTATTAAAAGAACATCTTTCTCCTTGGAGGTTTGCTATCGACGAGGTCCTGAAACAAAGCTCTGGGCACGTGGAGGAGCCACAGCAAGCGAAACGAGGCTCCCCCAGTTGTCAGGACGGTTTTGGTGACACACGTGACGCTCAGTGACATCTGCCTCCAGCACAGCTTCCTCTGGGAAATCCCTCATTGAGCAAATGCACAGACGTTTTCCTTTCTCTCTGTGAGGGAGGAAAGTAAGTGTTCCCATAGAGGAGATATAGAGGATATGGGATAATCAAGCCCAATATTTAATTACACTTATGTTGTGAATTTTTTGAGGATCATAGAAAGGGACTGGAACAAATAATAATTACCCATCACAGTGAAATGTAACTTTCAAACAAGACTTTTAAACAGAGTCGGAGGCATAAGTCTTTGCTGCAGTGTAAGAATTAACTTCAATGACTTGAACCTCGACGGTCATGAAGATGAGTGGGACAGATAGGAATCCTCTATGAAATCCTGCAAGGCTGTCTCGAGGAACTGAATTTATTAGTTAATAATTCATGCTGATGTTATGTTTGGTTAAGGCAGCAGGGCTGGGTTCTAAAACAGGCTCCACACACTGTATAAAGAACAGCTGTATGCCTTTTTTATTCTCACCTTAATAAAGTTGACAAAAATCATTTTGAAGAGAACTAGTTGGATTTTAAAACACCCTTAAAGTGATTGGTGAAAGGGAAGTCAGAAAAGTAACTGTTCTCTAGGTCCCTGACTGTAACTGATGTCAGTGTGACACAAGCAGCCTAGCTTATCCATATGAATGTCTAAACAAACAACAGTGACAAAGCATTTTAGTTAGTGAGTACCTTTCCACTGGGAAGACCTAGTTCCTTGAGTGCTTGAAAGATGACCTTTTCTGTTTTCCCCGATGCAAAGGTTCTAGTAATACTGGAGTAGGAGAACAAGAAAAAATGAGTTACTGCTCATTTTGCTTTCTCTGACACAACAGTCCAAACATCTTAGACATGGTGAGTTGAGGGGAAGGAAAAGAATAATGCCACCTTTTATTTGATGGTGCTTTGCACTTCCTAAGCTAACTTTTCCCTTTGGCTACCAGGGTGAATTCTGTAGCTGACGAGGCTTGCTTCTAACATGAGAGGTCCCTTTAGGTGCTGGCGAACAAGCGCATTTTGGACAAAAGCAATGATACGTTTGGATCCTAAGAAGTGACTGCATCCTGAGAAAAGTTAAGAGGCTGATGGTACAGTGGCTTGAAAGGTCTGTGCTTGGGGAAAGCAATGCCCCTGCAATCCTCAGGTCAGCTTGGCTGTTCTCCTGGCCTGCACGTTTACAGGGTGACCCAGCAGCAGACATGTTTTAACTGCTGTCACCTAAGCGTGCTTGAGACACCTAACATGCTAGCCATTTAAGGGTCTGCTGTTATACTGGGAAAGTGGTGGGGGAGGACCCAATTAGTTATTTTGCCAGTTAGTTATTTGGATACTTTCCAAGACATGGCATTTATGAATAGATTTTTAACTAGTTAGTACTGGGAGCATCAATGCAAATTTGACCTTGAGGGTCAAACTTTCCATGATAAATGTGTCCAAGACATTTAGAATGAAAATTACTGAGTGGGAGGGGTCAGAGGATAGTGGGTACCCAGACATCACACATGTGGCTCTCAGCCTTGGCTTTGCTTACCCAGGGGACTTCATGCACTCCCGGATTAGAAGCTCACATCCTGAGTTACTACGACCTCTGAAAGGCTAAATTCAGAAGGGTAGCCTTGACTTGACGATGAAGGTGACTTTCAACTGTGAAACATGGCTTTTCATGGGGCTTTAGCATCTCACACCCAACCTTCACATACAATTCACCATTTGCGTTCAGTGAATGTTAGTACTGACAATCAGTTCCTCTTAGTGACTGTGAGAAATCACCACTTCAGCTGCAGAGTACAGCTTATCAAAATAGACCCAGAGGAAGGAGATTCATATAAATGCATTATAATGTGTCCATTTAAGCCATTATTGTTTTATAGTCAGTCTAGGAAGACTTCATAGGTACATTTAAGTGTCCTTGAGATGATTGTATTCAAGTGTAAGGGAGCCTGACAGTGGAGCCCATGTGTGTTGGGAGAGCAAGTGAACTGTGATAATGGGTTTCCAGCACAGACGGTGTTATGTCTATATTTCTCTACAGTCTTGAGAGTTCATTCAACTATTTAGAGACCGACTTGGGGTAGATGCCATTTAACCTTTACAATTTAAGGCAAGTGGCCACTCACTGAGCCTTTCTTTACACATGTGTATAAGGAGATAATTACTGTGTGCCTGCAGAAAAGTGAGGTACCTGAAATCAGGAGGAAAATCTGCACACTGCAATCTCAGGGCTCTCCTAGATGACTCAAGGCTGCTGTGTTAGAAAGGCCTGGTTAGAACATGGTGAAAACTGACCACCATGGCCAGGAGGCAGCAGGAATGGAGCCTTAAGACAGAACTGAGGCATCATGGGGAGTGAGGCAAGAATGGGAAACAGTCCTTTGGTGAGCGCCTGGGTGTCAAGAAACAGGACTTAGAACTAGAAACAGGACTTAGAGGAGATGGGAGAGAGGTGATGACTTCTCAGACATGAGCAGGCTTGGGCTGGGCAGCCTGAAGACACATTTATTCTCTAGACATAAAAAAGGGAGGAAACTCAGAATAGAAAATAGTCACAAGGTCATCAATCACACTATTTCCCCAGAGTAACGTCTATTTTGTTTGCTCCAGATATCTTTCCAAATCATTACTGAGTCTGAAAATTTATCTACTTTGATACAGAGGTGTGTGTGGGGGAGATCTGAATTCTTTGGTTTACAGAAAGATGCACTTTAACCAGAGTTCAGAGAACAACAGACTAATCACACGCAGTGTGAGACATTTTAGACATCACAGGAGCATTTCCTGGCAACAAACCATACTTATATAGTGCTGATAAAGAGCCTGTGACATTATTATAATTTCTGTGTCAGTGGTTCTTAATTTTCCTAATGCAGTTAGTTCCTCAGGATGTGGTACCCCCAATCACAAAATTATGTTTCTTGCTTCTTCGTAACTGTAATTTTGCTACTGTTATAAATTATAACGTAAACAGAGGTTTGCCAAGGGGTTTCGAACCACAGGCTGAAAACCAGTGTTCTACATTGTGCTTCAAGGTACCAAATGCTCAACGAGAACTTTTTTTTTTTTTGAGACAGGATCTGTAGCCTAGAATGGACATGAACTCTCTACAATCTTGCTGCTCTGAAATTACAGGCATGTGCAATCAAACCTGGATTTATGGGAAACGAGAGCTTGAATACACTAAGCAGGCCCCCAACGAACTAAGCTACAGTCTACATTTTCAATGAGATTTTATTCAATCAAAATAAATGGTCACCCCTTCCCTGAAAGAAAATTCACAAAAGCAAATACATTGGATGTCCTCAGTCCTACCACAGTTCTGGCTAAATTCTGTATTCCAGGGCACTCTATAAATGACTAGGAGAACATAAGCCTGGAGCATAAGGGAGGCTACCTTGTGTGTTCTTTAATGTTGCTAAGAGTTTTGAGGACCAACTTCTGACACAGTCACAGAGACTCCTGAAGTGAAGGGGGTTGCCAGTGTTATCCCGAGGCTCTTGGCCTCTGCTTGGAAAGCCCCTCCAGTCACTGTCCACAACCATGCAGATCTCCCTCACTCAACTCTCTAGCCATAGGTCGCAGTCTGTGTTACAAGGGATGCGAGACAGAAAGTTCCTTTCAGAGCATGGCATGAAGTGGGAGGATGAATTACACCAAGTTGGTGAATTTGAGAGAAAGGCAGAATGCATAAGATCATACACATACCAAGAGAAGAGCAAGGCCAGAAGCAAGGCTCCCTTCATCTGTCACTCTTGCAATTTCCTGGCTCTTATAGTTTGGTTTAATGAGCAGAGGCCTTTCACAAGCTACGAAATGACTATGAAGCCAGATCCCTTTTTAACACAATGTGCACTATATTAATAGTTTCCATTTTAAAACTGGAAAATGATGGTGATGAAGTGACATTTTTAAAAGTGTTTACCCTTCACGTCCATTAAAACATTCAGAACAATTTCTACCCAACCCTTGGCAGATCGCCTACCCTTTTGTTGGCTTGGTATCACTGCTACATCAACTCTAACAAACTTCCCCTAAGTCACAGATGTCTTGTGTTAAGAACCTATTAATAATGACATACACACACACACACACACACACACACACACACACACACACCCATGTCAAAGAGGTGAAGACATGCCAAAATATCTAGGTCACTTCTAGCACAGTAGTGTTAATAATTTTGTATGTGAACACTCTGCACAGAGATCCACAGGACCAATAATAGGCCTCCAATCCTGTTGCATGATAGCATGATGGGCAGCAAAACCAGAACTACTAGCTGAAAGGACTTGGATCATAATCTTTGTGTTCCCACTAAGTCCATTTTCAAAATTTTATCATGGGAAAAATTAAATGAAGCATTAATAGAGAGAGCTCTGTCCTCCATTTTGCCATATGTACTCTCTGCAACCCCTCCCCCAACATATGTGCTCTCCAAAGCATGGGCATTCACTGTCTATATGACAAGAGTTGTAGGGTGGTTTAGACACATTGAAATAACTGCCTTGCAACTGCTCAGGTGAAGGAAGGTTTTAAATAAGATATGGATCCTTCTGGTATGTCTTTGGTAACAACTACCAGGCAGGGTATTCATAGATTCAGTTTTTTTTTTTTTATAAACTTCTAAACTAGACTTAAACCTGACTTGTTAGAAAAACATTATTGAAAACCTTCCTTCACTTGAGCAGTAACAAGGCAGCAAGGAATCCTGCGAATGGATTTGTTAAAGACCAACTGGTCTGTGAACTGGTAAGTAATAACGAAAGGCTGAATAAAAGCGGTACAGCACAGGGCTATCTTTATGTACTTATGTATTGTGGTCTCTAATAAAGCAGTACTGCAGACATCACCTATGTTCTTAAGGTCATGAAGACCATGATATGATAGTGTCTAGGAAGATTCTGCTCCATGTGACAATGTAAGGGGTTATGGGGACATTTATGCAGGGTAACGGAATAGAAGCTTTGGTGGAAAATGGAGAAGTAGGAAAAGAAGCCTGGAAATAGCCGGGAGTGACCAGAATGTGACAGCTGAATTGCTTCCACCCACTTCAATGCTCTGATGGATGGCTCTAAAGATGGATGGAAACATACTCTTTTGTGTTTCCTTGTTTTGTCAGTCTGTATCTTTACTAAAGTCATTTCCAGAGGCAACAACAACAACATGAACTTGAGTTCGGAAATCTGCAAAGAGTGGGTTGGTATATAGGGAGTCTGTGTTTGGTTCAGGTGAAGGGCACTGCCTCCTGGCTTCACGTGGACAACGGTGCTCTGGGGCTGAGTCCAGCGTCTTTGATGTCCATGAGTGCTTACATAAACTTCAAACAGTATGATCCTGGAGAGTGTGGTCAAGAACTCCCTCAGGCCATTGCAGCTACACGCACAGCATTAGCAAACCCTAAACTGTGAAAGGAAGCAAGAATCGGACGAGCGGGACGAGCGGGCCCCCGCCCAGCGTGAAATATGTCACAACTATTAAAGAACACACAGGGAGCATACATCTGGCTTATGGCCTCTTCCTTTTGGGGTCCATTTGCCTTTTGTTCTCTGTCACTGTTAGCTACGGTGAGGGAGGAAGCTTGTCTGTTATGAAAGTCTAGCGGAACTCCACAGTGCTGGTATTAGGGCCTCTGGGAGTGCTTTCATTGTGAGTGGGTGGAGAGCTCTCAGGAATGGGAGCCCTCATTACAAAAATGCCTGAGACAGTCTTCTAGCCTTCTTTCCTTAGACAAGAGCATAGTTGGAAGAAAGCAGGCTGCAATCTGTAAGGCCCATTCTGGCACTCTGGTCACGATTTCCCAGCCTCCCAAACTGTGAGAGATGACTTTATGTGTGCGCCTAAGTCTATGATACTTTGTTGCAGCAGCTGAATTAAGGGAAAGCCCCCCCTTCTTTGGGGACCAGATGAGCAGCAACTGTGGAGGGACAGATGCTGGCCAGAAGGTCAGTGCACTGTCACAGCAGAGGTCAAGCCAGCGGGAGCTGGTTAGTTGTTGCTACTCAGTTAAGTGGGGAAAAAAATTACAAAAGCCCGGTGATTCACAGATTAGGTTTCGGTGGCACATTTTCAATCCTTCTTTACCACAGTTAATGCTTCCTGTTCTGGGGGTAGGGAGCAACTTCATTTCCACATGTGATTTTACGAAATGAACCATGAAATGACAGAAACTAAGCTTCCGGAAATATCTTGAAAGCAATGAGTACATGCGACTATGTCACGCAGGCGGGGTCTTTGGTTTGGTATGGTGAAGGTAATGAAGAGAAAGGCCTGTGTGACTTACCTCCTCACCGGTATTTTACCACTGGTGTTGGTCAGAAAGGCCAGTTTCATCCAGCTGAAAAACAAGAGCAACACTGCCTCAGAAAGCTCCACCAGCACCTGCTCCAGGTCATTACAAACTCCGAAGAAAAGCTTCTTTAAACAGAACATCTATTCTAAAACACTTCCCCCCCCCCTCGAGACAGTGTTTCTCTGTGTAGCCCTAGCTGTCCTGGACCTGCTATGTGGACCAGGCTGGCCTCAAACTCACAGAGATCCTTCCTGCCTCTGTCCCCGGAGTGCTGGGAATAAAGGCATGTGCCACCATGCCCGGCTTATTCTAACACTCTGAAGCACCTGCTGAGCAAGCAGGAGGTAGGTTCAGGAAGTGACTAGGGAGGGCCTGTCAGCCCATCGAGCAGGCGGTCTGTGGGCCGCTTGTTTTCAGAGATGGAAGCTCATCCGCATCTTTGTCACATGCTTGCCTCGTTACCTCACAGCTATGTGCCATTTGCTGCCTATGAAGCCACACAATCACAGACCCTTACTTTTCTGTGAATTTCTACTTGAGAAACTTTCATTTGACCCTGAAACATGTCTGAGCAGGGTTAAGATTTACCAGTGTTAACTACACTTGGAGTTCCAGGAACAGTGAGCTGCAGTATGGGTTTCAGGCCTTGACTGAATCACTGACTGAAATTTAGAAAGACATTTCAAAGACCCTGGGATCCCTGGTCACATATTAAACAGGAAATAGTATTCTTGGGGGGCAGGACTTGCTGTTTTACCTCCCTTGGATATGTTCTTTTGAATGCTTCTCTTGCCTATAGCCCCAACTTGTCAGTTTCATGCAGTGGAGACCAAGACACGCTAGCACCCAGCCTATAGGCCAGGTGTCAGAAGATGGAATTAAGGAGAAAAACAAAATGATCAATGTTCGGAACCTGAGCTACCAAGCTTTGGTTTGAGGGGGGTCTTGTGAAGAGCAGTCATCACACATGCCTTGCTAAGCGGTTGAATGCAGGTGTGGGGCTGGTACATTTCCAAAATCGGGTACAGAAGGAAAGGTGGTGCTGGCCTGCTCTAGGTGATAGATACAGTTTTTACCTGCTAGTCAGAACACGGGATAACGCCTAAGAACAAAGGTTAGCGCAAACAGACTCACTGCTTCTTGAGGCACGTCATGGGGCTGACGTTGTTCGCTCTGAAGTTGTGAATGATCGCTCTCAGGCCTTCTACCCATTGCTGGAAAAGGAAGAAGAAAGAATCGACAGTGAGCACTCTTCTGTAGCCAGGCACACTGTTTCTATTAGACAGCCTGCCTCCTCTGTGAAATAAAACTATAGACTATTCTTCTGTCCCCTTCCTGACACACAGACATGCATATTTTACATGGCTGTGTTTTATTCTTTAACATACAGCTTTCATTCTTCCCCTTAAGATAAATGTGGCATCTACAATGCCACGAAATACTGGATTGCCTCAAAGGGTGCCACCCACTGGTTGGCTTGCTAAGCTTCCTGCTTGCAGCCTGTTTAAATACGAGCCTTATTATTTTAGTTGCTCAGCTAGTGTAAGCAGTGCTGGACAGTACATGCTGAAGCCTCTGCCTGTTCCACTTTGGAGGACAGATGTGGCAAGGCCCTTCACTGCAGGGACTGATTCGCTCCACCTGGGCTGCTCACAAAGCTTACCTGTCTGCATTTCCCAGCAAAGCCTTACAAAGTGAGATTCCTTGCCTGCTGTCAGGGTACCTAGAACAGGCAGGGTGTGCTCATATTGTTTCTGTATAAGGACTTGAACCTCAGCTGTAGTTCATACCAGCACTCCACGGGTTTACAAGGAAATGTGAAGACAGATTGAGCATGGCAGGGAAGAACTTTGGGTCTGTAAAAGGGCATTTTACTAGAAAAGGCTAGCTGGTGAGCTGAGGCCAAACTGCTCTTGGGTCCAGTATCTGATGCCAATGAATGCCATAAAAGAATGACACATTGGCAACACTTTGTAGCAAATTGGTACTTGGGGATAAACAGAACTAAGGTTCCCTGCCTCCCCACGCACTCCTTACCGCCTTAGGTCAACAGCTAGTGCCAAGAGAAAAAAAGATATTTTGGAGTGGGTAGTGGCACCGATGTGAATTCCACGGTGGTTGATCACATGATTCTTAAGTTCAAATTGAATAGATCTACAATTGGATGTCTCGGCTGACATTCAAGAGCTCCAGAGCCATGACAAGGCTGTGAGGCGCTGTGCTGAGAGGGCCCAGCAGAAACACTCGTCACCACAGAAGTTCCTGCTGCACTGCACTGCCCTGCAGCACCAGGCTACACACCACCAGGACAAGAGATTTCCTCTCTGCAAGACCTGACTGAGATGAGACGAGCATGTAACGGTGTGATCTGGGGTTTGCTGTTTGACGTCTTATTTTCATTTTGGTAAAAACACACAGAAAAAAAACTATTTCTGTCTCAGGGGTGTTAGCTAATCCAGCAAGTCCTGCGCCAATCATCACCACGTGGGCCTCTCACCTTGACCCTCATTAGTCACTATTCTGTTTCCTTTGTCTAAGTATCTCAAAAAAGAATAATCGCACAGGATTTACCATGCTCTGACTAGCTTACTTCTCTAGGCATACTGTTCTTATTTAATATTTGACAAATTCTGTCTTTTAAAGGCAGAATTCCATTGTATGTACATGCCATAATTCATCCAACCATTCTTCCATCGATGAACACCCAAGCTCCTTAATTTTGGATGCTGTAAATAATGATATGAACTATTTTGCATAAATGCCTATAGGCAGAACTGCAGGATCACGTGAGAACTCTTTCAACCTCTAAAGAAAGAGCCACGTTGCTTCCCACGCGAGCTGTGTCGTTTTACATTTCTACCGACAGTGCACAAGGGCGCTAAGTGTACAGTCCCACCAGTGCCTACTTTTTTTTTATTGGAAGTGTCATCTTGTTGGGCGTGAAGCTAATGGATTTCACTGCGTCCAGTCATAGCTAACAGCTTCCTAATGGAAGACGCAGAAGCTCTGAGAGGTACCTTTCCTTTGCAGCTAGCAAAAGCCATTGTCTGGGAACTGCAAATAGCATCAAAAGCTTCAACAATCAGGTGAGGTCTGGGTACCAAGAGAAGCAAGTAATGAAATAGGAACTTTAAAGAATTGCCTCATTTCTCACCATCAGACCTCTCTTTCTCTGTCAGGCTAAATATGGACTTGGTTCCCCGGAGAGCATTGAATATCCTGTTTCTGGCCTAACAAACCACAGGCCCACAGTTTCCCAGGAGCAGACTTAAAAAGCACAAGTAATTTGGATGGCATTAGCTGGAGTACTTTCTCAACCTGAAGGCTTGAGATAAGTTCCAAAACACAGAACAAAGTCCAGTTCCCTCGGGCACAGGAGTGGCCAGTGCAGAGAAACACTGTTGCTTTTGATCACACTAATTTAGTCGTTTCTAGCGATAACCACCAGACAATGTGTGTGTGTTGGGGGGGGGGGGGAGACTTTAGCTGACTTCATACTTTAAAAATAAAAGTTTGTTTATTATAGTGGAAAGACAATGACCTTCGAGGTCACCACTCATGACAAGATCCAGGCAGCAGCAAATGCCACCGCCATCCTCAGAGCTGCTCAGCACTGTGCAGGAAAGCTGTGATGTGCTCATTTTGTGACGATTGAGAGGCACAGAGCAGCTGTCTCAGGGCAGATCTTCACGTCGGGGTATTTTCACTCAACGGCTTGTTCCATATCTCCCTGTCTAGTGAGGAAAGGCTCTTTCAGACCCCCCTTTCCCTGCCAAACACATAGTATAATGAGGGTCAGTGATCACAGAAAAATGTTAACGCCAGACATGTTTTGTTGTTCTTAGCAAACATTAAATAGATGAGATGCCAGCAGGTGTCAGTAGAGTCCCGGAATTTCTTTGAAAGTTTTGCCAGGTCTACAAGCCTGTTCACTGCTTTGATTATTTCCAGATTAACATTTTTTTTTTTTTTTAAATGGGTGGTTTAAGACACACCTGAGGAGACCACCCACAGGATTTCACTTCATTCTTCTGTCCCTGCTCTATAGTGGTGCTGCAAGCCCGGGGGCCAGCCTATACTATGGGCTATACTGTGAGAGCTCCTCTCTCTCTCTCTCTCTCTCTCTCTCTCTCTCTCTCTCCCTGGGGTATACTGCAAGAGGCCCTCTCCCCACGTGTGTGTGTGTGTGTGTGTGTGTGTGTGTGTGTTTGTGTATGTGTGTGTTGCTCTCTGGGTCTTTTTCTCTCTCTGCATCTGACTCTCCGTCTCTGTCTCTCTGTCTGCCGGTGGTTCCACCCCCCTTTCTCTCCTTCCCCTCCTCTTTCTTCCCCTAACCTCCCTTCCTTTCTGGACCAATAGCAGGGTAACTTGGAAATTATTAAAATGTAAGTCATCACATCTAACCTCCTGACTCAGCATGTAGGGACTGGGTGTCATAGGATGGGAACAGAAATCTGTTTCTTTTTAATTTGGGGGGAGGAGGCACATGACCTAGGGTGTTACACAGGATGGGAGGTGAGTGCTTTACCACTGACCTACAGCTTCAGCCTCCCCCAAGCTGTTTTTAACAAGCTCTGAAGGTGATTCTTCTGTAAACTCAGATTGAAGGAGGAGGTTCTAAACACACACACACACACACACACACACACACACACACACACACACACACTCCTCAGGTGTAATTCCTGGTCAAAGGGGCAGCAGCATTTCCAGGGAACTTGCTAGAAAGGTAGTGTTCGGTGCCATCACAGACCCCGTGGATCAGTGTGTACTTGCCAGGTGAGCTTGTGCACAGTCATTTGAAAAGAATGGGTATAAAAGAGGAGTTTCTTGTTACTCTCCCACTGTCCCGTCCAGGAGGGTCTAGCTAGGTTCTCTTTCTTTCTTTCTTTCTTTCTTTCTTTCTTTCTTTCTTTCTTTCTTTCTTTCTTTCTTTCTTTCTTTCTTTCCTTTCTTTTTCCAATTTATTCATTATATATTGATTGAAGGCCCCTCTGTCAACTCCTCCCAGTTCCACCTTCCCTCCCTCTTCCCCCCATCCCCTCCCTCTAGTCCACTGAAAGGGGGAGTTCTCCTCCTCTGCCATCTGCCCATAGCTTATCAAGTCTCATCAGGACTGCCTGGATCCTCTTCCTCCATGGCCTGGCAAGGCCCCATCACCAGAGGCAAGTGATCGAAGAGCAGGCAACTGAGTTCATGCTAGAGGCAGCCCCTGCTCCCCTCACTCAGAGAGCCACATGGAGACTGAGCTGCCCATGGGCTACATGTGAGCAGGAGGTCTAGGTTATTTCCGTGCATGGTCTTTGGTCGGTACATCAGTCTCTGCAGGACCCCCTGGGCTCAGATTTTTTTAGCTTTGTTGGTCTCTTTGTGGGGCTCCTGTATTATATGGCTAATAACCGATTATAAGGAGTGTATACTATGCCTGTCTTTCTGCTTCTGCGTTACCTCACTCAGGATGATCTTTTCTAGCTCCATCCATTCGCCTGCAAATTTCATGATTTCCTTGCTTCTAACAGCTGAGTAGTATTCCATTGTGTAAATGTGCCACAATTCTGTATCCATTCCTCTTCTGAGGGACATCTAGGTTGTTGCCAGATAATTCTCAACAGAGGAATCTCAAATGGTGGAGAAACACTTAAAGAAATGCTCAACATCCTTAGTCATCAGGGAAATACAAATCAAAACAACTCTGAGATTCCATCTTACACCAATCAGAATGGCTAAGATCAAAAATTCAGTGACAACACATGCTGGAGAGGTTGTGGAGAAAGGGGAACCCTCCTCCATTGCTGGTAGGAATGTAAACTTGTACAACCACTTTGGAAATCAATCTGGCACTTTCTCAGAAAATTTAGAATAGCGCTTCCTCAAGATCCAGCTTTACCACTCCTGGCATATATCCAAAATATGCTCAAGTATAGCACAAGGACATTTGCTCAGCTATGTTCATAGCAGCTTTATTCGTAATAGCTAGAATCAATTGCTGTCTTAATCTGTTTAGGCCATAATAAAATGTCGTAACAGGGTGGCTTATAGGCAAAATACATTTATTTCTCATATTTTTGGAGGCTGATAAAACCAAGATCAAGATATTAGCAACTGAGGTATTTGTTGAGTGCCCATGTTCTGGATCTAGCTGTGTCTATACATTGTGTACATTGTGGAAAGATGAGGAGTCTTTTTAAACTACTCACCTTCATAATTGTTAGTATTTAGGCAGACTGCTTCTAAGTTGCCTAGCAACCTATGATGTCATCATGTATTGCCTGCCAGGTAGTTGCTCCTGGCAGGTGTGGTTCACTTGCTCCATAAAAGGATCAACCCGCCATTTTGTCTCTCTCTTGCTTTTTTACTCTTGCACTCTCTTTCTCTCTCCTGCTCTCTCCCTTTTCTCTGTTGGGGTGTCCCCTCCTCTCTCCTATCATGTCTCTCTCCTTCTCTCTCTCTTCATCTCCATCCAATAAACCTCTTCATATAATATCTGTTTCACATCATCGTTTCAACAATCTAACCTCCTCCTAAAGGCTGCATCCCTTAATGCCATTATCTGGGGGATTAAAATTTCAACACATAAAAACAGGAGGGATTACAGCTTTAAGGAGGCTAACGTTGTCAGTTTGCTGCCAAGATTACTATCTGACCATCAGATTACTATCTGGTGATGCCAATGGAGGTCCTGAAGAGCTCTAGGAGTGCAGCAGAAAGGAGCTGCATCTTAACTCGGACTCCGATGTGGGTATCTTCTCCTGCTTCTTGTCTATCACGAGATGAAGAACTTCCTTGGCCACATTGCCTGCCATGGTGCTCTGCCCAGGCGCACGGCTTAGTCACTTTACCGCTGCTGCCATAGAATGCCTTGACAAAAGCCACTTAGGGAGAAAGAGTTTATTCTGGCTTAACATTCAGACTACACTCTCTCATGGTGAGGGGGTCAAGGAAGTAAAAGGAGTGTGAAGCAGCTGGCGCCATCCATCCAGTCAAAAAGCAGAGTGGATGAATGCTTGCTAACTCTGAGCTCCTTGTCTCTACTTTTTTCAGCCAAGGATCTACTGCCTTCAGAATAGCCTTACCCACAATTAAGATGAGCCCCTACTTTAATTAATGTAGCTAGGACAATCCCCCACAGGCATGTCCAGAAGCTGAGCTCTCAGATTCTAGCCTCTATGACACTAACCATCACAGGGGCCATACAACCAAAGACTGAACCTTAAGGCAACTAACCCTCTGTTTAGGTTATTTCTTTGTGTATTTTGGTCATAGTCATGGATGGGAAGACTAGTGAATACATGAGTAATTTTGGAGTAGGTTTCCCCAACTGGTATCTCCTAGGTTCTTTTCAGAAATGTCCTATCCTGAACAAAAAGAATCAGCAATTCTGTGACTGGGTCCCCATTATTCTACACTTTAGCCCCGAGGGCGACTTTAATGCAAGGATCACTTCAGTATCCTTATGCTAATGAGAAAAAAAAGACAACTGAAAGAGATGCGATCACTGTAGATAAACCTGCATTAGAAGATGAGCCTGCATTGGGAGGCTGGTGCCTTACACATCAGGAACTGGGACCCTGTCTTATTTTAATTTTAATTAATTTTACTTTTGCATAATTTATATACAATAAATTATATATATAGTACATACAGACACACACACAAAATAAAAGCCTTTTGAATCAAGGCTTTCAAATGAAGAATAACCACCCTCATAGTGAGTGCTGCGAATCAGACATTTCTATAGTTTAAGTCTGCATTCCTTGGTTTTTGATAAAAATTCTCAAGCACCCATATCCCCCACAGCATTGCTGAGGGTAGTTTATAGAGTTTCAGTTATTACCAAAGCTGTACAAGCAGCCTCACGCAACTTGATTAAGAAGAAGCAACACAGACCGGGAACAGGTGTCCAGGGTGCTCTGGACAGCAGAAGGTGGCCTGTTGGAGGACCAGCATCTCCTGCTAGGAGGAGGCATGCACACAAAATCAAGATGATAGCCTGCTGTGGAAAGTGCGGGTTCCTTGGGGGGATGCCTGCTAGGCTAGCAGGTTCAGAAACCAGCGCAGCACACTGCTCAGAACAGCGGTAATGATGAGAATATGGCTTGGGCCACTGACTCCAGTCAGCACCCTCAAGACTAAGGCTGGAGACACTGGCCAATGACCAACCGTCCAAATTCTTATGTTGCCATAGCTCTAAGCACAGGGCTAAGGTCCAAGAATTAAGAAAGTGCAGATGGCAGAGGTTAAGAGTAAACAGGAGCTGACTAGCAAAGTTTCTATACCAGATAATATATTGTATTATGATCTTAATTCCTTACATACATATATGAAATTATCAAAGAATATAATAACACTAATAATAGTAAAAGAAAAAACTAAACGATGCCACCTTCTTTCTCTTGGCTCTACCACAGAGAGAAACGCAGGCACTCAGTGCACCTCCCAAGATGTTGGGACTCCTGCTTGCAAACAGGCCATTGATGACAGTGCCAAAGGAGAGAGCAAACCAGGCAAGAAAAGATGAAAGTCACCACCGATGCATGCAGAAAAAGAGAGTACAATGACAGAGTTGGGCCCTGCTGATGGCGCTAAGACAGGCCAGCTAAAAGCCCAAGATGGACAGTGAGACTCCTGAGCTGTGATAACAAATAGCAAACTGCAGAGACCAGTGGCCAGGAAACTAGGAAGGATCTGTCTGCACCTCAGTAAAAGAAAGACAACCCAATTATAATTACAGAGGCCCTCGGGAAATGGCTGACATTCTTACAATGTGTACAAGTTTGGAAGGAGAGATTGGAGAACTGGGCCCCTTTTCTTCTTTTCTTTTTCTTCCTACATCCCTCCTTTCTTCCTTTTTTTTTTTTTTTCTTTTCTTTTGAAACAGGATTTCTCTGTATAGCTTTGGCTGTTCTGGACTCACTTTGTAGACCAGGCTGGCCTCGAACTCACAGAGATTCTTCTGCCTCTGCCTCCCCAAGTGCTGGGATTACAGGAATGGGCACCATGCCTGGCTGGGCCTCTTTTCTTGACATGGTCTGAAAATCTGTAAACCACATACTTTCTTCATCATATTCCCTTTCTAGAGAGAAGCTGGAGAGAGTTAAAGGGGAAACGGATCCCCAGATCACTTTCTGGGCATGGAGAATGAGCATCTGGGTAGGATGCGGGCTGACAGCTATGCATATGGCTGGCTAGGTTTGACAGAGCTGGCTAGGTTTGGATCGTATTTAGATACTCCTGCTCACAATTAGTGCAGTCACTAAGACAATCAAAGCAGGCTGTTAGTCTGCCTGGTTATCTTGACAACACTGGATGGTTAGGTCAAAAAGGACCTCTGAGGAGTCACTAGAGAGGAGAGGACAAAGTGCTGTTCTCAATAATAACTCAGGTAGGTGTCTCTTCAGATGCCGTCTGTCCACTGGCATTACTGTGTTACTGTTTTTGTTGTTGTTGTTTGTTTTTGTGCATAGCATAAGCCTGATTTCAAGGATATCTTATAAATGTCCTTTTGAATCTATAGAATCTTACTCCACTTTCCCTATCTACCTCCACAGACCATTATATAAACAACAGGAGAAATAAAACCTACACACAATCACTATCTGTAAGGGCCTTATGTTTCCTTTACCTCCTGACTTCAGATAAATGACATCTGTTAATACTTCAATGTCTGTGGTACGCTTATAGTACTCCAAAAATCCCAAAAAACATTTGAAAGAAATTGAGGTAATTCAGTTTATTCCATGCACACTCATCTGACATTCTTAGGGCATGCTCCAAAATACTTGAAGAACTTTCACATTTTGAGAAAACCAAAAACATCAATCTTTGTCTGTCAGAAACCACCAGTTTTGTTAGGGGCTCTAGTTGTCTGAACTGTTGATTCTGCAGCTTCATGATGACAAAGAATGAGCCGGTAGCTGGTAAATTCAAAGCAATCTGTGAAGAAGCATCTTCCTGGAAGCCAGCAAGCTCACTTAACTTCCAGATAATGTACCAAATGACACAGTCTGGAAAAGTTTTTCAGGCCAAAGTAAATGTTATTTTGACCTGCAGATCATGTTACGTGGCCAGTTTCTGTGTTACAGAAAATCAGCCAGGGGGCCTCTGACTGGCTCTGTCCAGCTAGGCAGCAGCACCCTGTTCCATCAAACAAGTCAGATCTACAAGTAAACTGTGTAAAGCCAAGTAAAACTATGACTTTCAACATAAGAGGTGTTAGAAGTGATATAAAGCACTGGGCCTGAGATTTGTTATCGACAGTTCTATCTTTTAAGGAAAGGTTTCTACCACACATTCATTCCATAGAAGGGACCAGAGGCCCCACTGACTGTTTATGGTAGAAATTAATAAATGAATGCCAAGACTGACATCACTGTTCTGTCTATAGAGCAGCATGATGCTTCCCTGACATCACTACTCTGTCTATAGAGCAGCATTTCTGAAAGATTTAAATTGGTATTTTTTAACAGAAAAAAAGAAAAGAAAAAAATGCTGCGGGAAACAAGTAAATACCCATCCTCCTCCTTGCTGAGCTTTACGTGAGGGTAAGGGTACCTCTGAATGTGCCCTCTCTTGCTTGAGTCGGTTACAGATCAGCAGTTTTGAGATGGTAGCTTTCTCTACGCACATACCTCTCACAGAATACAAACCTCATTAAAGTTATTCAATTCAGCACTACATTAAAACCATACTATGTTACGGATAAAGAGGCTGGTCCCACTTCTGTCTTTATGCTGGTGAGAATAGATTCATGGCTGTGAACTGCAGCCCAGCACCATGCTAGAACCTGAGATCTGGAGCAAGCCTGGTGCCAGGGGGCATAACATCACCTGGTCTGACCTGGCAAGTTCAGCTCTTGGCTCCACATCTCCTCCAGATAAGGGCAGTCCTCATAAATACTCGGACAGTTGAGTTATTGTGACATTAAATAATATGCACAACAGTTTGAATAGTGTCTGACACACATCTAAAATGCTTAGCACTAGAAGTGTTTGAGGTTTCTTCAGCTCGCAGAATATCTGCATGCATACATATATATTAGTATATATTATGATTATAATAAGATGATATCCTGGCTCAGCTAAGTTTTCACTGTTGTGATAAAACACTTTGACCATAGGCAATCTGGGGAGGAAGGAGTTTATTTCATCTTACATTTCTAGGTAACAAACAATCCATCATACTGGGGAAAGTAAGGGCAGGAGCTCAAGCAGGACAGACAGGAGACAGGAGGGACCCAGAGCCATGAAGGAGCACGGCTCCCTGACCTGTTCCCTCAGTGTGCTCAGTGGGCTGGTCCCACAGCAACCATCAGTCAAGGAAATGCACCTCTGCTTGCCCACAGGTATCTGGTGGGGGGTTTTTCTCAATTGATCCTTTTTCTAAAATGATTCTAGTGTGTATCAATGTAAGACAAACTAGCTAGTACTATGGAATAAGACATCTTAGGGATGGGTACGTATGGAAACATGAAGTTCATTGGTGCTCTGTAATGTTTTATTCACATACCCTGCTGGTAATTTTCCACAGTATTTTCACTGCACCTCTGGGCTGACTATCACCTGTGACCCAGGCACTCAGCCCACTTTCTGTTTTATGCCTGCACAACACTGTGGAGCATTTAGGTTTAACATTTTGGAATTAAGCATGTTCAGTTTGGGTTATTACTAGGGTTAGTGCAATCTCTGAAAAGTGTAATGTTTTCAGCCTTGGGGCCATATGTGTTCTCTTCTGCATAGTTTTCATGCTTTGTTCAATGACAGATTTAAAAATAAAGTAGGCTCAGCTCTTCATTCACTGGTTGTAAGGGCTGTGCTCCCCAAACCCTAATTACGGTTAAATTACTTCCTCCAGATAGTAAAGCTCAGAGGTAATTGACTATCTAAAGTGAGGTGGCTTGCCCATGTTTGCATACTTGTGAGTTATCAATTATACAAATGTACACACACACACACACACACACACACACACACACACACACGCACACGCATGGTTTGTTCCCAATGGTAGTTTTTGCTAGCAGTAAAAACTGCCGTTCTATGGAGAAGCGATTTAAAGCTAGTGACACTTTTTTCCTTCCAGGAGCCAAAAGGAGGAATGCGAGTCTAACTTAACTGTTCTGCATCTCCTGCTGGTGGCATCTGACAGCCTAAAGTCAGAACAAACTGAGCTGCTGTGGGAAGAGCCGACATTCTCCCCTCAACTAGTAAATTCCAGAAATACAATGGTGGGAGGGCATTAGCAATGAAAAGTATGTCCCTCAAGGAGAAATGCCTCAGATGCTTACCAAAGAAATAAGAGCTAAAACGCCAAGAAAGTCTACCTCAATAATCACAGGACTTAGTGACATTAAAGTCCAGGACCACAATTTTAAAGACCAGCAAATGAAGGCGCTGAATCTTCTAGTGATAAAATGTGACACTAAGCTCATAAGCAGCAGGATGCCAACTGGGAACAGGATGCACTCAGGTTGCAGGCAGGGGTCCTGGAGGCAGGATGGGCTTCCTTTCTGGATGGTGCAAATGTTTTAGAACTATATGGGTAGTGGTGGTTATTCAACACGATGGTGTAATAAACAGCACTGAGTTTGTTCATTTTGAAGCAGTTTTATATAAAGCAAATCTCATTGCCATTTTAAGAGATGACACAGGAGCTGGAAAATCCATTTTAAATGAATTCTGGTTTTGTTTGATTGTTTTTACTTGCACTTTCTCTGCAGAATGTGCTTCTAATGCCACCTTGAGCTCTCTAATAACATAAGCTGTCCCTAAGCCAGGTGACTAGCCCAATAGTACCACAGACTGATTGACAGGCAAGAGTGGCAACTGTATGCTCATCTTTAAGTGAGGGTTGGGGAGCGGACTCGTGCCCCACAACTGATAACTTCAAGTGGAGTCTATATAATTTAGAGACTATGGGTACCTTCAGACAGCCCCTGAGATAGAGCTCGCTGTGACTCCACTCTTGGGTTATTTATGCAGAGACTCTATCTGAAACACATGTCCTTTCTTTCACTCTGACAACCTGGCAGCCAACTTCCTGAGCCCACTGGATGTCACTGTGAGGGCCTGGTCTCGCACCGATTGGAAAGCTCCTTCTGTGGACACTGTTTGCTTCATTAGTGGTGCTCTGCACTAAACAGTTTTCGTTGCTTTTGTCTGTGTTTTCAAATATGCTTTTTTGGCTTGATTTCTCTTACTCTTTCTATAGGTGTGCATCATAATAAGCCATTTTGATTTCATTTTGCTGTCCTTTGATTAGGTGATGAAATGATTGCTTCTCTCGTAGAAACTAGTCAGTGAGGTTAAATGCTAGCAGGTACGGGGAAAACTACTTCACCTTTATTGATTCTGGGCCACCTCTTGTATCTAGTGTCAACCAGGGACAAATCTGGGCTCAACATGCTGACGCCACACGATTCTTCCTCCATGCATACAGCTCATGTGATGTGGAGAACCACTGAGCTTTTCATGGTCTCCCACAGGGCCTCTCACACCTTACTGTACATAGGAAGTCCCTAAGCATCTTGGCACAATGCAGGCTTTGTCTCAACAGTTTAGGATTGGCTCCTAAGACACATGATGTACTGGGCCCTGACCATACTTTGACCCCCATGGTCTCCCAGAGACCAACATCCTGAGAAGGTAAACACGTCCGTGGGAATCTTCAGTGAGCACCAGTTATGACCTTTCAGCACCTCCACAGACTTCAGGATGCAGCTTGGCATGGCATTTAAGCTAGCTACAGTCCAAGCCAAAAGGAGAAACACAAAATGCTAACCTGCATGTAACGCTTTGGCATGAAAATACCAACTGTCAGTTTGGACACACGAAACACACGCCGTGCGTGCACACACACACACACACACATATACAGACCCCGCCACAGGTGCATACACACCCCTCCCCAATACAGATACATATACGTCCTCCATACATGTCCTCACTCTCTCTTCCTGCCCCAACAGAGACACACAGAGATACATGCCAGCCCAGGTCTGCTTTCCTCTTCGGGTACCCAGGCACCTATATGCAGGCACCGGGCTAGACTGGAGGGATGAAGCTTGTCTCAGGGTGGGTGTGAGTATGGGAGAAACAGTACAGGGAGACAGTTTTCAGTGAAAACTGAAGGAGGGAGCAAGAGCTTTGGGTGTGGCTAGGGGTTTTGGGGGTGAATGCACATCGTTGGCTGGAGCTGAGGTGCTGGGAATGCTTCATTTGCATGAAGAGGAATTCTGGGTGCTTGCTCAACATGTCCTGATAAGGAGACAGGAAGCTTAATCTGAAACCTGGCCATCGGCCTAAGTGACCACGTCAAGGGCAGCAGAGGTGGGGGTTGCAAGGCTATGTGCACTCGGACATGCGGGCCCAGAGCAGGAAGGAAGAGTCCCACCCCTGCCAGTCTCAGGATGGTAATTTCCGGGTTTGGCTCCGGACCTGCTCCCTGAGTTGCATGGCTTTCCTGGCCCCACACATACACACATGCTAGCGCGCACGCACCCCCTATGTCCGCTATGTTTGAGCCTCACCATGAGGCAGCGTGGTAAAGAGACTTCGTGAATACTGAGGGGTAGGAAGAGATTCGGATTTATCCGTGAGCTGCTAAAGACAGCAGGCACAACTCATTCTCTCAGCTCTCCTTCCTGTGGCATGTGAACGACAGTGACGGAGGGAATTCACGCTTAAGTTTTCAGACCCCAGTGTGCAACACAATCCTAGCAGGCAAATCCATCACTGGAACATGGGTTTCAGATTCAGAAGGGCTGAAGTGGGGCCTGAGCAGGTCTCTGAGGCTCTGCGGGGGCTGCCGGGGCTCTGGGAGCCACTAGTCAACACAGAAACACAGTTGAAACCACAAGAGGCAGCATTGTAATGTTTAGGGTACAGCTCAGTGGTAGAACATTTGCCTAGAATATACAAGACCCTGGCCTTGGCCTGTAGTACAGGAAAAAACACACCACACCCAAACTAACAAAAACTTCTATAAGAAAGAGGATTTTAACAGGGGATGCTTTGAGAGCAAGCTAGGGCAGCTCAGAGTCACACGAGACTGGGTTACCCCCGGCGCCATTTCCTGTTCTGCCTTGAATTCATATGCTGGCTGGTAGAGCAGGGAGTGCTGTTTGTCTACTTGTATGCTATAGACATTTTTACACCAGGAAGCATTTAAAATTGGTGACTTGGGGGGTTTATTCTACCTGTAGAGTGACCCAGTGGGTCTCAAACAGCAACTGCCGGATCACCAGGAAGCCTGTTAAAGCTTTCCTAGACTCCACATGTACATTTCCAGTTATCAGGAAAAGACTGGCCTTTCTCACAGCCCCTGGCTGGGGCTGAGGCTGGGGCCTGCTTCCCTGGAGTTCCTCAGTGCTTGGGCACAGGAACTAGACGGAGGTCTCCGCGGCTGAGCAGGATGTTAGCAGAGCCAACAGAAGGAAGTCAGCTGAAACTCTACTTTTGTTTTCCCAGTAAAACAAAGAGTAAATCCCTTCTCCAGAAACCTCTGTATTGTCTTCTAGTCAACATAATTCAAGTTCAATCGAAGTAATTTTAACATTCAACTCAGTTTCTTAGAATGATACTTTATTGCCTTCAACAAATTACATGCCCTACTATCATTTTTTACTCCAAAAAGAACACATACTATTTTTCATAATTTAATTTCTACAGTAGTTAGTCAAGTGCTTATTTGGTGACTTAGTCACAAACCATAATTTATGAAGTTCGCCAAATATTTACAACCTGAAGAAAGTATAATGAGCGGGATGGAAATTGTCTAAACTCAATTCCAATCTCTGCATTTTGAAACTCACAATAACAGCTTATTTTTGTAATCAAAGGAAAATTTGAGTCTCTATAAAATGACAGATTTATTTGTGGAAATGTTGAATGAGGGCTGTGCTGGAGTCTGGTGCACAGAGCAGTAACTGGGGTTTCGGTTGGCTGTGCAGCGCCAGCTGTAACTTAATGAAAGACATCTGAACTCCTGTTCGCTGGAGACGGAAGCCCTTCTGAGCTAGCTGCATTCTGAGAAAGAAAGGGGAAAATGAGGAAACCAGAGCTCTTCTTCTAACCAAATAAGCTGCTGTAAGCTTGCTATTAAATAATTTGCATAGCTTACGATAAAATAATACACAAAGAGATGAAGATGGTTCGGAGGGAAATGGAGAGCTTTATTACGGTTTATTGGAAAATGGGCCAAAGCTTTCAGCATGAGCTAGCTTTTCTTTTCAAGTGTTTCTCGCTACATGACAGAAGAAGACACACCTATTACCCAGCAGCATGCTGGGTTCGGGGTAGCAATTTGTTAGCAATTCTTTTTTAACAGAGGGCTCTTCATGGGAGGAAATGAAAGATAAATTTTCTAACTGGAAGGGCAGGAAGGATTTAGGTAAGCAGAATATAAGATCCAGATTGGGGAGAGGCCAGGACGACACGGTGAAAACCTCCAGTCTTGTCATGAATTCTTAGTGGTAGCGATCTCATTACATCCTGAAAAATGACTCTAAAAATAACACTGTGGGATTACAGATCATTCTGTTCCCCTTGGACAGCCATCAAATCACATTTTCTCAGTGTGCTTGTCAAATACCATTTCCTAGTTCTTCCCAAGCTCATCTGTAAAAAGTAAAGTGTAAGCCACTGAGTGATATAGACACCCCACTCCTATGCCTCATTTCACTTTCAATGGTGATAGTGGCTCATGCCTGAAAATATTAAGTGAAATTTGATGAAGCAAACTACGTATAAGTTATAACCTGCAAACGCTCTGGTAGCAGAATCAACCCCATGTCCCATTCTATCCAGTTGGGATCTGAGTCATCCCTTTTAACCACGGATCCACATTGCATGTAGTACCCTCTCATTAGGCACTCATGGCTGCCTCACTGTCAGATGAGCTGTGCTCAAGAACTCCTATTTTACTTAATAATGTCCTTAAGCATAAATGATGAGAATTTTATCACAATATATTGTTAGCAGTTTTCTACAGTTATTATTATATAGTGTATCCTTTACAAATTAAACTTTATCAGATGTATTCACAGGGGAAGAAAAGGAGTGCATATAGAGCTGGGTACCACTTGTTGTTTCAGGCATTCATTGTGGGATCTCAGAACATAGTTTTCAAAAATTAGGGCAAGACTATTATACATCTTAACCACTTGGGTTAGAATTTATTGGCGTGTTCAGCATAGCTGTCAGGAAACGTGTTTACTGAGCACTGTTCTGAAAAGCAGGATGATGACTGAGGAAGGGCAGAAGTGTGGTGAGAAGGCACAGCTGCACTAGGTAACAGTTCAACAGGGACTGGAAAAGCACCAGGAACAGGAAAAACAACAACAACAACAAAAAAAAAAAAAAAAAAAAAAAAACCAGAAAACAAACAAAAACATGAAGGCTTCCTATAAAACAGAGGAAAGAGCAAATGGCCAGCCATGTTCATGGAAACATGGTGGAGGAAGCAGGAGGTGAAGGCAGGTGGGGAGACTTAAAGGCCTTAGAGGTTCCCAGGTGGTGAAAGCCTCCCCTCTCTCATCTGAAAGAGCTTATCTTCAGCTGCCCCTGGACCACAAAGGGCAAGGTCTTATTTGGTGAAGACGCCAAAAGAAAAAAGAGATACTTGGAGAAGAGGAGAGAGAAACAGCTTTGGCCAGCACCACAGAGCAGAACAGTGGCAGTAAGAAGCAACTGTCCTCGGTACACTGAGGAGATGGAAGCAGTAATATAAGAGATGATTTTGTGACGTGAGGGGAAGGTGTGGGTGGTTTGGGCAGAGCTGCTGAGATGAGGATCATTGTAGACAGAGCAGGAGTTGCAGGTGAAAATTTGGCTGTGGACTTGTTTAGGATATCAAATAAGGGAAGAGAAGGCTAGAACAGTACACACCTTCTAAGTATGAGTGGTAAGGCTAGTTTGTTTACACAGCACTGAGAGCAGCTGAAGACAGCTGAGTTTCCAGGATGTCTTTTCTAAGATGTTCATCTCTGGGGGAAAAATACAATCAATCACATTTTCACAGTCAAATGATGAGAAAATACTTTCAAATATAAAAATTTGAAACCTGAACTTGAAGAAATTTGAATCATCTGGATGTTGCTGACTCACTAAACAGCCACGTAAAGTAAGAAGAAAAAATATCAGGGACTCTCTTTCAAAATAATATGAAGGAGGACCTGTTCAGAATCAGAAATTTTCTCGAGTTAAAGTTGGTCCTTCTGGAGTCTGGATTAAGATAAAGTTGGCTTTAGCTAAATGTTTGGAGAAGTGAATTCTTCAGAGCAGTCAGACTGTATGTAGGATAATAGTCAGGACTTATGAGGAGACTCAGCATTTCAATGTCCCCTCATTATCAAAGGCAATGCCAGAAATTCTCTGCACGTATCCCTCTTTGGTTAGAGAAAGAAATGCTGAATGTTCATAAGACAACCAGAGACTGCAGACACCCACACTGAACTCAGTTGCAAGGCCACATGCTGATCTATAAATCCTTTTGCCCGAACCTTGAAGTCTCACAATGAAACATTTATATTAATTTCCCAAACTGTTTATGTCAGTTATAATAAAATGTTACATACACAAGTGAAATATTCTAGTGAAAAGACGTGTTGTTGTTAGAATTGAATACTCTAGGAATTTCTTTTTAAGGTAAGTTTTTTTTCCCCCTTCCAAGTTTTATGTGGACAGATAAGCA
This sequence comes from Psammomys obesus, assembly GCF_907164565.1. Classification (NCBI taxonomy): domain Eukaryota; kingdom Metazoa; phylum Chordata; class Mammalia; order Rodentia; family Muridae; genus Psammomys; species Psammomys obesus. The sequence continues at coordinate 903,472 of NW_026585504.1, forward strand.
ATAGATTAGGGGAAGAAGTCACAGAACTATGGGATTTGGGCTCAACTGCAGTCTGCTCCGTGCATATCCTTAATGTCTGGATTATGATAAAAGGCTATATAACGTCCCATCAACAGACCACAGGTCTGCAGCTCTAACACTGAAACTAAAGACTACTTACTTGGTTACAGCGAAATCTTTCAAGAATGGTGCATATTAATTTAAAATCCAGTTCTTTGCTGCTCCTGACTTTTGTAATGAATTCCCCAGGGACATCTTTCATATGGGGTAAGAGGACCACCAGCACATCCTGTGACCCCAAAATCCAAGGATTGTGGGTGACACTCACATTTGAGAGGCAGCACTGAGTTACATACCTTCCTAGGTATTCTACTCCGCTTTTCTCATTGACCTGATTTGATTTATGAATTCTTCCACCTTTTTGCTCTAACCCAATCACACATTTCATATAAATCCTCTCACTTGATTGCTTACATAACCTGTTAAGGGTGCATCTGTCCACAATTAGGAATTAAATGGTAATGTAGAAATACTAAGAATAGTAAAGGTCCTGATTCTGACTAATCTAGGAAAAGTTGAGTCTTTATAAAGTGACGGATTTATTTGTGAAAATGTTGAATGAGGGCTGTGCTGGAGTCTGGTGCACAGAGCAGTAACTGGGGTTTCGGTTGGCTGTGCAGCGCCAAAGTAACGTAATGAGTCTTCTAAGTCTTGATATTAGGACATGGCATCATTATCCATCTACATGCATATTCACTGAGAGAAATTCAGGGAAGAATTATTACACATAGTTAGGAAAAGTGTGGTATTTAATGCTGTCATCAAGCACCAATCAATCTGAGGGACATGCTGTAACAGACTATCTACTCTGAACATTGAAATTTATTATTTGGTAATATTATAGCATTAGTGAAATATAATTTTCTAAGTAACAGTTCTGGGAAGCCAAAATATTTTCCTCTAAAAACAGTAGAATTAAATATCTGTGAATTTGAACTGAAAATCAGGACAGAATTATTGAGTCTTTATTTTCTAGAACATGTTTTGTTATTTTAAAATTAAAAAAAACGCTACTAAAAGAAAAACAGTTGAATTTTATCTTTGAGAATGTACTATCCACCTTACCACATTATACTGCATATAGCCTATTCATTTATATATATTCCAGAAGGAGATATGCAATAGTCCAAGACTGACAGCATCCCAATTATAGGAAACAAACCCTTGGGACTTGCTGATTTGAGCCATCTTCCAGGACCATATCTGCTTGGGGCATAAGGTGATAGAGCCAACATCAAGGACAGAATGAAGATAGCCTAAGTTTAAAGATGAGCTTTGGTCTATCCTTCCGTGTTTTTGGTTTATCCTTTTTGGAGTTCCACAGTTAATCTGTCATGTCTAATTTTTCCCTTCCTGAGCTCCCCTCCTAGCTTATGACTTTGGGATCATAACAGCTAACAGGAGGATGCAGTGCTTAGGCATTTCAAAGCACTAACTCCTGGAACTCTCACCATCCTACAACAGATATATAATTCCCATTTTACAGAAGAGAAAAGGAATGAGATGCAGAAGAGTAAATACTGTTCCTAGTCAGTTGAGAAGGAAAAGCAAGGATTTCTGCTCAGGTAATCAGAACCCAAGTGTAGACTGTTAGGCTCAGAAGGAGTCACAATGTTTCTTCTAACAGGAATTGACAGTACCAGATGACAAAAGCCAGATACACAAGTTTATAAAACTGAATTTTTGCAAAATTCTAAGTAGCCAGACATCTGTATCTGATTAGCAAGTCATTCTCCTCATAGTTAGCTGGAATGCATCTCCCAGATTTGGTGTTGCTATGGCAAACAGTGATGAGAAGGAGCTTTGCTGCAAATATGCAAACCTGTACTAAGAGATGTGGCAACGCTGTTTGTCTAGATCAAGGTCAATATTCCATTCAAATTAGATTCCCATCTGAGCAGAGCAACAAAAACTTGAGAGGTCTACAAAAGCTGTCCTCCAAAACTGAGATGGCATGGAACAATAGCACAAAACCTACAACACCACTGCCACAAGGATAGAGCTGAAGACTGTTCTGCAACTTGGAGGGCCCAAGCCTGGTTCCAGAAGCACAAAGCAAGAGCCTCTCAAACTTTAGCAGAGACATGAGTCACCTGGAAGTTCTTTTTTTTTTTAATTTTTTTTTTACTATTAATTACACTTTATTCATTTTGTATTCCCCCATAAGCCCTCCCTCCTCCCCTCCTGATCCCACTCTCCCTCCCCCTTCCTCATGCATGCCCCTCCCCAAGTCCACTGATGGGGGGGTTCTCTTCTCCTTCCTTCTGAACTTAGTCTATCAGATCTCATCAGGAGTGGCTGCATTGTCATCTTCTGTGGCCTGGTAAGGCTGCTCCCCCCTCAGGGGGCGGTGATCAAAGAGCAGGCCAATCAGATTATGTCAGAGACAGTCCCTGTTCCCTTTACTATGTAACCCACTTGGACACTGAACTATGTAAGTTCTTGTTACAAATACAGATTCTGGATCAGTACATCTTGGTTGCCCTGGGACTAGTATGTAGATGAGTACTCAGGTGAGGCCAGTGCTTCCAGAATCCTGTGGTCTCAGAGTGAGCAAAACTCAATTCTGCCACTTGTTACGTACGGTGAGAGGCCATGCCTGTGTTAGTCCTGTTTCCCCAACTGATCTGACTGGTGCATTTCCTTCTAACTCCAAAATTCAGCATCTCTGCTGACGCCTTTCTCACTAAACCTACACTGGGTTTCTACTTGTGAGATTAATGGAAAATGAAATACTTCCCCTTGTCCCAAACCCAGATCCCTAAAAGGGATGAGTAAAGACTTGGACTCTTTCATAGAGATTACATATGTGCCTTAGCTAGGATTTTCATTGTGTGAAAGGACAACATTTAACTGGGACTGGCTTACAGTTAGAAATCTGGTCCATTATCATCATGGCGGGAAGCAAAGAAGCCTCCAGACAGACTTGGTGCTGGAGGAGCTTAGAGTTCTACACCTTGATCTGAAGGCAACCAGGAGGGAGACTTGTCTTCTGGCAGTCAGGAGGGGACTGGAATTCCACACTGGGCCCCTCCCCACCATGACACACTTCCTCCAACAAGGCCACACCTCCTAATGGTGCCAGTCCCCATAGGTCAAGCATGCAAGCGTGTGAGCCTATGGGGTGGGGGTCAAACCTATTCAAACCACCACAATATGTTCAGAAGCCAAGTTGGAAAGATTTGAGTTTGAAGCTTCTTTGACCAAAATCTCTTAGAGATTACCTTGCTAGGGCAATAGTTTTCTGGGCATCATAATACAGTATGGGTCCTAACTCAGTACCTTAACAACTTACTGAGGAAAAGAGTTTGAGCTTTTTAAGCAGCTGGGCTCACACTGTTCAGTATGGTAGCAATTGTTGTCACAGATACCTTGCATTTTTAATGTGATGGGTCTGATATGAAAATACACACTAGATCTCAAGCACCATTAACAAAAAATGTGAACTATGTCATTAATAAATTTTATGCTTATATCATAGTAAAACAGCAATTTTTGGAATATGTTGGTTAAATACCATATTTTATAAAAGTAGTTATACCCATCTTGGTCTCTGGCACTGAGGATAGAACGCAGGATATCAATCACACTGGGCATACTCTCTACTACTGAGCTGCTCATTATTTTTTAAAAATTGTTATTAATTTTTTATACTAGAGCCTTATCCATTCCATGCATGCTCTCTACCACACAGATATGCTTAAACCACATATGTGGTTTACGTTCTGTTTCTGGTGGGCAGTATTGACCAAGACATTTGCTACCCAAACTTGGTTCTTGGGACTTAATGGAAAAGGCACTTGCTGTCTCCCACCTCAGACCTACTGATCACAGGGATGCCTGAACACGTTCAGGTCATGGAAGGCCCAGGCTAGCTTTCCACAGCATATACACCAGGTACTCAGGGCTGAGCGACATGAGTGAGTGATAGGTGACAAAGGGATTGTGTTTGCAAAATTTTCTACACAAAGACGCTAACAGAGGATCAAAGATTTAAGTGATCATACAATTCTAAATGTCATATTTAAAATTATGTTAAACATTAAAAACTGCACACACACACCCCCACACCCCCCCC
>NW_026585504.1:907709-1015528 GCF_907164565.1 Psammomys obesus
CACACACACACACACACACACACACACACACACACACACACATTTATTGAGGAGGGAGGCCCCTGGGATGTTTACCTTTGTTACTTCTGGGTTTTCAGCCACCATGTAAGTAAAGCCGATGTTCACCAGATCCGTGCCACTGCAGACACACAATATCCGCCCTTCCAGATCATTTTCGGATTTTCCAACAGCTTCAAGGGCAGCCAGGATTTTGGGATCCTGTAGATGTATATAAATAGGGAAAAATATGTTAGATTACAGAGTGTGGAGAAAAATGTGGTGAAAAGAAACCACAATTGGTATAAAAATATAAAATATACCAAAGGGAAACGGTCCCTACCCACATTTAAAATCCCAGTGAACTAGCATTATCACAAAACCTGGAGAGCTGAATCGTCTGACATTACAGAGCAGAAACCCCTTCAGAGGGCTTATTTTTTTTTAAACTTTAGAAAACTTGGCTCAAGAGTCTTTGTGTAGATTTTAAAAAATAAACCTTATTCATTTGTTTTAACTGCATGGATGCCTGTTTTTGTGTGAGTGTGGGGCTCAGGTGGCTGAAAGCCATCATGTGGGTGCTGGAACTTGAACCAGGGTCCCAGTTCAGAACAGCCAGTGCTCTGAACTGCTGACTGGATTTTTGATTGTCACCCTTGGGGAAGTTCAGGAAAGACCGTGACTGGCGTATGTTTGTGTCCATGAATATCTGAAGGGTCTCTCATCACAGAACATGGGCTTACATTCCAAGAATAAGTACAACATCACCACAGCTACCACCATAGCTATTCTTAAGAAATAAAGTTAAGAATTTCAAGTAGCTTGGATACAAAGACCAAGCATTTTCCCTTCTACAACCTGTGAATCCTCACGTGGAAGAGAAGCTGTGAAAGTTTACCCTAATTCCTACATAAAATACCATGACTGTTTTCCAGAGGAGACTACAACCTGTAGTTACACAGGAAACTTAGCTAACATAAAAGAGCATAGCTGAATAAATAACTAAGTAAATAAATAAATAAGGAGGAAAAGAAATTTGTTTTGGATATCTGAAAACACACAGAACAATTACACTGTCCTGAGTGCACAGATGAAGAAATATGGGGTGCCTCAGCCATGTAAACCTCTACATTCATCAATCACACATGAAAGAAATCACTGATACCAAGGAAATGAGCAGAGTTCTAAAAATTAACTTCTAGATGAAGGGATTTGTCTTTCTGTTACTGACATCATGCAGGGGTTTTAGGGTTACATTTCTAATATAACTGAAAATAATATAATCCAAGTCACCTAAGGGTTATAGATGAAATGTCTGTGTGCCTATTCTTATATCCAAGCTGATGACTTTGGGGCCATAAAAAATTCCTGGGAACCATTTTCCAAGTGTTGTAAATCTGTGTTTAAAAGAACAGCAGGGCCAGCAAGATGGCAGAGAACGTAAAAGCACTTGCAGTGCAAGCTTGATTACCGGAGTTTGATTCCCAGAACCCATGTAAAGGACACGTGGTGTATGCACACTCATGTTACCCCAACATGCCTGTACACACAGCATCATTAAACAAACAAACAAAACAACCCCCAAACCACCACTTACCTTTGGCGTGGCTGCCAGCCGAATACTGTTGATGAGGGAACATTCTAGCACTTGTCCTTCCTGAAGAGAGAGCAGACGGCCAGCAATAACTTAAATTCTGCCAGCCTCATGGCACAGAGTATTAACAAACATTTCTAAAGATCAAATCAATGCTGTTAAGAGGAGTGGCAAAATGATGCAACCAAATAACAGTAATGATTTCTATTGATCAGAAGGAAAAGACTCAAACTTATTATTTTATATATATATTCATATACATGAAAACACCTATGAACGATTAATATTTACAAAATGTTACTGCATTCATACATACAATAATACCTGTATATCATTAAGTATGTACATATACAGAACATTAAGTAGGAATTAAATTAAATAGGAATAATGCCAATTTTTACACAGTTCTACCTTTCTTGGTTTGGGTGCCAGTGTTCCTTAAATGTGAACACTGTGCTACACATCTGATTATGCCACAGGGTCTAACGAGTTGAATTCACATTTAATGTACCTTTTAATTTCAGCTTGAAAATTATTTTCTAGAAATATTGCTAACTCTCAAGATTAAATCACACCTGCTTTGTCTAAGCTTTGATAACAATGTAAACTTCTCTTTCACAATGCTCAGTGACCTGTAGTTCTTTTAAAAATGCCCAACTTTACTCCCCCATTTAACCTCCAAGAGTTAAACTGCATGCCATCTTTAATTCCCTCCATGTCCTCAATGCCGGGGACAGGACAGTAAGTAGTGAAGACTCTCAAAGGAATGAGTAAGCTTCCACACTCTCAAGAGGCACTTGGTCTACCTGTCCAGAAAGGAAATGGCTTCACCTCGAAAGTGCGTAGCACAAGCTACTGCTCTTACCTTGCCTTCACTCTTCCAGGTGAGGAAGAAGCCAAATTCATCCACTTTGAAGACACAGTTGGGCTCAAACACAAAAGATTCCTGTTAAAAAGAACATTTTTGAATTCAGTAAAAATTCAGATATATTTGAGTGTCCAAAAACAGGACAACCAAGGAGGCACCCCTTGTATCTGGATTCTACCAACTCCATTTCTGGTGATACTGTTGAGCTCCTGAAGGACAATCAGGTGCCAGCTGTTTGCTCTCCAAGCTGGACACACTACTGCCTGCAATGGATCTAATGCTGGCCTCAGTGATGTGTCACCTCAGAGCCCTCCAGGGCTTCTGATGCACACTGCGCTGAGTACCGCTGTCGTGGACTCTGACTCCAGAGACTCAAAGACAGCCATAGAATCAAAGCTTCACTTGAGAAGGACGTTCTCCAAACTCATGCACCATAGCAGATATGCCTGAGGCCCAAGGATTCCAAGAAAAATTCTGTCAGTGAGAGAAAAAGGGTATTCAGGAAATGAATGCAGATGTTCTATGCCCAGTGTTTGCATAATACCAAGACATGGCTCTGTGCGTCAACAAACCGGGGAATTCTTCACATGATCTATAGCAGATGTCTTCCCAGCTCATCATAAGGCCAACAATTCGGAGCCTTCCTTTCCACTTAGATAAAGGCATCACTAAATAAATAGCAATTGCAGGATTAATATTTTAAGAAAGGCACTTCAGGTGCTTAATTTCATCCATCCATATTTATCTTTCTAAATCCCAGAAAGACAGCAACATCCAAGGCAAATCCAATATCAAGAGATGGCTACCATAATGAGGCAGGGCTAAGGGCCTACCAGCCCTGAATGAAGCTAGGCTTCAATTTGTTTAGGCACTTATCTGGCAAAGAATCACCGTATGTATCCAACTCCATACCAGATACTGGGAAGTGGAGACAGAGCCATGAATAAGACAGGGGCAAGGGTGAGGTAAGACCCCCTGCCTTTACCCCCTGCCTTTGGGGAAAAGAATCCAGTTGCAGCATTGTCTGCTTACTCCCCTCCTAATAGACCATTTCTTTCTCATCATCCTACCTAACTGAAGTACTTATGCAAGATACACAGTACAGGGTCAAAACTCACTAAGTTAGGGTGTATAGTATTGTAACCATGGTAACCAATTATGAAGAAGTATTTGGCAGTATGTGTGTGATTTGACCTGAGTGGTTGACAATTCCTTTCTTCTTAAAACACCCTCCCTCTCCATACCCTGACCATGTCCCATTTCTCTAATGTCATTTCCTGCCTTTTCCTTATACACCCAAAACTGATACATTCTTTGTGACTTGATTTGTGGGCTTCTCATTTCCACCATGTTCCTAGGTTTCCATAAATTGCATGGCTTCAAAACCAACCAATGACGGCTGCCTCCCATGTTTGAAACAGCAGCCCAACCACCTGTGAGATCCAAATCAGACATTTAACTCCGCAATTGCCTTTCTCTCTTGGATGTTTCAAAACTAACATGTCCAGATCTGACTTCTTGGCTCCCTCCCTCCTCTCTGTGCTACTGTACCATCACAAACTGTCCTTACTTTAGGAATGTCACCTGTGTATCTGGCTTTTCATCCTACCAAGCCACTCACGGAGACTGAGGGCTATCTTTGCCTTTTCCACCTTTTTTCTCCTCATGTTCATTAATAAGTTTATTTTCATAGCACTTGAATGTTATGCCCATTTAACTCCATCTCTACCATCATGACCTTGGTCCAAACATTTGTCACTGTTCCTGTGGATTCTTCCCATTTCTGCTCTCTTCATCCCTCAGCAGCCAGATTGACTTTTTAACTTTTTAAAAATTTTTATAATTGCTGTTTTTACCTTGGGCAGGGCAGGCATTTCACCCATGCTGTCTTAATAACCTCACCATCCACCTGCCAGCCCCCATCCAAAGCCATCCACCTTAACCTTCCTTATCTGGGCTGTATTCCATCCATAATCTAATAAATACTTGCTTAGAGTTTTCATCTTGGTGTTTTCTCCATCCACGCCACTCTCAGAGTACTTCCTCCTGGCCCACATGGTTTCTTTTCCACCCTAACCCATCCTGGCACCTTCCTTCCTCCAGTCTGTCTGTCTGTTTCCTGTGATTCTTCTGAACCTAAATCCTGGGGAAATCTTAGACACGCTTACCCCATTCTGCCTTGCCTGGGTTTTAGGCCTTTTAATTAACCAGTTAGGAATACACTGGTATAATTTTTGGTATATTGATACAAATTCAAGGTTACTTCTTTTTTTAATTAAATTTTTATTTTTTTACATTAATTACATTTTATTCACTTTGTATCCCACCTGTAACCCTCTTCCTTATTCCCTCCCAATCCCACCTCCCCTCCAGTATCTCCTCCCATGCCCCTCTCCAAGGCCATTGATAGATAAGTGGATACTAGACCTATAATATAGGATAAACACACTAAAATCTGTACACATAAAGAAGCTAAACAAGAATGAGGATCCTGGGTAAGATGATCAATCCTCACTTAGAAAGACAACGGGATGGACATTGGAGGAGAGAGAAAACAAGAAATAGGACAGGAGCCTACAACAGAGGGCCTCTGAAAGACTCTACCCAGCAGTGTATCAAAGCAGATGCTGAGACTCATAACTAAACTTTGGGCAGAGTACAGGGAATCATCTGAAAGAAGGGGGAGTTAGTAAGACCTGGAGAGGACAGGAGCTCCACAAGGAGAGCAACAGAACCAAAAAATCTGGGCACAGGGGTCTTTTCTGAGACTGATACTCAAGGTTACTTCTAACACTTTTAAACTGGTATTACAAGCTGTTTAAGATAATTAAGTAATACAAGTTAACTGCTCTTTAATCATCACCATGGTCATGTCAGATACCAGTCTAATTTATCACAGGAATATATATCCTAGATTTAACAAATAGCTATGATTCTATAGATAGATAGATTATATAAAGATAAATAGATGTCTTCCAAATCCTCAGAGAACTACAGAATATGGCACTTAAAATGTTTTCATTATTTTAAAGATTCTTTGACAACGCAACATGTCATCTCCTGGCAGCACCTCAGAGAAGAGCATCAAAGAACCTCCATATAAAGGCAGCTTCAAGTGTGGCAAACCAGCTATCTGGACAAAAAAAATGCCCTCATTTCTATGACAGACAGAATTTTGCCTAAAATCCACAAGCTTAAATGCAGGCCAGGTTGACTGCCAAACTCTGCCAAGACAGGGTAAGCAAGTCCTAAATAGTTCCTGCTTCACATATATGTCTGTCAAATACATTGGGCCAGAAGGCTGAAGATGATGCTCCAATGTGAGTTTTGGGTGGCTGTTCAGGTAGCAAACTGTCTCTGTGCTTTTTTTTTTTTTTTTTTTTTTTTTTTTAGAAGCTGCTAGCATGGACTTCCTATTTAGTTAAGTAATTAATTTTATTCCTTCTCAAGTTTCTGATGGGGCTGAAGACCAGATATGCATAGTTTTACAGTTAGCTTATTTGCTTAGGAATTAAAAAAGATATTTTAGGTCTAGATTCTTTAATTTTTTAAGCAGCTTTATAAAATCCTTACCTAATAAATTCCTGCAGTTCCACTCTCTGCTTCCTCCTCCAGACACCCAGGAGCTGCTGCTCACAGGGCTAGGAGGAATGAGGACTGAAACCAGTGGGCTTTGCGGGATTTCAGTCTGGATGGGAGTTCAGGTGGGGTATGGGTGGGTGGGGAAGCGTTCTGGGAAACAGCTCTTCAAGTGTTACAGCCTTCTGGTTCTGAGCCCTCACAGTGTCATGGCAACTCAGTGAAACAGCTTGTGCATGTTTATTTGGGGTGAACAGGGATATAAGTACCTTGGGGAATGGAAAGGGATTCCAGAGCCAGTGCATATCATTGGCTGTGGCTGGGATACTGGGAACCCCTTATTTGCATGAAGAGGAATCCCAGGTGCTCGGCTGTTTGATTACCTCAGAAGTGCAGAGGTAGTGGGCTACCCGTGCCGGGGCATGCAGGCATCGGAGCAGGGAGGGAGTGATCTTTACTCCTGCCGGTCTCAAAATTGAGATTTTTAGGGTTTGGACATGGCTCAGTCTCACTCTAGTTCCACACCAATTTCCCTAGTGATACAGTCCATGTGCCCCACAAAATCCCATTGTATTTAGGATAAAATTTCAACTAAAGTGGTATAAAGAATCGTAGGAAAATCTGGTTCCTTTGGGTCCTACTTTAGCTGCTTCCTGTTCTTTGATCTTTTGGCTCACTACCAATAGAACTGCTTTCCTTCGATGACTTCAGCACTTTCCAGCCTCGGGGCCTTTGCACTTCTAGCTCCTTCTTTTCAGAAATGTCTCTCTCATTCTTTTGGCTCTTCACTTTACAGTTCTCACTTTAATGATTGATCAATCATCTCTTCAGAGAGGCTCCCCAATCTCTATACTATGTTTTTTATTTCCTGTCACAATATCCTGGTTACTTCCTTGCTGGCACCAAACAAAGTCTTTTTTTTTTTTTTTTTTTTTGGCCATCTCCTGACTGATTAGTTCACATGCTAAAATCTGTGAGGAGAAACGTTAAAGTGTTCTTGTACATCTCCAGGTTTCTTGTACTTAAAATATTTATTTAAAAATCAATTTAAAACAAATTCATTTACCCCTGCACGGATGTAGCCCATGGCAGCTCAGTGTCCAAGTGGGTTCCCTAGTAATGGGAACAGAAACTGTCTCTGACATGAACTCAGTGGCTGGCTCTTTGATCAACTCCCCCTGAGGGGGGTAGGCAGCCTTACCAGGCCACAGAGGAGGACAATGCAGCCAGTCCTGATGTGACCTGATAGACTAGGGTCAGATGGAAGGGGAGGAGGACAGCCCCTATTATTGGACTAGGGGAGGAGCATAGAAAAAGAGGGAGAGAGGGTGGGTTTGGGAGGGAAAGAGGGAGGGGGCTACAGCTGGGATACAAAGTGAATAAACTGTAATAATTAAAAAAAAATGAGAAAACAACCCAAATTCATTCATGAAAGGATAAGTAGACAGATAATTTTTTTCAAATAAAATATTTTGCTACAGGACAGTATGTAAATAAGATAAAAAAAAATGAACTTGCTCATACCCAAGGGATGACAACAGGCCAGATCCATCAGTTCTTGTGGAACTTCAGGGAGAGAGGGCGTCACACAGGCAACATGTTGAGGGGGGCTGTGTGGACAAAGGGACATCTTTCCCCAATTCATGCTCATTTCAAAAGTTGGGGTAGCTCTGGGCACTGGCTGGCAACCCCTCTTCTCCTCTTGTGCCTGGGGCATCATTTGAATGCACCTATAAAGAAGTTACTTCCTGAAAAGCCCAATGGCACAGGCCTATAATCCAAGCTACTCAAGAGCTGAGGCAGGAGGATCACAAGTTCAATGCCCGCCTGTGGAACTTAGCAAGACTGCCCCAAAACAAAAACATAGCCGTCAACTGAGGCTCTAGATTAGTGGAAGAGCACTCTCCTGGCATACTCAGCGCCATTGGTTCACTTCCTAGGACCTCAAAAATAAAATGAAGAAACAAAACAAAATATCTAGGAGGAAAAAAAAAAAAAGAAACCAATTTCTAAAGCAAGATAAGAAAATTGAGCAAGAAGAAAAATGAAGCATAATGGTAAAATAGGGATAGAGTAAAATGTGGAAACCTTCAGAGACAACTGCTGGATGATCCCCTACAAGTGGACAAAAAAACAAAACAAAACAAAAAACAACCTTATTTGCTTCTGGGGTCCTCAGCTACTAAAATGAGATGAAGAAATATTTATAAACAGCCCATCTGGTTCATAAGATATAGCCCTATTTGTTATTGTGAAAAGCAATGACCAGAGCGAAAATTTTCCAGGGACCTCGGCTAGAAGCCCCAACTAACTGTAAAGGCAGGACATGTGACAGGCCTACAATGAGCTCCTTGACTTATCTGAGAGGTTTCCTGACCAAACATCCCAATTATGAAGCATTAGAACACAAATCTGTGGGCTAAGTGACAGCTGAAAGGAACTAGAGTAAACCTCCATAGGTTTCTACCTCCTACTTACAAACCCAGCACTGGGCCTCTCCTGGTGGCAAATGCACACAATCTCTACTTTTTCCTCTAACCGTATTTTTAAATTTCACATGGGTACTTTCATACTAGAACTCAGGCTGTGGCTCCCTGGCCAAATCAATATCCGAATCAGGTACATGTCTCCCATCCAGAGAACTGTGGAGGAGACTGTAGAAGGAAGCCAGGCTTTGTCTCCTTTGCAAATCTGTTTGTTTCCCAGTTAACAGATAGCAATTGAATCTGCTGGTAAGAAAACAAACCATAATAGAACTTCTTCCAGGGAGCTGGAGTTTTCAGTTCTCTTGTGAGAAGCTACCCCTTGGAGCTCAAGGGCCTGGCTGGCTATCAGGCCCAACTCTACTTTAGGCCACAAGGAGTCCAGGCTAAAACGAGCCAGGAATTCTGTAAAAATTGTGAACCAGTGGCAGCCAGAGGTCACTTTTCTTGAAGCGACAGAAGTTTGACTCTTTCTGGCAGCACTGCTGTCAGAATCTATTCCTGACCCTAGGGTCCCTGCTCAGCAGGCAGTATGCCATGCACAGATTCCAGAGACACCTACCATCTCATGGACTGTGAAGTGCATGATTAAGCTCTGTGCTATTTAATACTGTATGCTACCTTTAGAGTATTCAACAGACTAGTCCAAAAAAGTACTCAAATTGATTTTGCTTAATAATATTTTTCTATTCTTTCAATTTCAAAAGATATTCTGTCAAATAAAATGTAATCTCCTTTCTTCTTGAAAGGAATTACAGAAAATTCAGTAAGCTGAATAAAAAGGGAAGGGGGGATGGGCATCCAGATAACAGGTGTGTGTGTGTATACACATCTCATGTGTATGGTTACACATAAGCATGTGTGTGCATACATGTATGTCCAGCTGATGTCCAGCATTTAAGCTGATTACTTATATATTGAGGCAGGATCTCTTGTTGAACCTAGAGTTTGCCAATTTATGTGGTCCAGCTAGCCAGTTTACCCAATTTCTGCTTCCCACTGTGTGGTGGGAGATCAGAACTCAGTTCTTTACATTGGACAGCAAATTCTCTAACCTGCTGAGACCTCTCCCTGGCAGAAGCTTGGTCCTATCACAAGAAGGAGAATACAGTACTTAATTATCCTATAGGTGGGCAGAAAATCTCCAAGTACAGTTGAAGGTCACTGCTGAAGACTAAGATCCTTATCAGGGTGGGGCATTTCTAGGAATTCCTAGATGCTTGCTAGAGGGTTCCTTATCAGGAAGGGGTCTAGCCTGTAATCTGTCCTGAGGGCTATGTGATGTTCCTTACAAGACCTGGAATCACCCAGATTTGGGGGGAGAGGAAATTTTAGGGCTTCAGTGAGAAAAAAGAGTCTACTATCACAGACCAAGTGCAAATAAATGGCTATCCTGAGACCTTAGACTTCAACCTAACCCAGCACAGCCCCACAGCAGGCTGCAGTGGTTTGAATGAATGTCTCTCATAGATTGGATGTTTGAATATTTGGTCTCCAGCTGGTAGTAGTGGTTGGGTAGGTTTAGGAGATGGCCTTGCTGGAGGAAGTATGTCATTGGGGCTGGGCTCTAAGGTTTCAAAGCCATGAACTATTCCCAGGTATCTCTCTCTCTTCTTCCTGCTTGCAGTCCCAGATGTTAGCTCTCAACTTGCTGAGGCAGCCACCACATCTGCAGCTTCTGTCATGAAAGACTCAGCTCCCTTCAGAACCATAAACCCAAATAACCCCTTTTCTCTTTAAGTTGCCACTGTCATGGTGTTTTATCACAGTAATAGAAAAGTAATGAATAAAAGGATATTCAAAGGAGGTGGCACTCTACAAGGGTTTGGGGACTTCAAACTCCTCTCTACAGATACTGTTGAAGCATCTTAGCAGCCAAGCTGATTAACCTTCTGAATCTTAAATATTCCTTAAATATTCCTCAAAACAAAGAAAACTGACACTAATCTCAAAGGACATTCGGAGAACTAAACAGAGCCTAAAGAGCGGGGACAAGGTAAATGCTAAATAAACAAAGAGCTGTGAATATGAGAAATCAGATGCAAATGAATTTATGATTGTGTAGGAGGCATGTCACACATACTACTTCACTTAAAACTAACAAGAACTCTACCAGGTTGAAGTGGATTTGCCACAACAATGCAAATGTGTCATATGATCACCAAGAGCCAGCCAGAGCTGTGAAGCACTTGAAATGCGGTGGACAATCAAGGAGCACAATGTTTGTTATGATGTCAATGTCAAGAGCCACGCGAGATAGTGGCTACCACCACAGTACACTTTTACGGAAGAGAAGATGTTCACAGTGGAGTCATTTCCTTCAAAGCCATATCCAATGAGTAACAAACCCGAAATTTGAACCAATTTTTCCGACACTAGTTCCCCATCACTTTTACTCTCAGCTCTGAATAGAAATCCATTGTGTGCATCTACTGCATTTTCAAAACTCTATTCGTCACATGATAGACATCTATAGTACTTCCATTTCTGGGATAGTGTAATGAACACGGATATGCAATTACATCTACAGGAGAATATATATTCCATTTATTATATGCCTAGAAGTGGTATACCTAAGTCTTATGGTCATCCTACTTTTTTGAGAAACCTCCACACTGACTTTCTAAAATGGCTGATCTAGTTTATTTTCCTAGGGTGTAGGGTCTCTTTTCGCCACATCCTCACCATCATTTGTTGTCGTTTGTATTTGTGATGACGACCATTCTGACTGGGGTGCGATGGAATCTTAACATAGTTTGAATCTACATTTCCATTATGGTTAAGGCTACAGAATTGTTTAAGAGAATTTACTAGTTCTTCTTTTGAGAACTTCCCTTTCAGTTTCATAGCATACTTTCTGTTTATTTTCTTGATGTTTATGTTTTCATTAGTTCTCTGTATATTCTAGACACTAATTGTGGTGGACTGAATAAAAATGGCCCCCACAGGTCCATAAGGAGTGACACTATTTGGAGGAGCAGCCTTGTTGGAGTAGATGTGCTTTGTTAGAGGAAGTGTGTCACTAGGAGGTGGGCTTTGAGGTCTCAGAAGCTCAAGTCAGTCTCCTTCTGCTGCCTGCAGAACAAGACGGAGGACTCTCAGCTCCATTCCCAGCACCTTGTTGCCATGCTTCTGTCCGGACGACACTGGGCCAACCCTCTGAACTGTCAGTCAGTCCCAGGTAACTGTTTTCCTTTATAAGAGTTGCCATGGCCATGGTGTCTCTTCACAGCCATAGAAACCCTAAGACATTACTCCTCTGACAGATGTATGAATGGCAAATCTCTCATCCTGTGGGCTGCCTGCTACTCAACTGACAGTTCACTTTGTTGTAGAGAGCCTTTGAGTTTCATGTTATCTCATTTGTCAACTGTCTTATTCCTGTAGCACTGGAGTGCTATTCAGGAAGTGTCTCCATGTTGAAGTAGACTGCCTATTTTTCTCTCTAGCAGTTTCCAAGTCTGAGGTCTGTGTTGAGGTCCTTGATCCATTTGGAGTTGAGCTTTGTGCATGGCAAGAGATAAGGGCCCAGTTTCATTCTTTGACATACTGACACCAAGTTTTCCCAGCACCATTTGTTGAAGATGTGGTCTTTTCTCTAAAGTGTATTTTTGATATATTTATAGGATGAGCTTTTTAAAGAGGAGTGTTCATAATTATGCCATATATTTAGAATTTTTTTTTTCTTTCAGATACTAGCATCAGGAAACCTGCTGCTTTCCTTCAATACAATGGAAACTGTGACCTATGACCATTCCTTCTCCCTGTGCTCTGGCAGCAGGACACCTGAAGTACACCTGCAACTAACCTCTCCCAACATCTTACGGTGTTTGCTGCTCATAGTAGATGGCCTCTGCTACAGCATGGTCTGGTTCTTTGTATTGATTATTAATTATTTTGCTCCCTGAGGTCTGCTTGCTGTCTTGTATGAGCAGACTATCATGTTCCTGAAATGATGTTTGTGAATCTTGCCTCCAAACAACAACAAAACATGTGGCCAGAAGGACTTTGTTCTGAGGATCGGTGATGGCAAGAAGAACACAGAAAACAAACACATGCAAGTATTATGGGCTACTGAGTGGGAAGTAGCCAGGTAGGAATTATTAGAACAACTGGTATGGGCTGTGGGCTGTGAGGAAAAGATAGTTTAGAGGGTTAGTTTCTGCCCAGTCCCATGTATAGGCACATTAAAATCTAACAGGTGTCTGTATCTGATATGATAGTGTGTTAATTAATAACTGCCATAAGAATAATTATACAGATTAATAGTAGATATTAATAACAAATTTTCAACAACAGCCCTCAATTTAGCATATTTTCCTATACTTATGTTTTCCCTACAATCCAAAGTCATGCCTCTTTATTTTATCTGGTAGTATGTATTTTTACATTATAGATTCCTTTAGATGATGGTAGAAACATAAAATCATAAAATATCTTATAATTACTAGAAACAGCTGTATAATCAGATAATTATAACCCAAACACAGTGGTAATAAATGCATTTCTTCATTACTAAAAATAGAGACAATGACATCAATACAGTACAACTCTTATGGATACCTCCAGCACTAGAGAATTTGACATATAAACGGAACCAAAATCAGGCATGATGACACACACCTGTAGTAGCAGCAGCTGGAAGGCTAAGGCAGGAGGATCGAAAGTTGCAGGCTAGTCTGGGTATCTAGCGAGACTCCATCTTATTAAAATAAAGCAAAAGCACAGTAGACTGTGAATGAAGTAAATATTTATCAATTAGTGTTACCATAACACTAATAATTCTTAGTGTTCCTAATAGAGATTACATGTTACCAAATAAACAAATAATGTAAATGTCACCAACCCTATTTTACAGATGAGGCTGCTGATTCCAGCTGAATTCTGGTTAGCTGTGTAAGAGGCAGGTGAGGCAGAGCTGTAGCTGTGTTTTAAGAGGGGATGCACTGTGAGTTATACATATTAAGAGCAATGTTCTTGGTATGTATGTATTTCTTCTGACCTAGAACAGAAATGTATGTATAATGGAAACCCAAAATATATTAATTACTGTTGAACTAGACTCACTGAAAGTTTGTTTTCCATATAATGATCAGCTTGAGTTTGTTCTTTTCCACTCCAGACGTCTCTCTTCCCAAGCCAGTCTCTGCCAACATTCATGTCATGCAGTGGCTGGCACAGACAATATGTCACCAAACACAATGTGGACTTGTTCCCTCCAGGTTAGATGTGGCCATTGATCTTAACTGTCAGCACATGTGATCACCCACATATGATCTTTGTGAGATCTCAGCCTGTCAGTACTTTCTCACAGAGGCAGGCTCAGGGAACTCACAGCTTTCACAAGGTCCTCAGAGATTTCCCGTGCTCTTTGAGGTTATAAAGAGGTGAAGGAGTGGGGCAGGCCATTTGCTCATACATTGCCCAGGGGACTTTCTAGTGATGCAGTTGGTGTTGAATGAGCCAGGCTCTCATAGGTAACCAAGGCCCTGAACAGAATCTTCCTTTTGTTGCTAGTGCCTTCTCTACCAAATAAATTGTTGTTTCTTAACCTCCTTAAAAAATTGCTCAACCCAGTCTGAATTTCCTTCCCTTTCACTGATGGTTAGGGAAAGTGAGCTGGAGGGATTAGTCCTGGTAAAGGCCTGGGCCTTGTACCTGACGTGAAGATCACCAGCAGGGTAAGAGGTCAAGCTGTGAATTACTTAGCAGGTATAAAAGGTGACAGACCCCTTGTTTATCTGCCCTCCCATATCTCACAGAAACAAAGGAAAATCTCTCAAGAGCCAACGGGGAGTCGCTGAGTCTTTGAAGTGCTAGTTTCAGCAGGGACTGTGAGATAGGCTCTAATCTGGTGTCGAGTGGAAGATGTAATCTGTGTCTTTCATTTTGCTTCTACCTCAGAAAGGAACACTGCTGCCTCAGCTTAGGAGTCTGCAGAGGCTACTGAAACCCAGCAAGGATAGCAAACCACCCTTGCTGATTTTTCGAGTTATATTTTTTGTAGACATGAAGATGGTCTGATGCTGTTTAACAAATTGCTATGATCTGGACATGTGACCCCCTCTCTATGTTCATA
Source organism: Psammomys obesus (assembly GCF_907164565.1). Taxonomy (NCBI): domain Eukaryota; kingdom Metazoa; phylum Chordata; class Mammalia; order Rodentia; family Muridae; genus Psammomys; species Psammomys obesus. Next base: position 922,310 of record NW_026585504.1, read on the forward strand.
TATTGTATTTCTGTCCCCTAAAATGATGGTAATTAGAAGTGGGAGCCTCGGGAAGACAGACATATGGGTCAGAACTCATAAACTAGGCTCCAGAGAGACCTGTTACCTTCTTCCACATGAGGGCTTGGCCATAAAGTGCTAACTATAGCCTGCCATAATAGTACATACATTCCAGCACTCAGGGAGGCAGAGGCAGGCAGGTCTCTGTGATTTTGAGGCCAGCCTAGTCTACAAAGTGAGTCCAGGACAGCCAAGGCTACACAGAGAAACCCTATCTCGAAAAACCAAAAAATAAAATAAAATAAATTTGTTAAAGTACCATTTATACATTGTGACAAGGTTGTTGGCAGACATCAACCTGCTGGGGCTTTCATCTTGGAATTTTCGGCTGCAGCAGATGTGAAAAATATCCTGGTTGCTCACAGCTATGTGGTGTATGACACCGTGTTATAGTATTCTGAAGAGACTAAGGCCCAAGTCTTGGCAGTGTCCTTGCCTTTGAGTGACCTCAACGTGATCAGAACCTGGTGGGAAAGGGAATTCTTGGCTTAGGTACGTGCAAGGGGCGCACTGCTCTCAAAGGCTTATCCTGGGTTCATCAATAGCTGCAGTTTTCTGTCTTCTCCTACACTGCAGAACAAAGATGCGTGATCTATGCAGCTTCATTTCTAAAGTTAGTGGACTGGAGAAGCCACTGTCTCACTTTCTGTTTCTCTTTCTTTCCCTACAGCGTCCCTGATGTGGGCATCTTCAGGCAAATGGATGCTCAGGTGCTGCTGTGGGACCCACCATGGGTGGACCCCGATTTCTGACAGAAGCAGCGTGAAGAAATGATTGCTAAAGCACTCTGTAGTTACCTCTCCACATGCAGAAGACAGACGCCAACCAAACACATCTTCAGACAAAGGAGGCCGCTTCTCACAGTGACTCTCAGGGGCAGGGAACATGTCACAGGAGTCACAACAGGTGTCTGAGACACTAGGAGGAGAAACTGAAGGGGGCAGCTTGTTCCAAGATCTCTGGGCAAGTCAGGAGGACTTGTAATAAACATCCCCCCAATAGAAGAGAAACATGTCTTGTTCTTACCTGTTCTGCACCTTCAAATTCTAGAAACAACAGATGAATTTCCTAGATGTATTTCAAATATGACAGAAAGCTGATGAACCTTCTTAGGGTCACCACCTCTAATTAAAATGATTTGTTTCAGATAATATACTACTCCAAGTAAATAAAAACAGCAACAGGAAACACTTGTATCTGAAAAGGTGAATATAACAAAGACCGTTTTCAGCTCTTGCTCTGTGGCCATGACAATGCTAACAGGAGCATGAAAACACTGGACTTTTACTGAATGTACACATTTCCTCTTAACACCTGGCTTCTGAAACTGCTCTACACAACAGCTCCATGTGAACTCTTGCTCTTTGTTTTGAGACTCCCATGGGGTCTCAAAATACACAGCCTCTAGTGGAGCCTTTGACCAACGCTGGCTCAGTGACTCTTCTTTGTGCATAAGGGAAGCACAGCAAGAGAGATCTCATGGTGAGCAGTTAGCCTTGAAATAGAGCAGCAGGTTCCTGGTGGCTCAGTATGTGACCCTCCGAAAAGGAGGAGGGCTGCTGAGTCCTTTAGAACATAAGCCAGAGACATCACGAGAACTGAGCTTGACAAAACCTGGCCAAATGCCTGTGAGAGAGGAAGGGGGAGAAATCAAGAGGAGGCAGCAGAGCATTCAGGGCCATGAGAACATGCCTAAGAAGAGGAGAGGAGAACAAGACCTCTTCTTAGGCATGTTCTCATGGCCCTGAATGCTCTGCTGCCTCCTCTTGATGACTGTCTCACAGCAGGCAGCTTGTAGCGGGGCTGCCTCACATGGGGACAGACAGCAGGAGCCCCACAGAAGAGCCTTAGGTAGGCAGGACAGCTAACCTCTCGGTTATGTAGTTCCTGCTCATGATGACTGTCCAAAGGAACTATACAAGCAGCGGAAGCCCTGCTGCGGAGGGGGCTGACTCCCTCTATAGCAGCCGCGGAGACTGTCTTTGGCTGGTTTCTTTCAGCTCCAGTTCCCTGGAATCCTTAAAATCCTACAAAATTTAGGAATCACTTAAATTGTCATACATTTGTATCTGGGAATTGTAACTTAGGAATTGGTAGATCATAATGGGTACTTCATAAACGATCAGCGGGTAGTGGCTGAACTCCTTGCCGGGGTAGAGCAATAAATACATACAAAGTCACTGCTGCCAGATCTTATGCTTCGTGGAAATGTGGGAAATAAACAGAAATCAAAGAAACATTGTACATTAATAAATGTGAAGACTAAAAAAAATGGAAGAGTGAGGTAGAATGATCAAAGAAGGCTTGCAGGTAGAAACATCATTTGGGCAGAAAGAGAAGAGTGAAATAAAGATAGATAGATAGATAGATAATATGAAGGAATAAATATAAATGAAAATAAAGGCAGAGTGCAAATGCCTAGAAGTCAGAATGTGCCCGCCATGTTCAGGGAACAGTAAATGGTGGGTCATACAGAAGATTTACACACCACAACAAGGACTTGGAGAATGATTTATAATTAGTTGGGAGACTCCTAAAGGTGCATAGTGTGATTTACATTCTAAAATGATCCATCTTATTCATGCCCTATAAAGGCAGAGCTAGGTGGGTATTTTTCACTCCTACTGTTCAGCTAAGGGAGCTTGTGTGTAGTGAGCTCAAGACAGACATAAGGTCACATCTCTGCAGAGCAAAGCCAAAGTTATGCCCATTTCCGTGCAGCTCCAAACACACCCTTTAACTCTGTATTTTAAGCTTTTGGGAAGAACTCTTTGGCAAAGAGTTTCTGTAAATACTCTTCAATGTGAGAACCTTTTCTTTGTTCCTAAAGCTCTCTTGGCCTCTTTGCTGGTGAGTACTGCCAGCCTGGGAGCCTCCTCACCTCCTCAGCACCATGGGGGGGGGGGGTGTCACTATCCTTTTTGAGGACCTGGAAGAAAACATACCAGGCAGGACACAGTGCAGGGGCTTGCAGAGCTCTTCTCAGGGTGACGCCTTGGTGGAGAGGGTCAGCCAAACCCTGGGGGGTGTCTCTACTCCCCAAAACACTTTGACATACACTTTGGCAAAGTGCACTTCCAAAGAGTGACTTATTATCTGTGGCTTTCAGAGAAAGAAGCCTAGAAATCACATAGTTCTTAATGATTTATTAAAATTACTCTTAATTATCAAAAAGATAGGCTTTCTTGCTGAAAGTCTACTTCTGTCAACTGAGAGGAAACATTATGTTCATTTTAACGACCTTCTCCTCCCCAAACAACTAGCAACTGAAAAAAATCCCTGCTTAAGTCTCCTCTATCCTTATGGCTCACTTCATTGAGCATCAGAGAGCTAGCTGGTTCTACTAGGGGTACTTAGGGGCGGCTATATTTAAAAAAAAATTCTCTCTGTCCTTATTTTTCTGGAAGAATTGGAACCCTGGCAGCATTACCACCATGGTCTATAATATTAAAGCAAATGGTGAATAAAAGAGTTACGCAGTCTACGGGGCCTGGATGTAGCTCAGTGGTAAAGTTCCTGATTGGCGAGGGCTAGACCCCGGGTTCATGAAAGGTGGGCATAAAAGCCCACATACACACAAACAGACCTTTGATTCTAGCCTCCTTTATTGACTTTTAGAAAGACTGCCTTTAATTACACATTTTTATACTCTTGTTTATCATCAGCCATCCTGTGTCATAAAGGATGTGGCTGTGACTCATCTGTCTCTCCTTACCAACAGGCAGCCCTGGAGCATGGATACACTCCTACTGCGAGCCAGCTGACAGGCAGCTCCTTTCCTTCTTATGAACTGTGGGAACCAATCTCCTTTAGCCCTCACAGACACCTGAGGTTTTCACGGTTGATGCCAAATGCTGTGTGTGCACTGTCCCCAGCACATACAAAAGCTCAGTGACATCTCTATTGTCCAGGGCTGGGAAGATGGCTCGGTGGGTAAAGGGCTGACTTGAAGGCATAGGGATTTGAGTTTGGATCTCCAAGCAAAAAGCCAAGCACACTGCATTTGCATGTCACCCCAGTGCTGGGGAGCGCTGGGAGGTAGCTCTGAAACTCCCTGGTTGGCCAGCCCAGCCAAAAAGATGTTTCATGGTACCTGAGAGACCCTTTCTAGAAATAAGGCTAGAGAGCAATTAAAGAAAGACACCTAAAGCCTGGTGCAGTGGCACAAGCCTGTGATCCCAGCACCCAGGGAGGCAGAGGCAGGTGGATCTCTGTGAGTTCAAGGCCAGCCTGGTCTGCAAATGGAGGGAGGACAGGACAGCAAAGGCTACACAGAGAAATCCCGTCTCCAAACAAACAAACAAACAAACCAAAAAAGAAAAGAAAAATGTCTATCTCTGGTTTACACACACACACATACACACACACACACACACACACCCCTGCACTAGGAAGTACATATTACACATGCATACAACACACACTAAATATATATATCTGTGTGTACCTCGGAAAAGAAATTTGCTTTTGCTTTTTTTTTTTTTTGAAGAAATTTCTCTTCCTTTATCATGACTTCTTGCTTGAGGGAGATTAGCAGTAAAGAGTATTTAGTTTTTATCTCTTTCTAGTTAGTCTAAAATCTTTCATCTTGCCATTGCCTTGGGTTCACAAGCTTGAGCTGCATCTGTCCTTAGAGTCACTGGGGCAGCTCTTGAATCACAGACTGCTGGGATAAGCTCTCTGAACATCTCATTCTCTAAGTCTAGGCCTGAAAACCTGCTTTCCTAACATGTGGGTGCACAAGATGGTCTGAGACCCACTGCAGACTGTCTGGCACTGAATCTCTGCTCAACTCCAGACCAGATTTTGAAACCTCATGTGAGGATTTTAACTATTCTAAGCCCTTGTTTTGCAGACCACAAAATGAAGCTGAAAAGGCTGGTTAACAGGATTGTTAGAGGCTTAAATGACATGTTTATCTACCTTTCACAGAGCACAAAGTGTACATCTGGTGGGGCGTGGACACTTGGCATGGTGCACATTTTTTTCTGAAAGCACGGAAAGAGAAAATGCCTGTGCTGGCTAACTGACACATTCACTTGATTGGCCTATGGGATGCCCACAGAACTGATGAAGTGTCTCTTTGGTGTATGGATGTAGGGGTACTTCTAGGAGACATCATTCTTTGTGCTTGCTCGGAGATTGATTAAGATGGTCTGCTCTCAGGCAAATGGTGGGAACTAGAAAAGATCATCCTGAGTGAGGTATCCCAAAGCAGAAAGACACACTTGGTATATATTCACTTATAAGTGGATATTAGACACATACTATAGGATAAACATACTAAAATCTATACACCTAAGGAAGCTAATCAAAAAGGAGGACTCTGGCTAAGATGCTCAATCTTCATTCTGAAAGGCAAATGAGATGGACACTGGAAGAGGGAGAAAGCAGGAAACAGTACAGGAGCCTATCACAGAGGGCCTCTGAAAGACTCCACCCAGCAGGGTATCAAAGCAGATGCTGAGACTCATAGCCAAACTTTGGGCAGAGTGCAGGGAATCATATGAAAGAAGGGGGAGATAGAAAAACCTGGAGAGGACAGGAGCTCCACAAAGAGAGCAACAGAACCAAAAAATCTGGGCCCAAGTGTCTTTTCTGAGACTGATAGTCCAACCAAGGACCGTGCATGGGGATAAGCTAGAACCCTGCACTGATGTAGCCCATGGTAGCTCAGTGTCCAAGTGGGCTCCCTAGTAATGGGAACAGGGACTGTCTCTGACATGAACTCAGTGGCTGGCTCTTTGATCACCTCCCCCTGAGGGGGGAGCGGCCTTACCAGGCCAGAGAAAGAAAATGCAGCCAGTCTTGCTGAGACCTGATAGGCTAGGGTCAGAGGGAAGGGGAGGAGGACCTCCCCTATCAGTGGGCTCAGGGAAGGGCATGGGAGGAGATGAAGGAGGGAGGGTGGAAGTGGGATTCAAAGTGAATCAACTGTGATCAATAAAAAAAATAAATTAATTAAAAAATAAAAAAGGATGGTCTGCTCTTACTAAAGGGCATCCCAGAGTCTGTGGATTAGATCAGATGGGGAAGGGCCTGCTTCCTCTCCTGCTCTCTGCTGCTGGGGCTCTGACTCTCATACCTTCAGGTTTAGAAGGGATTCACACACAATTGGTCTTTGCTCTCAGATCTCTGGCTTTTAGATGGTCTCCAGCTCTAACAGAAAAAAAAAAGGTCACAGACCTCTCAGCTTGCAGATTGACTTTCCCATTTCGGAGCTAATCCCTCACAATGAATCTTGCCCTATGGGTCACACATGTCCTACCTGTTCTTCTGCTGGAGAAGCCAGCCTGACGGACACAGTACCTTCTCTAAAGTCCCCAACAAGTGGCAGTAACAAAAATTATTCCTCCTAATTTTTAGGAACAGAATTAATTCACACAAAATCACATGCGAAATAAATGCAATCCTCTTAAGAACGGATTTAACGTTAACTTTTAAAGTGCTGTACTGTTTTGCTGAACTGTTCTGCTCACACCTAAACGAGTACATGTGCATTTACAGAGTACATAAAATGAGCAAAACTGCAGAGCCAGGGTGGACTCGGACCTCCTCTTCAGTTTGGAGACCCGAAGGGGTCACCATCCCTATAATTACAAGCCATGGCTACCATTGCCCTATTCTCCTGTAGCCCAGACATATGGCTTGAACTAACGTCAGCCTTTCTTACTTACACTAAAGGCTGAAAAGGAGCCAGAGAGAATTCGGCTCTGTAACTTTGCCATTAGAGCTTTAATTAAATTCTTCAGCACAACACAGTGAAAGGAGGCCTGAGCAGCCAAGCTACTGCCTTATGCTTTAATTGTTTTCACTCACTGTTTACAGACTTTCTTCCTGTTTTGTTTCCACAAGCTGTGTGTAAAGTCATCCCAGCCTTCCTTCACACTTTCCTACTGGCTGTGTCTCACATCTTCTCATAAACAAGCTTTTCTTGTGCCTCCCAAGCAAGGATCTTAAGTCTTAGGACTTAGGACTAACTTAGCACTAACTTTCATACTATTTCATAGGTGAGATGCTTCTGTTACCCTAAGAATTACAATTACATTCCATCTTTAAGCATGAGCATAAGTTCCCTCCTGTTGAGTAGGACCTAACTCCAATTAGGCAGCTATTTATTGCCAACACGTGAGTGCCATTTCTTGTACAGCCCTGCATTTCTTGCCATGCTGGTCATTGTCATGCTTCATAGAGATTGCTGGTGGGTAGCACTGGGTGGTTTTGTAATTTCTTCTCTTTCTTAGCAGCTTGGCACTATGGAAACTCAACCACAGGAAAGAAGCTTTCAGGTCAAGTCCTGCTCCAACCATCTGAGTCTTATGTCCTAAACATACAGTGTCTTCAGCAATAGCTGCCCACCCTTCACCTTGGAAGGCAACCAAAGGCTAAGCTGATTATATTGTTTGGGGAATCCCTTGGACTACCCTGACAACCATTTGAAAGAAGATTTCTTGTGCTTGGTCCTAGAAGTCTTTTTAGTTTATGGTTTTTATGGGGAATATTCTTGGCACAGTACATACCGTTATAGCTATTGTGTATAAGTTTAGGTAAATATAAAATAATACATGAAGATGATGGACTAAACATCCGAAACTCCAAGGCAGCCCCAGTAAAATATTTTCCTTTGTGGAAAAAAAAAAAAAAAAAGAACATTGGGCGGTAGTGACACACACACCTCTAACCCCAGCACTTGGGGGGCAGAGGCACGTGGGTCCCTTTTAGTTTAAGGCCAGCCTGGTCTACAATGTGAGTTCTAGGACTATTAAACAAAAAAAAAGTGTCTCGAATAACCAAAGAGGAGGAGGGGGCAGAGGTGGAGGAAGAGGAGGAGGAGGAGGAGGAGGAGGAGGAGGAGGAGGAGGAGGAGGAGGAAACTCAAGGAAACCAGAGAAGAAAATGAGAAGAGCATGCAAAGAGACAAGAGGGACTTCACTCTTCAGGAAAAGCTAACAGAGAGGAGATGAGGAAGAGGAAGTGCTGAGTTCAAAACATAGCAAAGACAGAAAGTGCAGAACTAGATGTAAAGCTGCGAAGGGAAACCACCCCAGCATTATCATCAAAGCTGACTTCTTACTCATCTCTGTCATCATTTGTCCTACCTACCCTGCCACCCGTTTCTGCAAACGAGCACCATTTCATGGGAACACGGCACTTACTTGCGGCGCTGCAGAGCTGCCTTTGTGCTAAGAGGACAAGGTACAGCAGTGTGACAGCACATCTCACCACACTGAACACATTCACTCTTTGTTTTGTTTTCTTTACAAAAAGGTGTGTTGACGCAACTCTGCACTGTAGGGAGCACCTGTAGGAACTGAGGCTGACTGGAAGGGTTCACCCTCCCTGCTTCCTTCCACTCCTTTGTGATCTGAGTTGCATTCTCCCATTTTTCAGTGCTGAGAGAGGGCAGCCTGTGGCTTGCTGTGGGTTATGCAATGTGCTAAGATTGGACTTGAGAGCTAATCTGCCCCGCTGCTGCCAAGAGAAGGTGGGTAAGATAGTTCTGCGGCCATCTGTGGCCATCTGTGGCCATTTGCGGCAAACGGCAACCGAGGCTCCCCAAGATTGCTGGTACTCAGAGCTACAAACCACAGAAATAACCACAATTTTGTTCTGTTTTTGTTGTTTCACTTAACTCAATTTCATTCATGTTTTCTACCTTTGGATGGGGAACAGATCATTCAGCAAAAGCATATTAGAGAAACAATAATAAAAAACTCTAATGTACAATTTTTAAAGTACAGTAATGAGGTCTCTTAATTGCCTCCATACATACAGGTCTAACATTAAAATATCATAAAAACAAATGTAATTGATACTTTTAGGACTTTTTTATAATAAAGACATTGCTAATTTTTCTTTATAGCTTGATCAAGCACCTCCAAAATACAACCCCCTATGAATACTAAGTACTTCACTTAAAGAAACAAGTGGAGTGGGAGGAGCAGCTGACAGTATCAATTCAGCAAGGCGATAAACCACGGTGCCAAGTAGAAAAAGTGGAACTGCAAGCTGACATGTAAAACTAATTCATTTTTGTAATTAAATATAGAAAATATAATGATTTGATAAGGATGTTGACAACTAATACTTCCGTACAAAGACTGAATATTAGAACATTTGTTAGTGATGAATGAACCTTATTAGAACAGTGTAGGGCTGGAGAGATGGTTTAGTGCTTAAGCACTGCTCTTGCATAGGACTCTCAACACCCACACAAGGATGTTCAGACCCACCTATAACCTCAGCTCCAGGGGATTGGCGCCTCCTTCTGATCTCAGAGGACACCTGCACTCACATGAACAGAGACATTCACCCACACTCATAATTGAAAACAATCTTAGAAGAAAGAATAGTTTGCTAAGTAAACACTGGCTAAACAGCAGTACATCCTGCGACATACTAGGGATGGGAGGTGTCTGTGCACATTTCTACGACTTTGAGATAGACCACACACATGCACACAATTCAGAATGCACTTTCTCTGTTGAGATGTATACCACAAAAATGTTTGAAGATACTAATGAATGAAAACAATATTTATGACAGACTCTAATAGACATTGAATGTAATTATTTATAGTTTCATTGGATAAGAACATTTCGTTCTGGGAGAATATTTTTACAGCTCTGAGTGCATATCTTTTTTTTTTTTTTCTCCTTCGATGCATTATTTTGTTCTGTGTAATAAAGTGTGCAACTTCGTGTTTTGTGTGTAAATGTTAATGTCTTAGGTCACTAATCCTTGAGGTGTTGTGCTAAGCAGCAAAAATTGATGAGATTAGTAACAATAATCTTGAATTTTTTTTTTTTTTTTTTACAAACTCCCATTCCTTACACTCCTAAAGCCTCCTTTTGAAGCTTCCCTTTCAGACCTCAACAGGTCTGAGGTGGCAAACCAAGCTCGTTTCCATCCTCTGCATCTCTATACTGATCCCTTTCAGTTGCTCCAGCCTAAGGTTGGTATTTCTACCCCAGGGAAAGCATCTGTTCATTCCTGCAATTTTACACCCCCCCTTCAAATTCTAGGTGAGCACGAAAAGTAGCATTCTGTACCGCGTCTCTCATTTGATATTATACACATCCTCTTGCTCCAGTCATGCATGTCTCCTCCATCTCTGGATCGTACACAACAAGACTTTTGGGGACTGACGTGGGGCTAGAAATGTGGGGTCTTGAAATCGCTCTTATAATCTTACGTACGAATAAAGCTCGTGTGTAGCAAGAGCTATGCTGCAAAACCTACAGCTGCCCTGGGTTTCTGTCAATCAACCTCTCACACTGAGAAAGGCAGCTAAGCAAGCTTAAGGTGTGAGCAGCTGAGAGTTTGGTTAGCAGGAGTCTGCTTCATAATGGCAAGGGAATATCAGCAATAGCTCTTTCCAGTTTGTGCTTTTTCTCGGGTGCTCACTGCGGCTTGCCTGAACATCTTATTTATTCTTGGGACACGAGAAAACTGACAATGAATCAAGTATGATGGACTCTTTGAGCTGAAGAGCTACATACACATACCAGGTGCCTATCCAGAGGACCCTCTGGGGTCCATTTCGTTCTTGGCATTTGAGGTGAGACCAGTGACCTGGCAGCTGAAAGGAGCCACTCAAGGTCTTAACTTGTAAATGTCAGGGTTATGGCTCATACCAAAGTCTATTGTCTCCGTCCATTTACTTGCCAAAACTTTCCAAACCACAGGAGTCTTTCTTTAAATATCACATGCTCAGAAGACAAAGAGCCAGCTCTGAGCCCGGAGCAGGGAAGCCCAGATAACATTATCAACACTGTTATTTCAAAGGCTGCTCTAGAGGAAGGAACTGACCTGGGTGTTTTTACAAGGGCCTGACAGACATTAGCACTTGCATTTCTGAGTTGTTTTAGAGTTTGGGCCAAATGAGGTAATGCCCAAGTGCCTGGCCATGGCCTTTGTCATAGGAGGAAGAAGCTGTTTGGCTGTGAAGACAGGAAAGATGGCTGAAAGAAGATGGGTGCAAAATCTGAATCACCGGGTAAAGAATCATTGCTTCAGACCCTCTTCCTTCACATGCCCTATTTTCTACTGCAGTGATGTTCAGATGGTTGCTTGTGAGGCCATGGGGCATGGCTCTGTGAAAACATAAGGCCCTAGAGCCTGGTATGGTGACACATTTGTAGCTCCCAGTTACTCAGGGTGTTGAGACAGATGCAGCAACTTGCAAGCAGGACTTTGAGGCCAGACCAGGCAACCTATCAGGGTCACGTCTCAAACAAACAAGCACACACACAAAACAAACAAACAAACATCTGGGGATATAGCTGGTCAAAGGAAGGACAAAGACTCAAACTCCCCTTCCTTGAAGTCCTTGTACTCCCCAGCCTGCAGGTCCCCTATTATGGTTTGGATTTTGAATATCCCCATGGGAATACTATTGAGTACTGGTGGAACTTTGAGAGGTGGGGCCTGATGGTATGTCTCTAGGTCACCAGGGTGTGCCAGCATCACCATGTTCTCCCTAACACTGCTATCTTAGGCCCAAACAATGGGATCACCTGATCTGGCACTGGACCCTCTAATATTTGAGCCAAAATAAATTGTGTCCTCCTTGCTTCCTCTCCTCCTCTCTCTTCTTCATCACTCTGGTGGTGATGACAGACAGAACCAAAAGCTCCAGGTGAGCGCTCTACTCCTACTCCCCAACCTATGCAGTTTTGAGACAGGATCCTACTGTGTAGCACGGACTAGCCTAGAATTTGCCATACAGCCTTCACCTCCTGAGCGCGAGAATTAGAGGCAGGCAGCTGACCAGTCACCAGTTAATTATAGAGATGTTTTATACTGCTAGAACACTGACTAGTGCCACACATTATGAACCATTATTTAAACAGCTACTAGAATATGTCTCAAACTGTAAATCAGATCATATCTGTCCATATTGAAGATAACTTTGCACATAGCAATGAGTAAAATGTAACCTCTCCACCTAGGTCCAGGGTGTTGCTCTCACACTTGAGTGTGCAGCAACTCTCTCTGAGGGCTTTGTTAAAGTGTAAGTAACCCTTCCTGGAAGTCTCTGTCTCTTTTTTTCTTTTTTAAAATTTATTTATTTTTAATATTAATTACAGTTTATTCACTTTGTATCCCAGCTGTAGCCCCCTCCCTCATTCCCTTCCAATCCCACCCTGCCTCCCTCATTTCCTCCCATGCCCCTCCCCTAGTCCACTGATAGGGGAGGTCCTCCTCCCCTTCCCTCTGACCCTAGTCTATCAAGTCTCTTCAGGAGTGGCTGTATTGTCTTCCTCTGTGGCCTGGTAAGGCTGCTCCCCCCTCAGGGAGAGGTGATCAAAGAGCCAGCCACTGAGTTCATGTCAGAGACAGTCCCTGTTCCCATTACTAGAGAACCACTTGGGCACTGAGCTGCCATGGGCTACATCAGTGCAGGGGTTCTAGGTTATCTTCATCTATGGTCCTTGTTTGGAGTATCAGTCTCAGAAAAGACTACTGGATCCAGATATTTTGGTTCTGTTGCTCTCCTTGTGGAGCTCCTGTCCCCTCCAGGTCCTTCTATTTCCCCCTTCTTTCATAAGATTCCCTGCACTCTGCCCAAAGTTTGGCTATGAGTCTCAGCATCTGCTTTCATACTGTGCAGGGTAGTCTTTCAGAGGCCCTCTGTGGTAGGCTCTTGTCCTATTCCCTGTTTTCTCTCTCTTCCAATGTCCATCCCGTTTGCCTTTCTGAATGAGCACTGAGCATCTTAGCCAGGGTCCCCTGGAAGTCACTTTTAAGGAGGCTGAATGGGCTCAAAGCTTTGTTGGTACTGAAGATGCTGATCTGGGACCTTCACTGTACAGCCTCTGCTCTGGAGGACAGGACCTCCCAGTACTTTTCTGACTATGCTCCTGTTCTTGACCCCTAGTCCAACTTTGTTCCTGATCTTTAATGTTCTGATCCCTATCTGCCTATGTCCTTGCATCTACAGGTTTCATGTCTTAGAAGGCTTTCTGGTTAGCTCTTGACCAAGCAGGCTCCATCTTATCAATGAGCTGTTCCATCATGTCCCCTTCTCAATCAAGTCCCCCTTCCTACCTCTGCGTACCAACCCACCCCTCCTGTGCTCCTGAGTGCAGGTGTACATCTCTGCTATCGCTCCTCTCGGAAACACAGTTAACAGGACTGGACATTAGCTCACTTATCTGTGTCTGTCCATTTATTCTCCATCTCCTGTCACTGAAATACCAAGTCAACAAAGCAAGACACTTTGTCCTGTAGCCTGTATTATCTCAGCTTTGTGGGTGGTAGCCCACACTGCAGATTAGGTGGATCTATCCTGTTTAAGTATGACTGGAAACACCTTTTTAAAAGGGCCTTTCTATCTTCTAACCTACCCTAAATCTCATCTAAGAAAATGCTTCTTCATTTCTTCTCTCAGAACTTTGTCATGATAGTTTGTCACGATAGAGGCAATGTCACGGCACCTCTGTTAGATCCAAGCACTTTTCTGGACCACTTACGGGTCACGCGTGCCTTCACTTTTTCAATACTATTAAGCTGTAGTGAGGGTCTGCTGTGGACAAATGAGCTATGTGATAACTCATGCACACTATTCAGTGTCTGATATATTCATGCAAATATGTACTGTATCATAATTAGAACAGTTTAACCCTGAACATCTGTCTTTTCCAAATCTTCCTGCATATCTGGCTCTTAAACTTCCTGATACATCTGTAACATCAACAGCTGACTCTGAAATCAGTATCCAGTAGCCACCAATCACCGTTCCCAAAGACTTACGCTTTAAGGTGATGGTCCTCAGCCTTAGCTGCATGGCAGATTCTCCTACACAGATTTTCTTTTTAAAATTCTGTTCATGTCTGAGCCTTAAGCCGGTGGGAAACTGACAGGAATCTTAGGAGGGAGCAGGAATCAGCCTGTGAAAAGCTCTCCAGGTAACTGCACCGTGTGGACAGGGGGAGAGGGAGCTTTTGAGCAACCAGCAAGCACTCTCCTGGTGAGCACCCTGTGCTCTGGAAGGGCCTGCAGTGCGCACACTGGCACTACTTACTCTGCTCCTTACTCCTGAAACCCAGTACCTTGACGCTGCAGGTACAACTGACACCAGCCAAAGTTTGGAAGTAAGGAGATGGGATGACGACGTTTGTTTTTTTTTTTCAATGTCAAACGGGCACTGCTCAAGAGGCCTTCCCTCAAATGATTGACCTTTTGTAAAAGGTATTACCGCTATTTGATCTGCTGTCTACTGTTGTATCAATTACACGTACAGACATTTGTCTGTTTTCAATAGAGAATCATGTGATTTGGGATAGTAGTAAAAGGATGCCCTCATGACTAAGCTTTTCCATCCATTAAGTGTCCTTTAGGGGCAGTTCTATGTCTAAATCAAAGCAGTTCGTGGACACCGTTGGAGAAGGCCTTGTGTGGGCTTCGAGGGCGCGTCCCACCTTGCATGCTCAGCAACGGGCCCTGCCCCTGCCCCTGCCTCTGCCCCTGCCCCTGCCTCTGCCTCTGGCTCCTGCAACTGCAGCAGTTGTTGCCAGCAGCTGCCTCTCCCTCTAGGCACACAGGGGAGGAGGCCTGGGGCAAGATGCAGGCCTGCCGAGGGTCCAACAGAAGTGGAAAGAAAGCAAAATGGGGTTCATCATGTCAGCTTTCCACCTTACCACATGCAACACCGTGTTATCTTACCTTCCTAGAACCCAAGAAAGATGGGCAAAGGCCAGGGCTCCTAGACAGGCTGGTTTCTGAATTTATCCTCACAGGAAAATAGGACCTGAAGTAGTGTTATAGTAAGCAATCATTTTCCATCCTTACAAGGAAGTAACTGAAATGCCTGATGTGTTTGTCTTTTCTGTTTCTGCTTTCTTTGGCCCTTTTTGGTCTGTAAAGCCACCTCTTTTTTCCTACGTGGCTCAGTGAAACACGGACTTTGAAACACGGAATGAAGTGTTGCGTGACTCTAGAACTACAGCCATGCCAGGAAGACAGCTCAGTCGGGGAGCATGTGCCTCGGATGTGTGAGGAAGAAGGGGAAGAAAAGGGAGAGATTAAAATAGTGAAGTCCCTTAAACTAAATCAGTGTCAATTTGTCTATTGACACAGAATAAAAAAAAGATAAGGAATCTCTTAAGTAAGATTTAAAAAAAAAATAGGGGAAATGGGAAAGGAACTAGTGGCTGGGAAGACACTGTTATAAAAAATTTTAAACCTCTATTCTAGATGTCCCTAGAAAAAAGTGGCTGGAAAGACTTGGCAAATTTGGATGAAAGAAACTGAGTGATTTTTTTGCTGTGGAAGGGGAGCAGGGTATTTTTAAATCTGGTAGTAGTTTGAGAACTGCATGCAAAATGCAATGATAGCCACACACTATAAGAAGGCAGGCATATAGGTTGAATTTAAATTAACTAAAATAAACAAAAACTCAGATCTTGATCCCACTAGCCACACTGCAAACCTGGGAAATCCATGCATGGCTAGTGGTTGCTGTCTGGGTTCTGAGCAGGGTCAGCACAAGAATTCTGCAGAACGCTTTCTTAAGAGAGCAAAGGACAAAGGGAAGGACAAGGCTCTTTTTCAGTTTTGCAAATTTAAGCAGGAATGATGCCCTCCTAGCCAATGTAAGGTGAATGGGTGAAGGACAGTCTGCAAGGAGGCTTTAGCTACAGATGAGAAGGGACCAGAATTCTCTTTCCTTGGCTGAGATGGAGAATCTTATCTTTTTTAAGTAATTGAGAAACATATTTGTAAACGAAAATAAGGGCAAACAACCAACAAAAAGACTGTAGAAGAGTGACTAAGTTGCAAAGCGGGGGCGGAGGATGAGATGACTCAGAGGATAGGGCACTTGCCTCCAAGCTTCACAACCTGAGTTTGATCCCAGGCCACCACAATTTCCAAGGAGAGAACCAAGTCCAGCAAGATGTCCTCTGACTTCTACACATGTGCATGCACGCGCACATACACACAAACAAACAGTTAATACATTTGCATGTTGGTGACAGGAAGTGGTTTAGGTAATGGAATTCACTTCACAAAGGCTGTGGGATTTTTATCTTGAAGCGCTTTAATCCCCATCAGCTCCCACTACATCTTTTGTCAAAGTCATTTTCAAATACACAACACTCATGTGACACTGGGATTGGGTGTGAGGACGAGTTAAAGCAGGAACAGAGAAGGAAACTGAGACTGAAGACGGGGAGGTACCATGAAGAATGTGCGAGCACCAAGGGATGCTGGGAAATACAGACAACACAGAACCATGAAGAGGAGTCCTGCGAGGGCCACACAGCCATCTACACTGTGCACGTCTGCAAAGCACTGCTGACTTTCTTTTCTGCCAGAGGAATTCTTTAGGCACTTAATAGTAAACATTTTTTCAGTAAACAAAGTATATTTTTCACATAAGTAACTTGTAAGTCAAGTCAAGTTAAAAAGGAATAGAGGGTTTTTTGTTTGTTTTGTTTTGTTTGTTTTTGAGACAGGGTTTCTCTGTGTAGCTTGGGCAGTCCTAGAACTTGCCTTGTAGACCAGCTAGGCCTTGAATTCCCAGAAATCTATATGCCTCTGCCTCCAGAGTGCTGGTATTAAAGGATGCACCATCACTGCTGGCTAGGTAGTGTGACAATAGAACTGGATGCTATGACAGACGCTGTTGCAAAGTACAGTTTTGAAATTTCAGTTGCCTCCAAAGAATTCCTCAGGAGCACAGAATCAACTAAAACCAATTCATCAATCCAATATTTACATGACAATTATATCCCCAGACCATGTGGAAGTTAACATTGCAAACTCGAGTATCCTCCTTCACAAGTCAGCCCCTTATGTTAGTTATTTGGGTTTTCTTTTCTTTATTTCCCATTCTTCCTACTAGCATTCAGCTGTCATGTTTCAGGGTTGTTTATGCAACAACCGGAGAAAGAAACTTTTCCTGATTGCCTTTTCACAAGTACAAACTTTAATGGCTATGGCTCCATCTTATAGAGTTAGAAAGGATAATAAAAACTGACTGCCATTCTGCGTGAAATTATTTTTAAAGATTTATTTGTTTTATGTATATGAGTATACTGTTTTCATGCACACCAGAAGAGGGCATCAGATCATATTACAGATGGTTGTTAGCCATTATGTGGTTGCTGGGAATTGAACTCAAGACCTCTGGAAGAGTAGTCAGGCAGCCATCTCTCCAGCCCCTGCCTGAAATATTATTTGGCTTCTTGGTTTGACGAGTTATTAGGAAAGAACACTGTTTCCTCTCTAAAGTTAGAACTGTTTTCTCTTTTACTGTATGTCCTCATAGAACCAAAGTATGAAAAGTTAAGCTTAGCTGGACTGAGCTGCCCTACAGGTTCACTTAACCCTCATATTCAGGGAAAGCTTGGGGACATGCACATGCCCAGAGAAGCAAGAAAATCTAGGATTTTCTAAATACAAGTAGCTATGATTCAGAACCAAAGAAGTCAGCACAAAAAACAAAAAGGGCACAGAAGCCGAAGCATGTCCATCCATCAAATCATGTCGCACTTTGCTGCAACATGGGTTTGTTTGTTTGTTTCTCTGGTATGAGGTCGCTTGGTATGCCTGGCACTAAGAAAGACAAAATTCTGCTAGTGATCACACTCAGCCTCTTCCAGGTGACCCTCTCTGGTTTATGAGAAAACAAGTAGTACTTTTAAATCACCTTACAGATTTTCTAAGGCTAGAAATTAGCCTAAGAAATCGGAAAATCATTTGGGTCACTCTAACAACCAAGAAGTGATATCCCACACTACAGAACCATGGCACCGGGCCTGGCACCCCAAAATACGGTCCTTTGCCATTTGAGACAGTGGTAGACTTAGGAAGGACACTCTCAACTTCCAACTTCCTGCTTTCCCAGAAGCAGGCCACACAAACATATCTGAATGGCGCAAAACAGGTCAACAGATCCTCATTCCACAGCCCTGACCTGGGAAGATGGAGATACAGAAGAATCTAACCTGCCAGGACTCGCTTGCTGGACAACTTCAATTTACTGTCATTATGGAAATCACACATCCTTGCTGCTCTCACTCTAGCTCGACCATTTAATCCCCACAGAGCACACAAACATTTCTCGTATCTTCAACTCTTCATGTGAGTCTTTGAGAAGCTCCAATCTTTGTATCAAGGCATTGCATACATTCTTAGAGGTTTTTCTCCTCCCTCTTTTTTTGTTTTAAAACACATCTTGTGTCTCAGCTAGTGCCTGTCAATGAGAGAGAACATACAGTGACTTTTGTCGCCAGTGCTACCATCCTGGTCATTGGTACCCAACCTAGATCAGCTGATCAGAAGGAGGCCTTAAATAGAACTGTTAGTCCCTGACCTTCTTTGACAAGTTGTTTGATGTGAATATAGCCATTTACATTGTTTACTCTGTGAATAAAACAATTGAAACTAATAAGCTATTTCAATGATCCATATTTCATATAGTTTACCCTAAAAATTTGAGTCTGTAGAACCTCAGATCCCAGAGGAGCTTCAAGAATTATCATCTTCTCCTCATTTCAATTGTCAGGGAAAAACTTTGGGTAACTTTCAGTTACAGACCACATGTTCGGCTTGTTTGAAGCTCCAGGTTCAACCATCAGTACCAAAGAAAAAAAGGAAGAAAGAAAAGGAGGAAAACAGCAACCAACCAGACTTGGTTTTAGTGAAATCCTTTACAAAGTTAAACATTACAATGAGCTTGACAGCTAGGTACATTCAGCAAGTACCTGGGAAGAGAGAAATGGTGAGCTCAAGGAATGCAGACTGCTTCAGGAAGGCAGAGACATTAAACAGAGTGTGATGGCAGTATAACACACGATGGAAGCACAAAGGAGTTCTGGCTTACTTAAAGGCCAAGGAAATATCCCACAAGTGAAGACGTCTCATCTGAGTCCTGAAGGATGAGTAGGAGTTCGCTAGTTAAATGAACAAAAACAGGTGCATCTCAGGAGGAGAAAACAGTTCATGGGGGGCCGGCTATGGTTACCAGAGGATATGTGCAAGAAACTAGTGGGAAATGAGACTGTGGGAAGCAGGGAAGAGGTAAATTATGAAAAACTTTGGCTTTTTTCTTCTCTTCTTCCCCACCCCTCTCTCTCTTCTGCAGTCATAGAAGCCATTTAAACAGAGGAGAAATAGTACCAAATTTAATTCTTAAAAATGTATTCCATGATGTCAACCATTGGAGAGAAAGGGGAGAAACAAAACACAAAAGGAAACAAAACAAAAAGGCCACAAGAAAACTGCTGGGCAGCCCAGCCATTGCTTCAGGTGGTGGGGTATTGTTCTGATTGATCCTATAGTAGGAGATGCTTACTCATTTGTGGCAACGTTACAGACATATGAATACCATCACTTCAGTATCTCAACTAAAGATAACAAACAATTACTGCATTTTGGCTCACCACATGGTCTTCAGTTTGGCTCCCTGAAAATATAAGTGTCATCATACAACACAGGCTGGAAAGAGGAAGTCAAGTCAGCCAGTACAACCAAGTTCCAGAGCAAAGGCAGTTTCTGGGTATGACAGTCTGAAACTCAGGAAGGCTGGGTATCAGCCACCATACTTCAATAATTTGAAAGGAATCAATGCAGGCTTTAAGTGAATTCATTTTGCTTTTTACTTTGCCTTAAAGAAAACACCACTTTCATCATATACCCTTCCCTAGGTCACCTCCAACTTAAATCTTGCAGGTAAGGCTTCAACTCACCTTTCTAGCCTTTCTAGCACAACTGTGGCTCAATGCCTGGCTGTGTGGAGTGCATGGAGTAACTGCTATGTTGCAAAAGCACAAACTAAGCCACAGAAGCAGAAGTATACAAAGCTTTGGTTGTAACAGTCTGTACAAATGAAACAAGCAAACAAACGACGAGCACCAAGTACCATCACGGCTACATTTATAATAAAATAGAAAGTTTACGGGGAAAGCTTGCCAAACCATTAAACCAAACCGTTACTGCATGAACCCCATCTGTAAACCCACCACAGCAGCGACCACCTCCTATGGAGCTCATCCGTGAAACCAAATAACGCACATGGAGTTCTGAGAAGGGTGCTTGGCACAAGGAGTCACTCAGTAAGTGACACCCATTATTGCTATTGTCTTATTGGGCACACGGTGATCATTCCACCCCATACCTTACCTTCTAGTCATTTTAATTTATAAGTCTCAAAGATGTTACTTCTATGAAGGAATACTCAGTACTCTGATTAAAATTAGATAATTATTAATTTTCAGAGGGAAAAAAATAGCAGCACTCTGTTACCTCTTCATATCTGTCAAAAACTGCTCCTTCTTGCAAGAAAGAGGGCACTTCCTTCTGCCAGTTAAATTCATAAGGTTTGGCCATGATGATATTCAAGACCTGGAGAGGAACAAATATCTTATTAGTGTACAAAATTAAAGTGCAAGCAGTTATCAGAACTCGGACATTTCATGTTTGTTTTCTTTAAGTGTGTGCAAGGGTTTCTATATTATCTTCCTTCTTATGTCTTCCTATCATCTGGCCCCACATTCCTCCTCTTTGTCTCTAAACCTTGCGAAACACTTCATATACTGTAAATGTCTGCAGAGAGAAATGGTGGCATGGACCACCTCAGTAACCACATGCAGGAAGTCACTGTCAGCATGATATACTAAAGAGCAATACAGTGAGGATGGGGTATAACTCAGTAGAATTGTATGTGTGAGGCCCTGGGTTCAACCCATTTAACCATAAATAGACAAATTAACTTTTTAATAAAAAGCAGTGTGGCAAGGCAGAAACACTGGCACACTTAAAATTCCAACTCCTTGAATGGCTGAGATGGGAGTTCAAGGCCATCCAGGACAACAGGAAGAGGAAAGGAGAGGAGTTGGAACAAACTCAAAAGGACACAACACAGTAGCTTTGTGGGTTTGCCAGAGTGTACATAAAGAGGCAAGGGATGTCTGTGGAGATTCATGTATTCTAGGATGTTCTAACTCATGCCAGCTATTCCTTGCACTTTTTATCCTTGGTTTAAATTTTAAAGGAATAGCAAACAGAGACATCTGATATTAAAAAGGCTCATGTCAAACAAGAAAGGAGAGTCTCTAATCATACACATTGTCTTTCACTGGTTTGACTCTGATTCTTGCAGAATAGACACAAGTACGCAGACTTAAGCACCCAGAAAGGGTGTTGATTCTCTGCCTTCTCCACTGGTCTCACTACTGAAATATTCACCTCCCACTGGAGTAATCATTCCATCCACAATGCCCTAATTGCACACAGGCCTCTGGGAACTGTGGAAGCTGATGGAACATCAGAACCAAAGGATTCTGGCCTCTGTTTCTGCTTTCTAGGCATAACATCAGCAATAGTGGTAGAAGCCATTTCTGTCCCCCCCCCCCCCAGAGGTCTAGGAATCAAACCAAGGTATAAGGCATTTTGGGGAAACGGCAGTGAAGTACCCCAAATTTGTCTGATTTTAAACTGGAGAGGGAGCCATTCTCCGAAATACTTCCTAGGGCACTAGGGGCAACAACTGAATTATTTTACATCGATGATACAATGAAGACATAGTACCAGAAAATGTTACACCAAAGAATTGATTTTTAAAATAAGCAAATTAAATCCATGTCTAATTATCCAACTGGATGTAGAGAAAAACCAAAGGATGACTGGTTACCTCTTGAAGAGATGGGGAGGGGACTCCCTTTTTGTTATCTCCTCAACTCTCTCCAGCAGCTGAGTATTATGGTCTATGTCAAGAGTTTTTTCCATGTGAATTCTCAGCTTGCCTTGGAAGTCCTCACCTACAAGGGACTTGAGGGTTTAACAATCTCCCTCCCCCCACCCCCCACTACCAGAAAGGCATTGCCTCCCTACATAGGCCTAAAGGGAGAGGAACTGAGAGACCAAAGATTTAAAAATTAGTTTTTTGGGGTTATTGAAAGCACAAGCCTGAACAAAGGCCAGCCAGGTGGAGACATGTCCAGCCACCTGCTAGGAGGAACCAGCTTTACTGCATTCTTTTCCTGCCCACTAGAGATACAGTTGCTAGGAAACTGGCCCAGGTGGCCAAGCCAGAACCGGTTATGGACTTGGCGCCTAAAGTAAACCAATCATTTCAAAAGTCAATTTCCCTTACCCAATCATGTAATGCCAAGGCATGTATCCCCTCCCTCCCCTCCCCCCCCACTTGCGGTTTTTCCCTTTAAAAACTTTATTCCCCTAGACAGCCAAGCCACACTCCTCCTCTTCACCAAGGAGGTTGCTGTGACCTGGGCTCAAGCTCATATTAAATAAACCCTCATGTATTTGCAGTGGAGTTGATTCCTGGTGGGCTCTGGGGGTCTCACGAACTGGGCATAACAGAACCATGTGAGAAGGGTGGAGATTAAAAAAAAAAAAAAACCTAAAATGCTCAGTAAAAACATCTAAGATTATTTTCTAAAGACAAGAATTTGACACAGCATTTCCACTGATCAAAAGTGAGGTAACTGTTTCATTCTTTATATAAGAACCTCTTGACACTTTTAAAACAGACTAAGGCTATCATCAGATGACCCTAAACTCTCAAATGTCTAGCTTTCCTTCAAGCTAGAATCCAATTTGACACTGACATATCATTAATGATAATTTTCCCATTTGCTAAAAAAAGCTCTACCTTTATCAAGCCATTAAATAGCCTTTTCAAAAAGCACATATAGAGTATAGGACTAAGAAAATGGTAATAAGTAACGGTGTTAAGAGTTCAAGGTGAGAGTATTGTTGTATACTTTGGGTAAAAATAATTTGCAATTAATTTTTATGCCCTTGAAAGGCCCCAACACCAATGGCAATTTTCTCAGCAGAATTGATTATAACGATGTATGCAAAGCCTGTGGACAAAAATACTACTGTGCCATTTAAGGTAGAAAAACATTGGCTGTCTAAGAGCCTAACTAAGCAATCAGTTAAATACACTGCACATCTAAATACTCCCGTCCTTATTAAAATCAGGGCTGGAAAGGAATGGTTGTTTGTTTAACAATGGCAAAACAGAAGGGTTCCTAAAATATTCACAGCCTTTGTCAAGCAAATATAAATATTCCCAACATGTTGTTAAGCAAATAAAAGAGCAAACATGATCCAAACTGTTTCCTGCTATTAGAGTTTGGATGTTAAATGTCCCTCAAAAGCTTGTGTGTGGGAGGCTTTGGAAGGTGACTGGATCTCTGACCTTATGAATGGACTGACACATTTGTAGATTCATGCTTGCTGGGTTTGGAGGGGCTCTGTTAGAAAACTTATCTGATTCTCTAGACTTCTTTGCTCAGCCCAACAGGGTACCCTCTGCCCAAAGTTATCCTCCAACAGACACAGAGCCCTTGGGCAAATGATGCTGGAGCCGAACTAAAGCTTTAAAAGAAACTACAAGCCAAAATAAAGCTTTCTGCCTTTTTTTTCCTCATAGAGATGTAAGGCGGTTAACATAGTATACAAAGATATATATCTAAACAGAAACACTAGGCAAGAGTTGGTGATAAAGCTTTTAGTGACTGAAAAAAAAAACCAAACCTTCCCTTTATTTTAAAATACAGAAAATTACACTAACCACAGATTTTATATTTAGGAAAAAACATTCTCTAAACTGAAAGAAAGATGACATTTAACAAACTATTTCTTTTCATAAAAATCTGTTCTTAAAGTGTCTGTATTTTCCACCAGAGTTCTTGGCAAGGACAAACAGTAAGAGATGACAGGTAAAGCTGTAAACTGTTTCCTTTCCTCTTCTGGGCTTTAATTTCCTCACTGTCAACAGGAAGCCTCTCACACATTGGCTATGTGTACTTGTCATTCAGCACCTAGCAACGGGTTCTTCTGTGATGAAACTTGCCTTAACATTTCAGAAAGTTAGGTTCTACTTAAAAAAAAAAATTCTTTCAGAATTTCTTATGTGTATAAAAGAAAATATGGTTATATCTACCTCATTTTCCCTCCAGCTCTTTGAGAATCTTCCCTAAAACTTCCCCACACAAATTCCATGTCCTCTCCCTACCTTTCTCTCTTCCTACTAACCCACTAAGTCCAATTAGAGATTCCCACCAGTGCTCGGGTGTGGAGCTGTCTACCGGAGCATAGGCACCCTGTCAGTGGCCACATCCTCAAAGAATGATTTTTCTCCACCCAGAAGATCTTGACCAGCAATAATTCCTTAGGTGTGGGGGGACCTCAAGGGCACCACTCCTACCCAATCCATGCTAGAACTTTGGATGGCCAGATCTTGTACAGGTCTTACACAAATAATCACCTCTGTGTAAGAGTTAATGGTTACTATGGCTATTTCCTGTTCACAGGACAGCATTTAACAACACTCTTTCCTGTCCTCTAGCTTGTATGTTCTTTTCGCTTCCATGTTCCTTGAGCTTTGTGGGGTAAAGGTTAGTTCACAGAAATGTCTCACTTGGAGCTCAACAAATACAGTCACTTATTCTCAGCTTTGGCCAGGTCTGCATCAACTGACACCCACTGCAAAATGAAGCTTCTCTGGCTTCGGGGCTCAGTTCTTCTTGCTTTCAAAAATAAAACAGATTATGGTGGTGTTAGGATTAGTCTTTCATGGATTCTAGACTACCTCTACAAAAACCTGTGGCTTCTGCCATGATGAATCCACTATGAAGTCCAACTGATGTACAATAATCTCCTAGAGTCCATAAACACATAAACACATAGCCCACAGAAGTAGAATGAGAACAGAAGGTAAACAAACAAACAAACAATATTGGTCCCCATCTCCTCCACCTAAACACTGATCAGAATCATGATCCAAGTGTGCCTTTACTTAAGGGATAATTAAAAATTTTGATGAATATAAAGTTTTTAAAAATTGTCTTCATAAATGCAGTAGGTGAACTTTATGATCATAGTATAGGCTTCATTATACTAGGACTTTACAAGGTAGGCGGAAAACATGATGAGTTATCTGGGGCAGTTAGGGAACAGCTTGATTTTGAAAACAATCAATGGGTGCTAGCATATTCTAGGGATGACATAGGAATAACCTTCTTTGCTCAAAACAAGTTTCATGACTGACACTCCTACAGCAAAAGACAGATTATATTCAAGGCATAATCCATTTATTTAGTATGCATTACATGATATAGAATTCTCAGAAAAAAGATCCATAGA
The DNA here is from genome assembly GCF_907164565.1 of Psammomys obesus. Taxonomy (NCBI): domain Eukaryota; kingdom Metazoa; phylum Chordata; class Mammalia; order Rodentia; family Muridae; genus Psammomys; species Psammomys obesus. The sequence goes on from NW_026585504.1 coordinate 947,498, forward strand.
AATAGAAGAAAACTAGGTTTTGCACACAGGTTTCATTTTAAGTGGTCAGCCATGTAGAAATTATAAGAGCTGGATAATGGGTTAATAGCTCGGTTATTTATCAAACCATGTTTGTTTACACTCTCCTGTCATCTCTGGGTCTTCCTTCCTTTCCTCTGGGTATAAGGGTCTCTCACAGAAAAAGGAGAAAAGTCAGGGAGTGACCATCATACATTCCCTCAGTTTAATTTACACTGTATGCCAAGGTACCCACATGCCAGGGTTGCATGCTCTGAGCCCAGTTACATAATCAGCCTGTGATGATCAGTTTTCAAAGAAATCGAACACAATGAAGTGCAGGTGCTCCGAAAAGGAAGCTGATTCATTTCCCTGCATTGCTTGAAAGTTGGTTGTTTGACTGGAGCCTTTCTCAGGCATGACATCTAGGTGCATATCTAGGCCTCCCTAATCCTCTTAAACAGGTTAAATGGCTGAAACTGTATTAAAGTATTTGTCCACGACTGAGGATTTCTAGACTGATAATCCACTGCTAATCACTTCTTGCCTGGAAGCTCAGCTCTTCTAAAAGATGCAAGTAATTGTTCATGTTGGGAAGCCATAGTGGTGAGGGAGAAAGCTCTCTACAGAGGTCAGGAGTAACTGGCATACAGTGCCTTCTAAGGTTTGTGCTCCTAATGGCATATTAGGCCCATCTCTGGCTTAGTAGTATTTTTATATTATAGAAATAAAATTGTTATTAACATACAAATCACTTTTATAGTAGTGAATTACAGAAGTAGAGATAAAAATTTATTTAATATGATATAGGAACAGCTAGACTATTCACAGTCATACACAGCATGATAAGCCTGTTAAACATGGCAAGTCCCATCAAGCCTAACATAGTCATACAATTCATATTGCTTACTAGCTAATACAGCCATCATATAAACACACCACCACATATTAACCATATGTTTGCTGTGATTCTAGTGAAAACAAGCTTACTGTAATGCCAGTCATGCACAAACATAGACATAAAATTATCTGCAGTGCATAAAGCTTGATGACAATAGGAGAAATTTTCTTATCTTATGTATTTACTACACAATACTTTTTAACTCTTGAGACACGGCATATTCCTACCAGTGAAGATGGTTTGCTTCTGCTCGTCACCTGTGCTTCCTCCAGACCATGTCTGCCACATCTCAGGAGGGCATCAGGAGCCTGTGTGGAGTGACTGACCTAATCTCTGTGGCTTTGCACTAACACGCTGCAGGATGCTCACACACCAAACACCGAACAACACAGTTCTAGAATGAGACACATTTCTCAGAACTTGACCCATGGCTCCCTAGACCTAAGGAAGAGAGAGAAGGCATGTAGGAGGGGCTCGAGGAGGAGAGACGTCGGTAATTAAACTTGTCCTCTGATTCACTAACAACAAACTTGTCTTTGTAGAACCTTTAGATACTATAAATATTCTTCAGAGAAAAGGTATCTTATCACTTCTACCTCTGAAATAAAGCACTTCTTAAGGACTGTGCGGTACAGGAAATGCTGGCAGCATTTTATTAGGGCTTAGCTCTTAGGATAAACAATGTTAACCTCAACAGCCTTGAGAAATGACCCTGGGTGACCCTGGGATAATTGTCAATATTGTAAACAAAGAGCCTGCTGTAATAGGGTTGCTTCTTGTTTGTTTTGGAGACAACGTCTCATCGTGTTGCCCAGTCTAGTTCTGAAGTCTTGAACTCAATCGATTCTCCAGCTTTGCCTCCTGAGCATTTGGGACTACACCCACAAGCCATTGCCTCTAGATAGTAATCTACCCTCACACCCTTGATGATCCTACCAGGCACGCGCGCGCGCGCACACACACACACACACACACACACACACAAGCAAATAAACAGAAAAGAACTTCCTAAAATTTTCAAGTGCATAAAAAAACTAAGGTGGATATAAACCATCAAAACAATTTCTTCCTTAAGTTGTGTGAGGGAGCATTGGGCCAGCTTGCTCTCACAGTGGGGTATTCTGTTAAGTTCTGGAGGAACATTAAACAAAATGTTCATGTGCAAAAAGAACCTTCAGTTTGGGGAAGAGGGTACAAACATTATACAAAAGTCCTTCTGGCTCAAGGTTCCAGGTATTCTAAGCAGAAATTTCTGGTGTGAGAGGACTCCTGTCTTTGGAAAGATAAGAGATACCAGGGTGGAGGTCAGGAGAAAAACCAGCTTTGGTTCATCACACCTGCCTCAGCTTCAGTTTCTTCTCTGGAGCACCCTTCAAGCTATTAGTAGTTGGTTATGGATACTCAGAGTGGGGATTCAAAGCAGGAGCCGATGGCGGAAAGTCCAGAGAGGGCTCAGGCTCGCTTCGCCTTACCTTAAATCAGTGCTTCACAGGAGGGCACTGATGTTCAGTGATCACCGTCAACTTCACTAGATTTGAAATCAAGTAGGAAAGATCTGGGTGTGTCTTCGAGAATGTTTCTGGATAGATTTATATGAGGCGGGAAGACTGAACCCAGCGGGGAGCACCATAGGCTGGAGTGCCAGACTGACCAAAAAGAGAAAACGAGAAAGTCCTATATATCACCCTTTCTCTCCTTCCTGGTCTACTGCAACGGAAGGTGTCCCAGCCAAATGACTCTGCTTCCACAAACTCTACATTATCTTTCTTTCCCACCATGGTGGACTTTACTTCCCAAACCATAAACCAAAATAAATTCTTCCTTCCAAACAAGTAGCACAGGCAGCCAGACAGGGACTTGTTACAGATGTGTAAGCGCAGGCTCCACTGAGATTTTCTAAATCAGAATCCTGGGGAAGGAGCTCCGGAAGCCAAGGCTGGGCAGCTGATTCCAATACAGACTAAAGCAACTGATAATCTTGACCTAACAGAGAAGAGGTCCAGGGGGAGAGACCAGGTGAGCACCAGAGACAAAGTGAAGGGAAGCAACGGCGGTGGCTGTTTGTCTATAACGTACATCTTTCCAGCCTGAAAAATCTGGGACGTGGAGACTGAGTGACGGCAGTTGCTTTCCAGTCAACACCAGGAGTCAACACCGAGGGCCGGAAGTTGCTGGGTACTTCCTTTAAACTTTACTTTCAAGCTTCGTTCTTCAGCCTGCTCTTCAGTTTTAATTGTCAACTTGACGCACTGTAGAATCTGGGAAGAGTCTCCCTGTGGACTGTGTGGATTGGGAGCCTGTAGGGTCTTCTATGGGAGGTTCTCTTGATTATGCTAATTGAAGTGCTAATGACTGGTGACCCTCACAGAAGCAGAGTCAAGTCCTGCATGGTCACCAGCAGTCTGTGCCCCCTCCTCCACGGCACTCTGTTGCCGCACACAGCAATGTAACTTGTTAACCTGAACTTCACTTACACGCTTACCTGGAGCTCTATAATGACCTGCACTCTGTTGCTATTGCAGTGACAATACACTGGATAGCAAGAAACAATGAGTATTTTTGGATGAACTCGCAACCAAGCCCGAAGACAACCAGGACAGAGGAAATTAGTATTTACTAAATGACATCGAAGCACCTTCTCTGTGTGTACCTGCTCTTCCCTCCAGAGTCTCCAAACGTCCCCATGTTCTGTTCCCAAAGCACAGACCCTGCTGCTCGCCTGGAATGCAGTCTGCAGAACAAGTTTCCATTCTCTGAAGCTGCTCTATGGCTGACCGGGTTTATGACAAACTGCTAGGCTAGAGTCTTCCTCACAGTGTGCTATGCCCCACGCCTCAGCCCACTCTATCCAAGTGTGTACAGCTCACACGGGTACCTGAGTCCTGGTGAAGAGGAATAACACCCCGACCTTATCCTCGCGGAATACGGGGCTTTCTTATCCCCTGTAAGAGGTAACCTCATGGGGCTCCCCACTTCGCAGTTCATTTGCCCTTGGACTGGCTCTCCCGCAATTAGGTAAAAATGTCACCAACATGAATCAAACTTCGCAAAAGGAAAAAAAAACCTATTTTACAGGCTCAACTTTCGCTTTAATTATCAGAGTATTTCAAAGGGAAGGTTTTCATTTTATCTTTGCTTGAATAATCTTTCTGAAGGTTGCCTCGGGCATGAGTTCGTGTTAAGTCTGAAGACTACAAGACAGGATTGCATAAAATGGGGAAGAAGCTGTGGACAGGGCAGGCGAGAATTCAAAGAATCCTTTCTCTTCAAAAACTATTTTCTTATTAAAATAAACGCACACGCAACGAACTATTAAATTTAATCAAGATCCCTTGTATTTAAACACTGGCTAAGCTGTTTTATAAATAGGCCACTGCTATTATTACACAGGAGTCATTTGGTGAGGAAAAGTTTAAGACTACGTATAATGCATCTGAGTCAAGGCCATATATGGAGAAAATACAATATGTGGGCACTAAATGCATGCAAAAGTGACAGCTGGCGCATGCTCAGACCCCTAAGGTATGCATGGCTGGAAGTAAGTCTCAGTTAAAGAAATTTAGCATAACTAAGCCTCAACCCCACAGAAGGTAATTTTGTGTGCTCAAAATGGTATCATCTGAAACCTTCAAATGAATAAGTCAGCGACAGAGCTGATAAAAATCGAGACAGTTCGAAGAAAGTACAGGGCATGTAAATCTTAGCAAAGTTGTTTCTACTTTAATTTTTTAAATTAAACATTATTTCGTTTAGTTATTTATTTTTTGTGTGTGTGCACACCCAGGAGCATAAGCACACGCACGTGAGTGCAGGGGCCCTCGGAGGCCAGTCATATCTCCTGAACTGCACTTACAAGTAACTGTGGTTCATTCAATTTGGGTACTAGTGTGTTGGCTAGGATTTGTTTGCGTGTGTGGATGTGTGTTGTTGCTGTTGTGGTTTTGTTTTTCAGGCATCTTGACACAGGCCCAGGTAATCTGGGAAGAGGAAGCTTCATCTGAGAAACTGCTTCCATTGGATTGGCTTACGGCTATGGGGGATTTTCTTTTCTTTCTTTTTTTTAAATTTATTTATTTTTTATATTAATCACAGGTTATTTACTTTCTATCCCAGCCATAGCCCCCTCCCCCTTCCCTCATTCCCTCCCAATCCCACCCTCCCTCCCTCATCTTCTCCCTGCCCCTTTCCAAGTCCACTAACAGGGGAGGACCTTCTCCCCCTCCATCTGACCCTAGCTTATCAAATCTCTTCAGGACTGGCTGCTATGTCCTCTTCTGTGGCCTAGCAAGACTGCGCCTCCCTCGTGGGGGTGGTGGTGGTGGAAGAGCTTGTCATTGAGTTCATGTCAGAAATAGTCTCTGTTCCCCTTATTAGAGAAACCATTTGGACACTGAGCTACCATGGGTTATATCCGAGCGGGGGTTCTAGATTATATCTATACATGGTCCTTGGTTGGAGAAACAGTCTCATGAAAGACCCCTGTGCCCTGATATATTTGGTCCTTGTGGTACTCCTGTCCTCTCCAGGTCTTACTAACTCCCCCTTCTTTCATATGATTCCCTGCATTCTGCTGAAAGTTTGGTTATGAGTCTTAATATATGCTTTGATACACTGTTAGGTAGAGTCTTTCAGAGGCCCTCTGTGGTAGGCTCCTGTCCTGTTACTTGTTTTCTCCTACATCCAATGTTTATCCCATTTGTCTTTCTAAGTGAGGATTGATCATCTTACCCTGAGTTCTCTTTCTTGTTTATCTTCTTTAGGTGTATAGATTTCAGTACATTTATCCTATCTTATAGGTCTATATAAGTGAGTATATACCATGTTTGTCTTTCTGCTTTTGGGATACCTTAGTCAGGATGATCATTTCTAGGTCCCACCATTTGCCTGCAAATTTCATGATTGCCTTGTTTTTAATTGCTGAGTAGTATTCCATTGTGTAAATGTACCACAATTTCTGTATCCATTCCTCAACTGAGAGACATCTGGGTTGTTTCCAGGTTCTGGCTATTACGAATAAAGCTGCTATACACATGGTTGAGCAAATGTCCTTGTTGTGTACTTGAGCATCTTTTGGATATATGCCTAGTAGTGGTATAGCTGGATTGGCACAGGAGACTACTTCCCGAACAGAACACCAACAGCACAGGCTCTAAGATCAACAATAAATAAATGGGACCTCATGAAACTGAAAAGCTTCTGTAAAGCAAAAGACACTGTCATCAAATCAAAACGATAAAGAACTCAAGAAGTTAAAAAGCAACAAATCAAGTAATCCAATTAAAAAATGGGGCACGGAGTTAAACAGAGAATTCTCTGTAGAGACTGTAGAATGGCAGAAAATCACTTAAAGAAATGCTCAACGTCCTTAGCCATCATGGAGATACAAATCAAAATGATGCTGAGATTTCACCTTACACCCATCAGAATGGCTAAAATAAAAAAACTCAATGACAACACATGCTGGAGAGGATGTGGAGAAAGGGGAACCCTCCTTCATTGCTGGTGGGAATGCAAACTTATACAACCACTTTGGAAATCAATCTGGCGCTTTCTCAGACAAAGAGGGGGATTTTCTTGATGAGGTGAGAGGACCTAGCTTACAGGTGGTCCTGGGTTCTATAAAAAAGAACCCAGGCTGAGCAAGCCATGGAGAGAAAGCCAGAAAGCTACATTTCCGTATGGCCTCTGCTTCATTTCCCGCCCAACCTTGCACCATGGCAGACTGCTAGTGTGCACAGAAATACAGCCCTTCCTCCATAGCTCTCTTCTGGTCACAGAGTTTAATTAAAGCAGAAGACAAACCAGGACAGCTGGGAACTGAAGGGCAGTCTTCTGCAAGAGCAGGATAGGCTCTGTGCCACTTCTCCAGCCCCACTCTACATTTTAAGTCTATGCAAATTCTTAAAAAAAAATGCAAGTTTTTCTTCCAGCTTTATTTTAGCTTTTAAGTGCATAAACAATGTGCAAGGAAAAATACAAAATCCTTAACTCGGTTAACTGAAAGGTTAAATATCACTTTAAGTGATGACATTTTGGGTTCCTTCCTCTAGTTTTGGCATTGCTTTTTAACGAACTACTCTGTAGTGAAGTTGGGGCAGTCATCACTGTGCTAAGTAGTTAATGTGAGTTACGACTGTTCCATTTCAAAACAGGCTACAGTGGTACCTTGTGTATTCCAGGTCATAGGACTGTACTTTAAGGACATGTGAACTGGCCTGGCTTTTCCTTTACAAGGACTTGTGAACAGTTTTAGTCACTGGACATGGAATGGAGTGTGATGGCTTGAATAAGAATGGCCCACAACTTTGCATACATTTGAATGCTTCACAGTTTTAGTAGACATTTTTGTCTAAAAAGGATAAAAGTATCTTGATTTTGTCATTTCTTCAGACTTGACTCCATTGAGAAGGTCCCCATTTATATTTAAGTCAAAACCTGCATGCTTTTCTCTTGATAATGAGCCTTGTATTAATTTGGTTTCTAAGACAAGCTAAACAGATGACATTGGAACCACGTGGAGCCAGCGGGAAACTCTTCTTCCCTGACATGAGAATAGGCATAGAAACTTGGAGTCGCAGCTGTGGCTGTGGCTGTGGCTGTGGCTGAGGCCATGGCTGTGAGGTATGGTGCTTTCCCAGTGTGTACAAAGGTCCTGTGTTCCAAGCTCAGAACCACAAACAGCAGCGAAGCTCCAGGTTTACACAGTAAACACTGCCTTTAGCGTTGTCTGATAGACGGGCAGGGAGGCTAAGGCTGTGTCTTCTTTCACTTCAGACACATCGGCTCTTGTGTTTATGTAATTAGATAAACACTCCAGTGTGACATTAGAAAAGTGAACAAGAGACAGCCGAATCTTACAGTTCTATGGGCATTTTGTGTAAAGCTTTAAAAGTGGGCCTAGCTATACTTACACATTAAGCTTTTCCACAATGAATATTGAGTCTCTCTAACTGCAAACAGACTGACAATGGGTGACTGTGGGTCTAGCTCAGCTCCACCTCAATCCGTGTCAGATGCTGATGGAGCACTTAACCTCTTTAAGGTTTCATGTGTCCATGTTAGTACAATATGCATGATGTGCTTCCTGACCTCTTGTAGCTTAGTTGGATTAAGCATTATTTAAGCTATACTGTGAGTAGATTAAAGTCTATATATGTAGATGTTATTTAAACCCCAGCATATCCTTCCTGGAATATATTTATTTCCCAAAATGAAAGCCACAGTAAGACAGGTCCAAGTAAGATGCTAGACAATGTGTTACCATTGTGCATTGAGGAGCAAAGGACAGAGCAATGACAAGGTGACATTCCCAGAACAGCCCTCTAGTATCAAAGTACACTTATAAGATGCCAAACACTTTCCCAGTCCTTGTGAGCTTAACAACTTTCAAATAATTGTCCCTTTCATGAGATGTGTGCTGTTACGGGACTGTTTTAAAGCACACTTGCTTTCCCAGCTTGTTTAGGAACTAAAAACATTCTTCACTCTAACAAGGCCCAGAGGCAGCAGGAAGATGCCAGAGGTCAGTCACATGTGAAGCCATTCCCAGGAGTTTGGATCCTATACTATTTTAGTAAATGTCTCTGACATTTAATTCAAGCCAGGCTGGGAACAGAGAGCAACACTGGGGCTTCTTTAACTCGGTCGCCCCCTGTAAGACACGGGCTTGCTTTCCTCAAGTGTCTGTACTAATAGGCAATGTTCCTGGAAACCGCTTTGGTCCTTGTGTCATCTGAGATCAATTATTTTGTTTCTTCAGGGAACGAGTTTGAATCAACAGATTCTAAAATGCCACAAAGCAGCAGGCAAGAAGGATGGAGTTGCAGTATGCAGGACAAGCTAGCTCCCTGCGGCACAGGAGAGAAGCTGCAACATCACCGTGCTCCTGAGTGCTGCCATGACTACTGACCAGCCCATCCAGTAAGCTTGAGCAATCTGTAGCGAGCACACCCACCACAGATGGAAAGCTTTATTTTACTAAGCCTTTTCTCCCCACACGCTCCATTCAAGTCAGAAACCATCTCTCAAACAGTGAAAAACAAAGTGCAGGAAATTCCATGTCTCTTAGAACTAGAATGTAAACCTGGGGTGGCTTCTCCTCATTGTTCAGCCTCCATTCTCAATAGCCGTAAAACACTCCTTCAACCAGCATGACCGAAGGTGACCTCTCCTTGTGGTCCGCTATGAGCTGCTTAATAACAGGCAGCTAAGCTACAACTGCAGATGAAGTCCCTAAGGGAAGGTCTAGATAACCATACCCTCCAGTTTTCCACCTTGGCATGACCCAAAAACAGGCAACAGAAAATATTTTACGTTATCCATGGGAAAAGGGCAGTTTCTTTTATTTTAATTGAAATAACTGTTCATTTGTAAGAATCATTTTTTAATTTTTTCTTTTTTTGCTTTTAGAGTGTTCTAAAAATTATAGAGAACTTTTAATTTGATGGAGAAAAAGCAGGCTGTATGCATTTGCTGCACTGCATTACGTGGCCGACAGTGCCAACTGAGGACTCTGTAGTGGGATTTTGTTGTAACAAAATTAATATAGTTGCCTACATTTAATACTGGTAAAATTACAACAGAATTAAGCCATTACATGTGTTTTAATTTTATTCTTCAAAACCAAAGGAAATGACATCCAATTTGACCATACCTTGAGTATAAGTCAGGTCATGTAGATAATATATCAACTGTCATTCAATGTTTATGACAGTAACATTTTTCAAGAGAAAACTTATAATTATTATATATTTTGACCACCAGTGTTGCATCCTCCCATGGACAAATTTGTTTCAAGGGTTGCTTTGAATCATTTCCTAACTACTGACTTAATTTACTGACTTAATTTAATTGACTTAATTTACACATGGGATCCGCCTCAAATGTTCTGTTCAAATGCTTTTTTGGGCACCTAAACCTTCAGCCTTCAAACTTCCCATTATCTTGGCTATAATTTCCCTTAAGCTCTTAGAATATAAATCCCACCTTCTGCTTCTATCCTGCAGATCCTCTTTCTGCAGGAAGTGCTGCCTGCTGCTTATCTTTTCTTCCTGTCATGGAGATCAAGTGCCATTACCATTTTTGTCCCCTTTTTATTACTTCAACCCCTTGTATTCAGCCACCTTTTAAGCTTTCTCCACCAGCCTTCTTCTTAGATGCCAGGTGTCCAAACATGCCCTGAGCTGAGCTCACTACTAAGAAAAGTAGCTCGCTCGCTCACTACTATTTGGGAGGATGTAACCAGTGTTTAAATCTAGTAACAGTGAACAATGACAAGATCTTAGAAGGGATACTGTCCTGGTTTAGATTAATGTGATGCTCTTAGGCTCATATGCTGAGGGATTGGTCCAAAACCCATTAGCTTCTGGGAAACAGCAGAGTCTTCAAGAGCCATGTCTTGATGTTACTAGGTAACTCCAGGTTACTGGGGACATGCTCTTGAATAGGACAGTGGTACCTCAACTTCATCTTCTTTCCCTCTTTCATTCCAGTTCAGTAGTTGAATGGTTCTCTTCTACCACATAGTTACATACTGGCAAACAAAGACCCAAGGCGTGGCTGACTGGTCATCAACCAGCCTGCAACAAATATGAGCTCAGAGTTGTTCTCTTTATTACTTGATTATTTCAGGTGCTTGTTATAGCGACAAGGGGCAAAGTCAGAGGTTTCCAAATAAAGCAGCTACAGGACAAATGAAATTGGCTTTTCATATGACACCTAAACTCTGGGTGAACCTCAGCTTTAAAGAGCTAATGGTGAAGAGGCAGTTGCTCAAACCTAAATCAGTTTTCAGGAGTGCTTGATCAAAGGGTATGACAATCTCAACCAAGCACCAGATGCCACCATTTATTTTTGACACTTCTCCACCCTGTGCTACAATCTTCAAAAACCTAGAACAGTGACCTAATGAACGACATGAAAATGAACCATTTATTGCACACATGATAAGATTCTATGGTCTGCAGAGCTTAAATGAGCTCTTTCTGCAATGGAGTGAGAACCAAAGCCAAAAAACTTCAGGCATGGTGGGCACCGATCCATCACCTACCAATGGAGACAACTCACCACCACCCTAGCCTGACTTATCAGGCCAAGTCAAGGGACTTCTTCACATATTTAGAAAAAGGAACAATAAAGTCATCAAACTTGACTCAAGAGTAAGAATAACAAATAAACACCAATGATCTCATAATTGTATTTATTTATTTATTTATTCATCTATTTATTTTGTTTATTTTTACTTTTGCAGTTCCAGGGCTGGAACCTATTGCCTTGCATATGATAGGTACATTCTCTGTCATGACAGGTACATTCTCTGTCATATGATAGGTATGTTCTCTGTCATATGATAGGTATGTTCTCTGTCATACGAGAGGTATGTTCTCTGTCATATAGGCCATATGACCAGCCAGGTATCTGGACCACGAATCCTCAGGAAACTAAGAATTGTTTTACTGTGAAGTAAGCTGTTTCCATAGATACCACCATCCTCTTAGGGATACAGATGCTCACCTTTTCTTCTTAGAGGTGATCACAGGATTGTTTGCTGGGTGACTGATATAATTAATTTTCTCTTCTGTCATTTTTCAGAAAACAACACTGGGTTGGTACAAGCCACGCTGATACAACAGGATCCTAACAAATTTCCCTCACCACAGATATACAGTGAACTGTGTTCTGGTGCTTTTTCTGGAAAGAATACTGGTGACAGCTCAGGGGTGCACAGTGAGCTGCTGAATGGCTGGCTGTTAGGGAATGCCTGCCCTGGCTTCCATCTGCTGAGAGTCTTGAAGCTGCTAGAGAGAACAGCTCTCTACTCACCACACCTCCATGTTTTGGGTTGTGGTGTAGAATAGACTGGAAACAGCACGAGTGACTGGAAGGACAGCTGACAAACCACGATTCACACTGACTACATCTCTTAAGCATTTTTCTACCCTAAACTAGAACTGACAACAAACACCAAAGTTAAAGCTTCAGATTTTAGTCATTTTTAGCCATCTCTGCACCAATCTCTGGTAGACAAAGAACTCTGATTTCAGGACTCTAGCCAACATCAATTTTGGGAAATCACAGTTTGTGTGCCAAATAGTAATCATTTTGTTTTATAAACTGAATACAATATCCTGAATTAATACTGTCACAAACTGTTACATGCAGCTGCTTCAGGCTCCTAGGCCCAAAATGTCTTAGAATTAAAAGACTAAAACAAAAAACAAACCGGTGAAGTTTCCAATCTTGTCAACTCATTTTTGAAGCACAAAGCCTGTCAGAATCAAGACAATAATCTAGGCAACCACAGTTAAATGAGCTGGCACAAAATGAAAACACAACTTAAAAAAAAAAAAAACCTGCCTTTTCCTCAGCTTAAAAATATGAAAATTAGTGTTGTTTAGCCTCAAGGAAAGGAAAATACAAGGGATCTTAAAAAAAAGAGATACAAGATAAAGCACAAAGTGCAGATCAATCAAGTGTATTCTCAGTCCAAGAAAAGTCTTATCTCTCCAGCAGCTTATATCACTTAGTAATTTTGTGAAAGCTTTATGGAAAGGTCAATGTTGCATTTCTATAATATTAAATCTATGTTACCATATAGACATCCCCCAGGAGCCTGAAATATTAGAGAAGCCTAAGGTTATTAAGATTTTGGCATGACTCAACTAAGTTTTCTTCAAATATTACAACCATTTTCACATCAGATAAGCAGTGGGAGATAAAACTGGAGCTCATAAAAATAAAATCAGGAAAACAGCTTCACTGCTTATTAGTTCTAAGACAGTGACTTTAAAAATGTCCTATTAGAGTGAAGGAGTTTATCAGAACAGTTCCTTCTGTGTTGGCTCTTTCCCTTCACAAGGGAATGAGATGCAAACACAGGCTAAGGTCTTAGTGAATGGCAATATGAGCTAATGTTCTTAATAAGAGAAGCCTAATGCAAGTGCCAGTAATAGCTTTGGTTTTCTTCACAATCCTTCCTGTTCTCTGAGACCTTCTTGGACAAGCTGAATGATGACTTAGGCACAGCCATGTCTGGTATATGAGTCCATAAGCCTGGGTCTGTCACCTTAAGTTTTCTATGCCATAAAATCCAGGAAAAATGTAAAAAATGTCCGATATGACCAGGAAACCCGTTGTTTGGCAGTGTGTGAGGTTATGATCCTGGGTTTTTTGGTTTGTTTGTTTTATTTTCCCCCAATAAAATAATTTAAAGTTAATCTGTGTGTGTGTGTGTGTGTGTGTGTGTGTGTGTGTGTGTGTGTTGCCTTTATATATAGGTTCACCATGTGTGTGCAGTACCCATGAGCATCAGATTCCCCTGGAACTGGAGTTATGAATGGTTATGAACATCATGGATGCTGAAAACTGAACCTGGTCCTTTGCAAGAACAGCATGTGCTCTTACCCACTGAGCCATCTCTCTAGCTGTGAAATCCCCATTGGTAACACACATCATGATCCTTGTTTATAGAAAGGTACTGCCTCAAGTTCAGGGAGGACCCCTAATCAGAACACCACCAAAAGGATAACATTCTTTGATTCAAAAACAGGAGGCCTGGCCAGAGCGTTAAGTGTCTTGCCTCACAGCCAGGTGTCCAGGAAGATGAGCCCAGAAGCCTTTTTGGTTAGCTGCCCTCCAGGTCTCCGGAGATGTCACACTAATAAACACATCCACCCAGTCATAGACTCATGCCGCTCTCCAGGCCCTCCACCCCGGTTAGTCTCTGCGGGATTTTTAACGGTGCTTGAGGATGTTCTGTCCCTGAAATCAGGACTCGCTGGCAAGGCCCTCAGCTCTCTTACTCCCACTGCATTTTGTGGTTTTATGTGTTTTATGTTTTAAAGCAGTAGATGCAAGACACAAGACACGTATCATATTGCAAAGATGTGTGTCATAGACGTCTCAAGGCCTACATGACTTCCCACAGAACAAAAGGCAGGTCCTGGGTTATATTAGATAATATGTGCAGAAGTCTCCAGCCTAAAGAAAGACATGATAGAATGCAATGCCAGAAGCCAAAGGACACACATAAATTTGTCTCCCCCATAAACCATAGAAACAAGGTGATAAACAATGACCTGATTCTTCAGTACAAGTTTTACAACGAGTTGTTGTAGAACACCAACCTCTGGCAACACAGCTGCCACTTTTACCTGCTCAGCTGTGCACGCCCACAAGACCTATTTATTATTAACCTTCCCCCAGGCCAGGCGAGTATAGGGATGGTGACTGGACCCTCAGTGGAGATTCTAGTTACTCTCTCCTACACTTCCCAAACACTCTGCCTAATTTCACATGGGCTCTGGGAGCTGTGGAAGCCTTAGGAGGAACTAAAGCACAGAAGCTGGAGATGATTCACTGAAGGGAACTCCTTTTATGCACCTGTGGGGAAGCGATCACCCAGCACGGGTCATGACTTTCTGTTGTAGCGACTTTGGGGTTCGTTCATCCATGTTCCTATGAGCAATCCTTCATTCATGCTCTGTCACTAGGCCTGATAAACTTGTCATTCCCCAGGGTGAACCCTAATGAATCATACTTTGGGTTGTTTGGGGGACTGTATAAGGAAGGGGGAAGACAAAGGGTAGACAGTGTTCACATCTCCCCAGGAGGTGTGAAGACTTATAAGTAGAAACATTCCACAAATACTTATATTTCCAGCTATTTTGTTTGTTTGTTTGTTTTGTTTTGTTTGGGGTTTGGTTTTTGAGACAGGGTTTCTCTATGTAGCCCTAGCCGTCCTGGAACTCACTCTGTAGACCAGGCTGGACTTGACTCAAAGAGATCCACCTGCCTCTGCCACTCTAGTGCTGGGATTAAAAGCATGCACTGCCATGACTGGCTGTTTTCAACAATTTTTATTATTGACAGGTTACCCAAACATAGGAATCTACATTCAATAACTATGTAGGAAAAACATCTACTCTAAACTCCAAGAAAATAAACAAAACCTGCCAATGCATGGCGTCTCATAATCTCAGGACACATGAAAGTGGGGCAATGCAAAACTGCACTCAAATTAGAAATGACCAATTCAAGAGCTGACTCATCTAGCTACTTAAAAACAAAGGATTCTCACAAAGCATACTGGAAGAGTTTCTATACCAGAAGCAGACACACGTATAAATCTACAATGAAGAGGGTTCCAAGGTAGAAGGGATAATGACAGAAATGTTCTCAGAAAAGATTCCCCGCCCCACTTCCAGGACCGCCCTGGGCATTTGCACTGTTTTAGCACCTGCAGAGCTTCCTAACCTCTACAAGAAACACTTGTAGACTTGGATTTGGTCATGGCCATACCATCACAGAACTGACCTGTTGACTCATTAGCTCCAAAGAGCCAAACTTTAGCCAGTCTTTGGCCCCCGAGTAAGAGAAATGGATTAGAAGAAACACCGCACAGTGCTCATCTTGACTCCAAAGCTAAGAGCTTTTATTGCTCACATTATTTTCAAGCTTTAGGCAGGCAAAACTCATCAGTGAGTCACATAGAGAAGCAAGTGTCTTTTGTAACAGTAATGTATTTAGTTGATTTACTGATAGCCCCATGAGCCATTTCTCTAGCTCAGCAATATGCACACATACCAGGATAAATCAATTTCTTATACAAAAGGATCTAAAGTTTAGATCCTAAATGGTCCTACACATTGCTTAGTAATTCTAGCACTGGGAAGACTATACTATACCAAAGTTATGAGAATACAGCTGTATTTGTGAGGGCCACAGAAAGAAAAAGGCTAATTTAGTTTTGTATTGAATTCAACAATACACACCAGAGACCAATACTTCTCACAAAAATACCCAAGTCAGAAATAACCAAATTATCTTGAAAATAAACAAATATCTTCAGAATTAGTCTGATTGGCCTGACATTAAAATAATGGCATTGTGAACCGAGACTGAATTTTCCAGACACTAAAATTTTCTAAATTGTTTCTATTTCTTACAGTATGTTACATATATATTTTTAAAGCTACTCCTGCCACACCTACCCTGAAAGCTTCTACTCTCAGTGGCTGTCTTCGCAGCAGACAGGTTGGCTAAAGAGAAGCAATCTCAATGTGGCTTATTTTACCACACGGGAAACCCAGTCCCTGGTTCTGACTCTTCTTTCCCAAGCAGGGCAGTGTCAAACCATGGCGTGTTAACTGAAATAACCCCTGACTGCCTTTCAGTGTAACACAGTTACTGAGTTTCACCCAAGGAACCAAGCACAGCTCTCTCACTCTGACCCAAATGAACGTTTTTGCACTCTTAAACGATATGAAACAATGCATAATGAAGGGGCTGCTTTGACAAGAGTATTCCCCTGGCAGATGGCAAGAGGTGCAGAAAAACCTGTCCTTTGGATCTTGAATCTGTTCCTTGTGGAAGCACGCATTTCTGGATATACCAGAACATCGTTGTATAAAGTTTCATCTGCAATAATAACTTTTCTGATGAAGAATCAATCTTGGAAGTAGATTCCCCATGTGAGGAAACGCTGGAAGACAGAGGGGTACAGGTCATAGGTCAGAGGCACATTTACCTGCTTCCATTCCCCATCTCTTCTCTGGAAGCCCAAGTAATGATTACCAGTTTGGTTCTTTATCCTTTGGGGCATGAATCCTCTTCTCCGTTGGGATCTAAGCCTCTCTATACAATGTCCAGGTTAACAGTTCCTAATCTCTTTTCTTACTGCTTTCCTTCCGCTAGAACTTCAACTACCTGGCCTTTCCCCCGGTGCCCCGCAGAGGCTCTCCACCACTCTGCCGCTGAAGCTTTGCCTATAGTATCCCCAAAGGGCAGACTCCTTTTGTGTGCATGGACCACTCACTACTTTCAGGTGTTAGTTTAAATGTTGCCATTTCTGAGAGGTACTTCCCAGCTACTCATCAAGAAACAACACCACAGCACCACTGAAATGGCTCTTTTCCTTGCTCCTTCTTTCTTTTTCTTTCTTTCTTGGATAGATCTTTTTAAAAAAAGATTTATTTATTTTATGTATATAAGTGTTCTATCTGCATGCCAAAAGAGGGCATCAGATCCCAGTATAGATATGAGCCACCATGTGGATGCTGGGAATTGAACTCAGGACTGAAAACAAACAAACAAACAAACAAACAAACACAGACAGTGCTCTTAACCACTGAGCCATCTCTCCAGCCCGCCTGCTCTATTTTCCACCTAACACACACCTTCAGCATGTTTTCTGCTGTTCAACATGTTCCTCCACTAGAATGGCAGCTTTACACACTTTGCCTCTATTTGCGTTTGCTGCGTATGCAAATGTGACGAAAAGCTGAGCATAGTGTGTTGAATGGAATTGATAAACATCTGACCTTTCTGTGAATGAATGCATTAGCAAGGCAGTATCTCCACAGTGACCTAAAGTGTTGGTGACCCAGAGAGAGAAAACAACCAAACAGAACATTAAAATATACAGTACAAAAAAACAAATTAAGACATGAGTTAAATATGGACTCTTCTTCGTCTGCTAGGTAGTCATTTGTTAATAATTTCACTATCCTTGTTAGTCAAGACACGGTGTAGCCTTCCAGACAGGATGAGGCATAGACCCCATAGTTAGGATTTCAGATGCAGCAAATCATAAACAGTCCATCTCAGGTGACTTTTTTTTGAAGGCAGGTGAGATGACCTTTACCAGGGAAGACCAAAGCAAAAAGGCTTTTCCCGGAGAAACACATTCATCTAGTCCTGGAAGAAGAAAGACCTGTACTAATGGAATAAGATGTGTTTAAGGTCTGGCAGCTTAGAAGTGACAGGCAGACAGGAGGCCCAGCATCCATTTCTTTCTGAAAGTTGGGACCACTTCATACACACACTGTCTCTGTCCTAGTCCCCACCTATTGGAAGAATGGCCTCAAGGATGGAAACTCATGGTATCTGAATCTGGCTAACTGTCAAAGGCCTGAATGGATTCAGATGAGGTTAAAGAAATGAGCAATAACTGTCATTTGAGACAAATGGAATCCCTAAGTGCACAGAAGGCTTTGTGAACCATCCCCCTTTCATCTCGCCCTTGTTGAGGAGTGAACTTTACTTGTGCCAGCCAGTGGCAAGGTGTGTTCCTTCTCCTTTCTCTCTCCAGGCATGTCTGTGTGGTACTAAAGGAGACACACAGCTGCCTTTCCCCATGGTGTGTGTCTGTGCAGCTTCTCCCATCAGAACAGGAAGACTGTTTCTCATGTGGATTTACACACGGCTCAAGCATATGCCCTGCTTGGATACACACCACGTCTACTGGAGCACCCTTGCATGTGGAACCCTGAGGCTATGGGACTCTATAGCTTCAATCACTCAATCATCACAACTTTGGCCTCAAATCTGTGAACCAAGGCCACCTCTTGTCATCTTTTCCTTGCTGAACTAGGTTTGAACAGCCAAATCACCCAATCAATAAACCAAGTTGTGAAAGAAAAGAAAAACAGGACTGTTTTCTAAGTCCATACGACTTTGGGGTAGTTTGCAATGCAGGAAAAGTGACCTAATGTACCTTTGAAAACAAGGAAGAACAAAAGGAGAGACCTCTTCAGACTCTTGAGGCTGAACACCCATTTCATCGGCTTACACAGAATTACATTACTAAGGAACAGAGACGATCCAGGCTCGGTATGCTGGCACATGCCTGTAATTCCAGTACTTGTATTCAGGAGATGCCAGGAGAAGCAGGAGTCAAAGCTCATCCTTGCATATGTAGCAAGCAAAAGGCTAAATTGGATTGCATAAGATCCTAAAACCAGACACAGAAAAACAGAAGAACCAGGAAAGGAGAATGGATATCCAGGATAGGAGGAGGTGGACAGTTAGAAACCAGTAAAGTCATCCTGGGTAGAAATGTGGGAGTAAAAAATACTAGAATTAAATCAGCTATCAGTAATT
Source organism: Psammomys obesus (assembly GCF_907164565.1). Taxonomy (NCBI): domain Eukaryota; kingdom Metazoa; phylum Chordata; class Mammalia; order Rodentia; family Muridae; genus Psammomys; species Psammomys obesus. The sequence continues at coordinate 966,276 of NW_026585504.1, forward strand.
AAATCAATTAATTAGATCAGCTACCAGTGATTTTAATTAATTAACACAATCAGATATCAGTATTTTTTCAAGCAAGCACATAAAGCTATAACATCATTTTTTGGATGACATTGATTACTATGAGTACACATGTGTTCACTTTAGTATGAACAGCCTGGCAGAGAAAGATTCCAGTCTCATTTTCTTTGATCCCTCCTTCTCTGTTCTTTAGATCCTGCCCCTTGCAGTAACAGCAAACAAAATCTAAAAACGAAAAAAATATTGCAATCAACAATGAAATGGTGGTCATTGTTCCCCATAAGAAAAAGGATACATGTCTATGTTTTATTCTCGATTCTGTTCGATGTCACATTTTGCTTTTTCCCAAATTAATGGATTCTCTTCTTTTCCAAGGAATGAGTAAGAGGAAGCCCATGTGATTTCAAGAATGACTAAGGCTTTGAGTGAGGGCGTTTGGCTTTGTAGCAGGGATTGTCCAATAGCTATTTACACCATGTAGCTGCATTTTTGTTTGTTTGTTTAGCCTGAGTGCCTGACATTGTTGGTAAATCACGAGCTATACAAATAATACAGTCATGGAACAGTTTCTCAGAGCGTAGTCAAGGCTTCAATGGTCCTTCTTTAAATTAAAAAATGTGTGTGTATGTGTAGTGTATGATGGTAAGGAGTACATGTATGTAAGCACACATGTGTACTGGTCAGACACAGCTTTATGGAGTTGATTTTATCCTTCCACCTTTACGTAGCTTCCTGAGATCAAGCTTAGATCTGCAGGGCTGCATCATCAGACAGTCACACCTTTACCCACAGAGCCGGCTGCCAGCTCACTCTTCTCCAATTAAAACAAGTCATAAGAGAAGACATACCCTTTCTATCTACAATTTTCTAGGAAGCGTAGCTTTTAACTCATCCTCAGTTTAATTAAGAAAAACATTCACATCTTCATTTCACACTAAATAGACCACCAGTTTAAATGTAAGAGTCTATACTCTCTGAGGAAAATTTAGGCAATGAAATACGGGAGAAACGTAAGAGTAAAGCATTTTAGAGTTCAGTTTTACTTTAACACCAATCAGCATCGTGGTTCCACTGAATGACTCTGAAGTTCTAGACCAGAGTATTCTACCACGGTTAAAATAGCATGGGTTATTTTAAATATGCTGATGTAACAAGCCTAACAGACATGGCTCATAGCTAAAGGAACACTGATCCAAAATGTTATTCTACATGCATGTACTTGCTGATTTTCAGATTCACAGCAATATTTGTTAAGTGTTAAAACTGACTTCAAATATTAGGTTACATAGTATCCTCTCTCCTCTAACCTGAATAAAGTTGCCTTGTGACTGAACTGTATTTGAAGGAGGAAGCTGGGGCCTCAAGCTATTCTGCCAGAGTCATCACACAGTGGAACCTGAATTTAAACATATCCCAGAGTCAGCAAACTGGTGTTACGACACTCTACTTTTGTTACAACAAAAGAGTTCTCAGAGTTTTAAAGAGTTCTATTAAAAAACAAACTTCCTAAGAAAGTCTGAGACATGATTTAATATGGAAAATTAATTCTGAGGAAACTTTCAAAACAGCAACTATTATATAATATGTGTATGACACTTTTAATTTTTCTTTTCTTTTCTTTTTTTTTTTTTTGGTCCCATGGGGCAGCTGTCTCTTACCCTAGCTTAAAGTCCTTCTGCTAAACCATAGCACAGTGTGCCTCTCAGCCTTCTGTGGTCAGAAGCCCACGTCGGTCTGGGAGCACACTGCCATAGTACCTTCTGTGGAGGCTCACGGTACATTTATAGATGAATTTACTGAGGAGTGTCACTGAGTTTCCTCTAGTTTATTATCTTTCTGTGGAGAAAAATCTCATTTAAGGAAAAGGGAACACAGACAAGGGCCACTGAAATGCATGCAGGGTCACAGAATCCAATGGACTGGCCACAGCAAAGGCACTAGACAACACTAGGAACCCAAGTGAGGCAGCAGGGTTTCTCTGTCAGGGTGGCTGTTTTCAAATCCTAGAGTGAATACCTTGAGGATGCTAAGGCCAACCATAAAGGGATGGGGACCCTGCCAACACTAGACTCCAAGCCTGGCTTTTCTCCCTGTCTTTAGTGTCCCATCTCCCTGCCCACTTCATCTTTCAGGTAATCAAAGGACATGTTGTCTTTGCCTCCCTCTTCCTCACAACTAGATGAAACAGGAAGAGCCAGCTTTTGGGTCCTTTACTAGTAATTTTAACTTTTACAGGAAACTGAAGGGCACCATGGGGTTTGAAATGCAATGACTCTCTTTCCCACAGGCCAGAAGATCGATCCGTGGCCCTTTCAGAAATTCTCTAAAGATATGACCTCCATTGCTAAGTATTTGGTTCCCTAGAAGACCCACAATGCACTCTGTTATCCAGACACATGCACCAGCTAAACACAGGGACCACTCCACGCCTCCAACAACAGGGCAGGCGACAATAAGCTGATAAAGTTGCAAGATGAAGCAGGGCAAGGCCATTAAGCACAGTGCTTTCAAAGTGCTTCTCACAACATGGGTAATGATTGTTGGGCTACGCTCAGTGAAATGTTAACGTATAATATGTAATATCAACTAGTCAGAAAGATGGCCAGCAGCAAAATGCAGTAGCTCTCAGACAAATACTCCAATGGGAGCCATAGTTCTCCGTTTGGTGAAGGTTCCTTACTAAGGTCTTTCTTTTTCAGCTTTCTGAAATGGTTTATAAATTATTTTTATTAACTCGGCATTTTATATTGAGGTGCAAGGTGATACTCTAATTCATATACACTTTTTAAATGAACTCTTGTTCATATAATAAAATTTCAATTTTCATAAGTGATTACTAAAATGATAATGAACTCTCTAGAAAAGTCTTTAAAAATCAACTTTTGGATTCTTTAACATCTCTAAATTCTGCCAGTGACTTTTAAATTTCCCCCAATATCATCTATCTCCCATGCCTAAGATGAACTCCCAGTCCAACTCATCTCCCTACTTTATAATCCTATCTAACCTTTGATGTCTGGCTTAAAGGTCACTTCCCTCCTGAAAGTCTCTAATTCTCCTTTTCCCCAAGTCCCACAGCACTTTAGACATACCTCTATAAGGTAAAGAACATTTCCACCTGACACTATAATTATTTCAAGTTCATGTAAACATCTGAAATAATTTTTGGGTGCATAGGAAAGCAAATCATTTTATATGCTATATATAAACCCCTATAGAATAAGAAAAAGCCAATATACACTTTCAGATAAAAGAACAAAGATAAAATATAGAGATAATCATTTAAGAAATGAATTATTTAATTATAGGTTTAATTCTGCACTCTGTCCTTGGACAGTTTCTTGTCCTCCAACCAGATAACAAACATCAAAATTTGCCAGGTTTCATAAAGCTATCAGCCATGTTGCTTAAGAGGCATCCAGTGAGCGAGGGAACCTGTGCAAGCCAGGCCACCTAATGACACACCAGCTGCCAGCTGGTGCTCACAACGATCACTCATTTATTGTATGGCACGACACAGGAACCCCAGCTACCAGAGCAGCTAGCACTGGGATCTTATGCTGCTCCCTTGGGCCGTAAGCAGGAGGTAGCAGCTACACTGGATGGGTGACGGTGCATGTTGTAGACGCAGTGATAAGGAAGGTGTCACGAAATGTGGGTAAAACATTCATGGGTAAATTAATGAACAAGTATTTTTGCTGGATTCTTTGCAGTGTGTTCAATTTTAGAACTAGTAAATAAATATTTTCTATGCATTTCTTGAGTAAAAGTGCTTGCAAGCTTGAATTCTGGGTGTCCCGCCTAAGCAATGTGCGTCTTCACTGCTCAGGCTGCTGCTTTAAATGCGGCTGAAGACGTGTACATTAGTTAGCCTTACTGCTGTGATAAAACACTATGGCTAGAGCAACTCAGGGGAAAGTTGTTTGGCTTTCAGCTCCGGATGGACAAGAGCTCACCCTGGAGGACAAAGACAAGCACAGGCAAGCTGCGGCTTGTGCTGAGGGCTCCCATCTTGAACCACAAGAATCACAATAAGGGCACAGAAGTGTACTTTGTACTCCATATGACTATACAGTTCAGGGTCACTAAAATGTAATTATATCGCAAACAAAATGAAAAAGAAAAAGAAACAGAAGAAACGAAGAGTCTTTTCCTTCTTCAAGCTGACCTCCAGCGGGGTACATCCTCCAATAAAGCCTCGCCTCTTAGGCCTCTCCAAACAGTGCCACCAGCTGGGATCCAGGACTGAAACTCCTGAGCCAACAGAGGATGCTCTCATTCAAACTACCACCCCAGAGGACCTCAACACCAGCTTGACTGCAGTGAATTACACCAGCATAAAAATGACCAACTGCTTCCTCGCATCACAGAGCTTGTAGGTGTGTCAAGTTTTCAGGTCACCAGCATATATTAAAGACTTTATGTAAGAAGTGGGAAATAGTAAGAGCTGGAGGGAACGGGAACTCCACAAGCAGAGCAACAGAACAAGATAATTTGAACACAGGGAACTTCCCAGAGACTCATACTCCAACCAAGGACTATTTGTGGAGATGACCTGGAACCCCTGCACAGGTGTAGCCCATGGCAGTTCAGTGTCCAAGTGGGTTCCATAGTAATGGGAAGAGGGACTGCCTCTGACATAATCTGATTGGCCTGCTCGTTGATCACTTCCCCCTGACGGGGGAGCAGCCTTACCAGGCCACAGTAGAAGACAATGCAGCCACTTTTGATGAGAACTGATAGACTAAGATCAGAAAGAAGGAGAGGAGGACCTCCCCTATCAGTGGACTTGGGGAGTGGCATGCATGCAGAAAGGGGAGGGAAGGTGGGATCGGCAGGGGAGGAGGGAGGGGCTTATGGGGGGATACAAAATGAATAAAGTGTAATTAATAAAAAAAAATAAAAGATTTAAAAAAAAAAGAATAAAAAAAAAAAGACTTGCAGCTCATAGGCTGCTTTCCCCATTCCTTAGGGAACAGAGCTGCAAGGGCGAGAGTCTGTGTATCTGCAGGCATTTGTTCTGTTCTCAATATTCAAATCCCCCAGAAGGCAAGAGTGGATAAAAATAGCAGTGGCTGACCTTCCAAGGCAGTGGGCATATGGTAGGCGGAGAGAGTCATGCACTGAACCTGAGGGGCCTGTTCCTGGTTTGTCCATTCTAGGGGAACCTCAGAGGCAAGAGGGAAAAGGATAAGCAGCAGGATGGTTTCGCAACAGCTGTCTGCCCTGTGCCCTTGCAGTGAGCACTCCCAGCCCCACTCCTCCCAGTAAAGGTGGGCTAAGGGTAAGATCATGGTGTTTTTAAATCATCAGGGAGGGGAACAAAGCTGCTTTGTTTTTTTCTTCCAGAAAAATCAAAGCATTGTCCACACATCAGACCAGCAAAGCTCTCTTCCTCTGCCTTTGGCTTATCTATGGAAACAGCCTGTGGCTTAACAAAACAACAGGGAGCAACCTTTCAGTATTATGTTGCTAAGCAGTCTTGTCTAAGTTAAATATGTTTTTTATTCATAAATGCTTAAGTTTTACAGGAGGGGCCAGAGGGCATGGGGTGGTGGAGGATGGAAGAGTGTGTGTGTGTGTGTGTGTGTGTGTGTGTGTGTGTGTGTGTGTGACTGTCCACATACCCCGTCAGAGTGAGAAGAGCCCATAGCTGAGCCTCTTCAGCCTTGGCCACGTGACCAGACTACAAGCAATCCTTGAAGAAGACCATGGATGTACAGGGTCTCTGGTAGCAATGGAAGCAGCACATTTCTGACATGCTCACTGCTAAATGCCAGTTCATGGCCATATTTGGAATTTGCACCTCACTTTTTGGGATTCTTATCACAGGTCCTTCAGATTAGAGCAATGATCCAGAGGCAGAAACTGTCTGCACGGCATACTGGGAAGAGCAAGGCTGGGGAAGGGCGCGGGCTGGCCACGAGCCACATGACCTCAGTCAAATGCTCTGTTCTCAGTTCTTTGCTTCGTGAAGTGACACAATAATCCCTCTCTCATCGTAGAATAAGAACTGTAACTGGACACGAAGCTTGAGTCTAACAGTATTTCCTCACAGGCCAGCACTGTCCACGTGTTCCTGCTTCTCTCAAGCCCACACTTGGGCCTCTGCAATGCGGGAGGAAGTGATCCATGTCCATCTCTTTGTTCTACTCCTCTGGCGCTCATGCCAGCGTGAGCCAGAAACATGGACGATGGCACTCTCACTTGCCTGGATGCCTGAACAGGGGAAGCAAAGCTGAGAGCATGTGGCTGCCCCACTGGCCCCTTCCCCTGTTCAAAGACATGAACCTGAGCCACATTCCTTTCAGCCATGATACCAATGTAGCCCTCTGTGCTCAGCCGCTAAGTCACCAACCTAGGCAACCTTTTCATCCCTTTCTTTTCCTTCTTCTTTCCCCACTCCCCCTGTGTCTCCTGTATACTCTCCTGGCATCCTGAAGTGTAGTGTATGGTTTAAAATATAAACTTTGAAGTCAGATCACATTAGTCCAAATTCACCTCTTTATTTTCTGTATGCAGTATTAGACAAGTGAGCTGTGGTAGTTAGCTTTTTGCCAGGTTTTTGTGATAAAACATTTGAGCAAATAAATGTACGGGAGGAAAGATTTATTTGGAGCTCCTTATTTAGAGCTTTCAGTCTGTGGCTGATTAGACCAAAGCATTTTGACAAAGAAAAGCTGTTGACTGAAGAGCATCCAGGAAGGGGAAACAGGACAAGACTTACTCTTCAAGGAATGCCCTCAGTGGCCTTCTTCCTCAGGGCACCAGCCCCTCCTCCTAACAGCCCATCAGCTATGAACGGGTCAGCTTACCCTGGCACTTCTTAATAATGCCACTGCCTGGGGGAAAGGGTGGGCCCAAACTTTGAACAGCCTTGGAGACTGTAATAGAAAGCGCTAGGGGCCTTTGTGGGACAGAAGAGATAATCCAAAAAGAACAATGTAAGTCCCTCCATATTGAGAATGACATCTATGGAAAAAATGCAGTGCCCAGAGGCCTTCCATCAAGGACAAGGCTCGTTTAGATATCTCACAATCAAATACATATGTCTTTGACCTTTGCCCTTCTATGAGTTATAAGACTGCCACAGGCACGCTGGAGAGGAAATTAGTATTTTTTTTCCTAATCCCCAGTTTGGCAAAAGTATAAATAGATCCATTTTTCTCTACTAATTTCTAGGTACTGATTTCCTTTGAAATACAAGGAAATGAAGGTGACAGGTTTCAGTGACTGGTAGCAGGGCCATTTTAAAACCAAATATCACATGAGCCTAATGTTCCCAACTCTCTGTGTTACCTGTGGAAAAACAGTCAGATCACTGCTCATCACTGGGCACGGCCCGGAAATAATTAACACTTAGCAGTAATCATGTCACCAGCAATACATAAGTACTGAATAAACAGTACCTCTTTTTCCCTAATCCACCCACCATGTAAATAGTGTTTCATTTGACAACATGCCTACTGTTTCAAACCCACCAAGTAATGCCATCTCTATATTAAAAAAAAATTATTTATTTATTTATTTATTTTATGGGCATCAGTGTTTTGCTTGAATGTATGTATATGTGAGGGTTGCAGATCCCCTGGAACTGAAGTTACAGACAGTTGTGAGCTGCCATGTGAGTGCTGGGAACTGAATCATGCTCCTCTGGAAGGACAGCCAGTGCTCTTAACTGCCAAGCCATCTCTCCAGCCCCAAGTAATGCTATTTCAAAAGAAAAACAAGTCTCTGCCTATATGGCTATGGAAATAAATAATACCCTGTAATGTGCTACAATTCTTAAGAGTCTTCTTTGAATTCAGAGCTACAAACTGAAAGAATTTTTTTTCAAGCATCATATGTAAAGTTCTACCTGACAGTTGGCTGGATGAATCCTATTAGGTGGAAGGGGAGAAGAAAATGGGGTCAAATACAATAGAGATTTCTAGCAATCTTAGCTATGAAGTGTGTTGTCTGAAAGCCTGTACTGTATGGAAAGGGTAAGGCTGTCAGACAGTAACAGCATTTACATGATACCCCTCCATGCTCTGAAACATAGAAAGAACCTGTGAGGCAGAGAGGCCCTTACGGGGGGTAGCTGCTGTCACTGCTGTCACCCAGACAGCCTAACTAGGGAGTAAAGAGCAAAGGAAAAGCCCAAGGCGCAGTTCTTAGGACTATGCAGGGCTTCCCCTTAACACTTTTCATGTTTATAGAAAGAACAGCCCATCCTAAATATGCATTAACAAAGACCAGTGGAAGTAGCTTTACTACCCCAGCCATGTACTCAAGGGGTCACGCTACCCACAGTTACTTACCTTTCTTTCTTTCTTTTTTGCTTTGTTTTGTTTTCCTTCCTTCCTTTTTTATTTTTTCTGAGACAATCTTGCTATGCAGCCTTGAGGCTGGCCTTCAGGTTGTGACCCCCCTGCCTCTACCTCCTCAGTGCCAGGATTGCAGATGTGTACCACCTTGCGTGTCTTGTATATGTAATTTTTCACATGAATTTACAGGTATAAAGTTGATAACAGGTTCAGAATCTCATTATGTAGAAGGCAAATATCCAGGCTCAGCGCCTCAGCAGTAAGGCACTCTCCCTAGGAGGCTTGTCTGCTCTCTTCCTTCTCTCTCTTTCTCTCCTCCCTCTGGCTTTGAGGTCTGCTCTTGTCTGATGCAAATTAGAGGGCTCAGAGATGCCACCCTCAAAGGAAAGGTTGCACACAGGAAAGGTTTCCTCACAAAGCTGCCTGTCCTGGGGAAAGTACAGCACTACAAAAGGGACAGGAGTCCAGGGGAATATGTGCACCTGTTCCTCTGATATTTAACATGCCCTCTGCTCTCTACAAGGACAGGAACTGCAGAAAAGAAACGCTGGCTTGGAGCAGAAACCATGAAATGAAAATTTCATTCCTTGCAATGCTATGCTATGTATTTCCTCTCCTCTGAGCCCTGGGCACTCTATCCTCTGCAGCTCTCTGCACCAGCCCCTTTCTCAATCAGCTTGGCTAACTCTGTATCACCCCTTTCAGAGGCTGCTGCCAAACTTCCAAGTTATGATCTTAAACCAATATCCCTGGTTTTTCCCTGTAATCTCTACACAGAAGGCCAACAGCAGTTCTATCATGACACCTGATTAAAGCTTGTCACTTACTGCTGTGCTCAAGGTAGAAACCCATATTTAGTAACACACTGTAACAGACTCACATAGCCTGGCTCTAGCATAACACCACCACCACCACCAAGACCATTTCTTTGAACAGCATTAATACCCAAATAGAATATTCTTACACCTTCTTTCTTCCTTTTTCTTTTCTAATTCCTACCCATCATCTGTAACTTAAAAGGTATCACTGATTCTGGGACAACTTTTCTAAATACACACACACACACACACACACACACACTTTTGTTGGCTCTGTGATCATAACTACATTATTTCTCTTCTCTGTGTTTTAGCCCAGCGTTAGTACAATGGGAACAATCATCATGACTAATTCAGCAGACCTGTTCTGAAGACTGAAGAAGCTGATACACAAATGACTTGGGAGTCTGACATCTTAGGAATATCGCAGTGGCCTCACTCTGCAGATCATTCACCCTTGATGCTCTGTGTATAGAACTGTAGCATCACTACTCCTATTTACTGCTTGACGTGTGTCTCGTATTCAATGCATTATTTTTTCATAATATATCAGAGCATTAAGCTCAACCAATGACTTCTATTTTCCGGTAGAGTTTCCAGCCTCCTCTGAACTACCCAAGCACATTTCCTCCCTGTAACTCCAAGGCCTAAAAACAAAATATAGAAATCACCAGCCTTATATCCAAGAGAAGCAAAATGAAAAGGAGACACTCTCTCTGAGCAGAGCTCACAAGAAAGTCATGTTGAACATTAACAGTGATCAAGCTGCAGTGACTGTTCACTAGACCAAAGAACACATGCGTCTTGGCCAAAGTCAAATAAGCTCACTTTAGCTTATGCTCATTAAGAAATTTGCCACAACCATTCCATGCACTCAGGAGCAGAGTATCTTCAAGCAAAATCTGATTCCTCCCTTCTGAGCATTCTTGACCAAAACTTCCCACAGAGCAAGTCTAGAACAACATTCAAGCTTGCATTAATGTGGTAGGGAATAGGGAGGCTCCCAGCAAAGAGAAGGCCTCCACACAGGCTCTCGGCAATGCAAGCTGGAGATAGGCAGCTTCGTAACAACCTGCAGGCAGCAGTACTACAGAATCTTGATTTCAGATGTCTCTCAGCATCCTCTTTAGTAGACCATGTTTGTGTGTTCAATGAAGCACTTGTAATGTTTATAGACAAGGCCATATCTGATTTATCAAATTATTTTCAAGTGATATACAGAACCTTACTGCAAAAAAAAAAAAGTTCAGTATTAACATTTTTTATATGCATCAAGTCAAATCACATTGCTCTAAACCTCAGTGAGTCTATGTTCTAGTGGGTAAGTGAGTTACCCTACACTGTGACCTGTGACTTCGGTCCCAAGCATTAGAAAGAATTCACTGCATTTGCTACCTCAGCAACCCTCCTTGGAAGAACTTCACTGGCCCATGAACTATTTTACGATGGAAGTATTACTCTCTCATTATTCACATGAGTCAAGAAGAGTGTCTGGAGGTAAGTCATCTAGGCCAGCAGGAATTATTAAAAACACTGAACTGTGGATGCACATAGGCACACATAAAACAGCACTGGAAGTCCATGGTTCCTGAGAGACATCAGCCTAGATACAAAGGGAAAACTAATTCTCAGTGGTTATAAGCTGTCTTTGTCACCACACAGCCCTGGGGTCAGGAGCTATTCATGAAAGGGCAGTGTGAATCTAAATCCCAGCTTTCTTCACTGATGGATATTGATGATAAAACAATGGCCAGGGATAGGACTGTGAGACAGGGACAACAGTAAGATGTCTGGGGTGGACCTAGCTAAAGCAACAGTAGTGATCCCCCTTCCCACCCCCAATAGTTCAGCTGAGCCTGGAGTCAGGGGTTTGCTTTTAAGTAACTCATCAAGTAGGCACCTAGAAACCCGAGATAATGAATATCACAGACCCTGTGGAAGAGAAATAGGAGACAAATCTTCAGGGATGAGTGACTCCAAACCTACGTAATTACATCCTACCCAACAAGGACACTGGCAACCTGAGTCTGGAATTACCAATTCTCTTTTTTTGGCTGTTGGCTAAGAATGCTTCTGTGGGAAATGATACATCAATTTCTATGACCATTCACCAAAATTGGATAGTTTGTGTAGAGAAAGGCTCTCTGTGAATAGAGTAAGAAGATTCTATTTTATATTTCCAATGAGAATCTGGATGCCCTTCTGTGGCTGTTCAGATCTAGCCTGAAACCAATCCATGACTCATTAGAAAGGTATTTCCACACTTTGAAAAAATCTTGAAGGGTAAAAATCGGCACTTGCTATGTCCTCACAGGACAAAGCTTCAATACTAGAACTAAAAGGGCTCCATTTCTTGAGATGTACCTAGTTATCTGGCTCCAATTCAAGCATGGATAATAATAATTAGACTACAAAACCTCATTAACAATGAGTAAAGACCACAAACTTTGAGTCACACAGGTAATGGAGGACATTCATATTTCTTCATTTTAAAAATATTATGAGTATGAGATAAAGTAGAGTTCATAACACTTGAGTTAATTAAAAACATAACTGCAAGAGCTGATGCACTGCTCAACAATGGCACACTTTACCATTGTGTGCAATGTTCTTATCCAAGCACCAAAAACAGAATAAAATAAAACAGATATCTGAAAGTCAAAAATACTGTATATATATACATATGTACACATATATATGTACATCTACATATATGTGGGGACAGCATTCATTAAGAAGGCATGGGATATTGACACATTTAACACCACCAATGAAACTCAAATGCATTTTATTAAGAAAGATCCAAATGTGCGCTATGTAATTCCCTTTATAGGATAGTCTGGAAAAAACAAAGCTGCTGACGATAAAGATAAAGATCAGAGCCGTGGTTCCCAGGAAGTAGCAAATGGGAATGTTCTGCAGTGATGAACTGTTCTTTGTCCTGCGTACACCAGTGGATAAAAGACACAACACACATGTCAACACACACACACATACACACACACACACACACACAACTGACATAAAAATTTGAATGCAGCTATCTGTGCATTTAAAAATGAATCATTAAAGGGACAAATATGACTGGCTATTTAACAAACATTAGTTTTAACACTGCCTTAAGCTGCCAGATACAGGCAGGTTTTTTTTTTTTTTGAACAAAAACAGAACAAGGTTCAAGGAGAACACACACTTTACACTGTAATACATACAATACCTTGAACTCAGAAAACCACTGTACTAACCTTCCTCAGAGAGGCTACAAAGCTGAACGGTCACCTTTGAGCCACCTTCCTTCTGCTGCTGTTCTCGATGATAAAGCTGTGAAAGTGGATCAGCAGGAGCGGCAAAAGTGTGGCCACCGCACCGTTTCCCCTTCTCCGTCATTTCAGGCCATTCTGAAAGCACCTCACTCCTGAGATTAAATTCTCTCGGTGTGAAACACCTAGAGCGGTTTCTTTTCTTGCTTTCATCTCTACTGAAATAAATGCCACTGAAAAACATCTCTTGCCCTGGTCCCAACAGCAAAATAATTCGAGAGTCGGAAACGTTCCTGGCGAAAGTGACCCATCTCTCGGGTTTGCAAGTGACTCTCGGTCACTGTCCTGAAATAATGACTTACTTCAATTTAGCAATTTTTGTTTTTTACAGTGACAGCTTCAGGCTCATATACCTACCAGAGTACCACCGTCAGCGCAAGAAACACTACTTCCAGGGCCTCAGCAAAGTCGCACGGGTTGAACTTACTCATTCCTACCAGTCACGCCTGGACACGCTGCCCATTCCCAACGGAGAATGCTCTAGTCCCAGCTCTGGGTCCCAGCTCAGAAAACAAAAGAAAAACCCTTTATCTACTAGTCACCTGTCAGCAAAGTCAGACGTGATACTTAAAATGCATCTTCCCTTCTCTGTTACCACGGGACTAGATTAGTTAAACTTCAAATAAGCACTGTAGACTTGTTTAAAGGAAAAAAATTTCCCATGAGGTTTAGCAAACATTGCCTGCAGTCTGAGGAGTAAATCTCATTCTGGGATGCCTAGGGACTGAACGACTACACTGTGGCATCTCCTGGGATGACCTGTGAGCAAATTCAACCTGCTTCCTACCCTGCTAGGATGGTTACATAAGCAAAGCATAAGGATAAGTGACAACAGGTTTCAAAGGGAAAGCATTCAACAAGAATAAGAATCACAAATGCCAGGCAATTGCCTCGTGAGGGATGTGCTCAGTGCACTTTCCCTAAGGAACAAGTAAAGCTTAGGTATTGGGTTGTATGAAAGAGAGATAGCCTGAAGTAGATTTCTTGCCTATAAAGCCTGAGCTGCTGGAGGGGGTGAAACGTGAACCATCAAAGGTGCCCTTACCACCGCTGACTTTTCGTGAATCCCCGTGTGCTCTGTTGTGAAAGCTTTCCTTCTCCTGCTCCTGTTCCCTGAGATGCTAAAGTAAGAGGAAGAGCTTGTGAAGAGGCCTTCCCACCCTAGGGAGTGAACAGTCTTGCTTAGGGATGGCCAGTATACTGGGGACAATCTTGTTTCATCACACTCTTCTTAAAAATAGTCTTTGCAAATTCCCCCAATCTTCTAATTCTGAATATTTAGTGGTTATCCTGGAAGGTACCAGCACAGGATTTCCACATTCAAAGGAGCACATCCCTTCCCCTCTTACCGTCATATTCATCCATGTCACAAAAGCCACAAGTGTGAACACTCGATTTCCAGAATGGTTCTATAACCTACCGCCCCCTTTTTTAAATAGGTGACAGGTGGAATTCACCTAGACAATGATGGTTTAGGCCAAATGACTCATTAAAGGTAAACACGCTAGCCAAGAGGAACCTGCAGCCTTCTGCCTCCGTGAGACAAGGACAGAATGTAGATTCATTATGTAGTTTCTGCCTTTTCACTTGTAGTCAGCACAAAAGTGCAGAAACATCCTCTTCTCGTTAAAGGCTTTGATGAATTATCTATCCATAGGGAACTCCATTCTCCTAACACCAACAGCTTGGAAAATTGACTTTGATTATGAGAGGGTAATCATTTTATTATCTTTTACTTACAGGATCAGTGATGCAATCAGAATCAAACATAGGAATAAACATATTCAATTCTAATAAGGAGATCTATTCACTTCCAATTTAAAGTCTCTGGATGTTTAATTGATTTCTATGAAATTATCTAGCTTATTGTCATTACAACTATGCTTATGGAGAACATTCATGCCTGTGACTCTGTCTTTTTTTTTTCCCCGAGACAGGGTTTCTCTGTGTAGCCTTGGTCATAGTGGACTCACTTTGTAGACTAGGCTTGCCTTGAACTCACAGAGATCTGCCTGCCTCTGCCTCCCAGAGTGCTGGGATTACATGCATGCACCATCACGACCAGCTCACATTCACGCTTGTAAGAAAACCTCCACAATATAATATCTATTGGGAAAAGTAGGATATACATACATATACATATATATATATATGTATATGTATATATATATGTATATGTATATATGTATATACTGTTATCTTCTAAGCTTTGAAAATGGTTATACGAATATATCTAGTAATACTAGAAGTAAATACAACAAAATATTATTTGTACTTACACAGAGATGTCAGAGGTACTTAAGTATTTGATTTCTTCCTTTGAATTTTGAGCTTTGTAAATGCTTTGCCACACACTGCACAGAGGTGATCAGTAAGGTAGACATCACCCACAGAGTCACACATCCCACAGTCGGTCAAGAAATGACTCACGGGCCTCCTCTGCTCTGCCTGCCCTGCCCAAAGCACAGTTTGTTACAGCAGTGTTATTTGCTTCAAAGCTCATAAACTCCTCTGCAATGAAGCACAAAACAGGAAGTCAGCCTTAGGCTCCAAGGACCAGGGTTAGTTCAAAAGGGATAAGACTTAACTTTCTTCCTTCTAAGGCAATGTGTTCTGTTCTACAAAAATTCAACTGTTTGAACATATTTTTTAACTTATTTTTGTCTGCTGAAGAAATTTTATTTGTAAAACACAAAAATGGTAAATTAGACAGATAAAATCCTAATTATTTGATCATCTTTCTCTGAATATTTATGAAGTAAGAATAGGAATTCATTCCCTGAGTCCTTGTAGTCTGATTTCTAAGATGTCACCAGTATCACTAGCTACTGTATATGTATGTGTCTGTTAATATGTACAGCATATATGAGAATGACTGTATCTACATGTATCTTTCAGTGTAAAGCTATAGAAACATATGTGCCTTATAACATTCAAACCAGCACCAAGCTATATAGGTTATATACATTTACTTGCAATGTACATATTCAGGGCACACAGAAGTTAAAACTTAAAACATGCCAAATTACACAAGTTATAAACACTACAGTGGTACTCTTGACTTTGACACTTTCCTTAGGGGTAGACAGATCACTGCCCTTTCAGAGCACCAGCGTGCAAGCCAGCCCACGACCACTGGGAACTCCGGTTCCAAGGGAACTGATAGCTTATTCTGGCCCTGTGGGCACCCCTAATCACGTAGCATAACACACATGGACACCCACACATACCCACAAATAAAATGTTAAAATAGAGGGAGGGAGGGGGGTTGGGAGGGGATGGGGATGGGGTTACAGCTGGGATACAAAGTGAATAAACTGTGATTAATAAAAATAAAACTAAATTTAAAAACTTCATTTAAAGAACATTATTTTTACTGTTAAATTCATCACCGTCCAGTAGCCTGTAGAGGAGTGAGAAATTGTATTCAAAGGCAGTGATGTTTTCTCTATTTCTTCAGCTGCGGGTGATTATGGGTATTTCTTGTCTTGTTAGTTTATGCCCTCTCATTGCTTTTATTAAATACAAAGTTTTCTAAAAGCTATTCCCACTTTATCACAGGCCACCTCTACCATGATCTAAACAAATCACTTCTGATTTTAATTCCTCTTATGTACTTGTGTACAACTATATTGGGGATTATTCAACAGAAGCATAATATGAGACATAGTTTGAACTCAAAATCTTTTGGTAGTTACCCTGAGAACAGTCAGGACTTCATGGGTGCATGTACAGAATCTCTTCAGTATGAGCAAGGCCTGAGCTCAATCCCCAACACACACAAAGAGACAAAAAAAGACAAAAGAGAACGGGAAAGAGTAAAGTTGATATTAGTCAGATATATTATGTAACCAAACATATCTAAAGTAGTATAAAACAGTACAGTATGTGACCATTGTCCAAGGCTGCTGTTCCACACTGCTCTCCTCAGACTGTTTAGAGGGTGATATGTATTTCACATGCAGGCCATATGTCAATCTGCACACCCCACTTCAGGGGCCCAGTCAAATATAGCTCATTGCTACTGTATTGGGAAGTTAGGTCTAGAAAATACACTAAAATTCTGCATTCTTAATTTGTCGATTTAAGAACCACCTTTTGGGGGTCTGGAGAGATGGCTCAGAGGTTAAGAGCACTGGCTGCTCTTCCAGAGGACCTGAGTTCAATTCCATGCATCCACATGGTGGCTCACAACTGTCGACAATGAGATCTGGTGCCCTCTACTGGCTTGCAGGAAAACATGCATACAGAATACTGTATAAACAATAAATAAATATTTAAAAAATATTCTAAAAAAAAAAAAAGGAACCACACTTCGACGCTAGGCAACGCCACTGCCTCCTTTTCTGCTCCCCAATTTGCCAGTTTTTTTGTTTGTTTCAAAACTATATTCTTCATCGAATTCTAATGAAGCAGTTCTCAACCTGTGGGTCATGACCCCTTTAGGGGATTGAAGAACCCTTTCATAGGGGTTTCCTAAGACCATCTGCATATCAATTCATTTATATTATGATTTATAACATTAGAAAAATTACAGTTATGAAGTAGCAACAAAAATGTTATGGTTGGGGGGTCACCACAGCATGAGGAACTGTATTAAGGGGTCGCAGCATTAGGAGGATTGAAAACCAGGCCTTAAACCTCTTTCTCAACTCACTATGATGGGGCAGTCTATGAAAAGACGAGCAAGGAACCTTGCCCTTCTCTTCTTTCCTTTTCCAGTCACGCTTTCTCTAGCAGACTGCTCCTTTCACACAGCAATGTTCTGTCAGTAAGTGACTAAGCTGTATCTGGTTGACAGTTAAAACTGACTGGTGTGCATCCACAGAAGCCTTTTGGATTAAATACTGAACTTTCTTACCAAAGCTTTTAAGATATATGGCATTCGAAGGTCTTTCAGGGTTAGTCATGGTTGCAATTCATAACAGCAACACTGAAACAGATTCTAGAATTACAAAATCAGCTGGACAAACTTTATCTTACAGTTCAAGTCCACACAGCAAGTAAACACATTCATTTTCATACTATTCCTACATCTATGCCACTTTAGGACATTCTACCAAGACAAAGACACAGTTAAGACTGTTTCGCTACCTCATCCCTTCTTATTGGAAGTCTATGACAAACAGCAAGTGAAGTATGCTGCTTCCAGAGGAATAAATATCACCTCAGAGCAACACAAGAATCTTGACATGGGAGTCTAAAATGGGCTCTAAGTGCCTAGTTAAGTGCCCTTCTGTCCAGCTCACACCATACCCAAATTCCAGCAAAGCTACAGAGTAACTTTCCTTCAGTATTGAGTTCACCCTTTCTTCAACATGTAGCCACTCTCAAGGAGAAAAGACCTGCTTATGAAGCTCAGTATGGGGACTGCTCCACTGCTCCAACCTTGCTTTCTTCCTAAACCTTGCTAACAAAAAAGTAAGGGTCATATCTCATCAAAGTCCTGAAGTGAAAATTCTTAGCAAAATGTATTTCTGAAGAAGACCATTCTCAAGTAATTCTACATGTGTCTTAGATAACATTTATATAAAATGTGAATAACATTATTTAATTATCCAGTTCAGAAAAACAAGCTGCTAGTGCTAGGACCGTTAAAAAGATATGTTACTCAGGGGAGATGAGGATACAATGTTAAATACCTGTAATGAAATATAAAGGCCACCGGAACAAGAACAGATGCCTTGACAGATGGTGTGCGATTTGCCTACCCAACATTCCTGCTTCTCATTTTGGAGGGTGATCCCAACTAAAATCCTGTGCTTCCTATGGCTTCCTCACAACTGCGACTTTGTTTAATCTAATACAAAGATCACTGAGATATGGAGGACTCTCCGATTTTCTAATATGATATAACTCCCCTCTGCTTCTTTTTCTTTCTGCTGGGAATATACATGTGATACCCAGAGGCGCTGCTGAACCCCCCTGAGCTTGAGCAGGAGGCCGGCTAAGAATGTTAGAGAAGAAGTAAAGGCAGAGCCTGGATCCCTCTAGTTTACGTGGCTCTTACATCAGTTCTGCGTGACCTACCTCTGACCCAGATACGAGGATAAAAATGAATCTTTGTACTAAACACTAGCTCAGCTCCCTCCGAGGAGTGTTCTAGCCAATAGGGGAACCTAGATGTCGCCTTAGCCACAGATCCACAGGAACCTCAATGGCAGAAATGACATTCTGTTTTAATCTTAAAAATGAATCCAGAACCTCAACCAAAATCCTGGTGGTCTGGCATGTTTTTAAAGTAGAGAGATAATATCGTCGAAATAATAGCAAAATCATGTGAGGGGCCTCAAAAAACTATGTACCACCCTATCATCCACATATAGATCAACTGGTCAGCGGGTCATATCAGGTTCACCATGAACTTTTGTAAAGAATATTTTACTGGAACTCAATGGCACCTTCATTGGCTGATAGTCTAAGGTTGCTTTGGTGGCAGTGACAAAGCTGAGAAGTCGCAGCAGAGGTAGTGATAGTGAGCTATTTATTAATTGGCCACTTACAGGAAAAATGCTGCTTTATCAAACATTTATGGAACAAAACCTATGGCTATTGACACTAAGTCGATAAGTACTATATATAACCTTCAATTCATTCAAACATTATTTTGCTCTTAAATTTATGTCAAACAGGAAAAAACACTTAAGGTTTTTATATTTCAATGTCTTTAAAATTAGGGACAAAGAAAGAGAGACT
The DNA here is from genome assembly GCF_907164565.1 of Psammomys obesus. Lineage (NCBI taxonomy): Eukaryota > Metazoa > Chordata > Mammalia > Rodentia > Muridae > Psammomys > Psammomys obesus. Next base: position 985,437 of record NW_026585504.1, read on the forward strand.
GTGAGACTGGGAGGAAAAAAGAAGAATGATTAAGGCTGCTCTAAGCGGCCATGCCCAGTTCAACGTCTGGCACGTTTTCTAGTTTGCCTAAGATGTCCTTTGACCGACAGTGCTAAGAAATGACATACAGGCCCACTTAGAGGAGCACTCTCCACGTGACCAGCAGAATGAGCTCTCATCCCAGCCATCTGCTGGCCCTGCTGACCAAATGCCAACCCATATGCGGTTTGAGCCCCCATTTCTGGGCAAACCCCTGACTAGGTACCAGGGCTCTTTCAAAAAAACCTCCAAGTATTTCATGAGCAATTAACCATGTTCCCTTTTATTGATGGTGAAATATTAGAGACCTACGCAAGATTTTTATGTTTTTAAGTTACGTGTCTTCTTGAGGCTGACTGTACTGTATACTCCTGGCTGACCAGAAACTGTCTATGTAGACTAGGCTGGCTTCAAACCAGGTCCTTCTGCCTGACTCCTGAGCACAGGCATTATAGATATGCACATTAAGCTTAGTTTAAAACATATTTTAAGTCTTATTTAAGTCTTACTTAAGCTTCTAAAATTCTATCTGCTAGTGTGAGGCCTGTTTATGTAAGGATTTAAACAGTAAAAATACTAGCCTTGCTGTCAAATATATGTTGGGAAACTGATTGTATTAAACTCCAATAGTCCTGCTAGTGTTTGGCTTCAGACACTTTTAAAGAACCATTTAAAATAAAAGGATATGGACCTGGATAATGGTGATAGAATTTCCTTAACACTGAAGTTATATTGAAATAACAGAGACCTGTACACAGCTACCTCACAGTGTGCTTCACAGAGTCCTACTCCCAAGCTCACCTACTGGCATGGGCTAGGAATGTGACAACATGAGCAGGGGTTCTCTACCAATCCCAAATTAGGCATCAAGACTGGCACTCAGTCCCTGTGTTGTTAGGTTCAGGGACATGAATGTGTTTCTGCTTGAATGCGGATGTGGCTGCATCAAAGGCCTCTGTTGGAGATTCCTAACAGGGAAGTATCTTTTCCACTGTGTCCTCCTCCGAAGAGAAACCCAGGAGGTTGGGCTTGCCAAAGAAGTGTGTCCATCTACGAGCCTGTGTTCTAAGTTATGAACATGTTCTCCGTCCCCAGGGGCCTAGAGATCTGCACTGGGGCAGCTTACCACACTCCCAATTAAGGTAAAAAAATCACATCTAAATTCTGACTCCGGGAGCCAGAGATGCTTTAAATGGGCGGATGGCAGGCCTAGCTCCACATGACCTCAGCTTCAGGAAGAAGCAAGTGCAACTAGAAAAGCAGCTGCAGAGCTCTGAGTACCTGAAGAAGCCCGTTCTCGAAAGAACAAGGCCTCCTTTGTAAGGGAGAGCACTGAGAAACAGACACTGTCCGGCTCACAGACATCATCAGTGAATAGCAAGGCCACACAGAAGCGGTGCCCCCCCAACCCGGAACCACAGTGGGAATCAGGACCAAGAAGGAGCTGGCTGGTGGCGCAGATGGCTTCCTGGTTACAGAAGCTCAGTAGGATACAAGTCCCACCTGCCAGCCACGTAGTACAGATAGGAGAGGAAGTAGTGGGGAAACTGGGACAAGGGTGGAGTAGGTGGAGTCAGGTCGGGAATTTGCAGCTCTAAGGACTTTAACATGCAGCCAGACTTCTTGCTCTGCTGGAAATGGCCTCAGGCTGGAGGACAGTTTGTGTGGAGCCCACTGCAGGCTACTCACTCAAGAATAGCTCTCAGAGTACTGCCAGGGAGGCATTGTGTCCCAGTGGGAACCAATAGACCAGCACTCAGCAAGGCTGGTGGCTCTCAAAACCCACTTGCTATGTCAGTACACTGTCCCCAGACAAAGAGAATCGGCTGGATGGACAGGTACAGAAAAAGATACTTTGAGAAGCTGACTTACACAATATAGGAGATGAAAAGCCCCACCGTCCACAGCCTAGAAGCTGAAACCAATTTGCATGGATGGCCTGAGAAGCAGAGACAATTATCTACGTCTCCATCCAAGTTCTAAAAACTGACCCCCAGAAACTCCAGTGTCCACGGACAGAGGACGGGCACGCCAGCTCATGCAGACTGGGCACGCATACTTCTTCCGTTTTCTCACTCTAGCAGACCCTCCCTGGATTGGCTCAGTGGTTCCCAGCCCTAAGGCTGTGACCCTTTAAGAACAGTTCCTCACGTTTGATGACCCCAACCATTAAATTATTTTCGTTGCTGCTATAAAGTGCTAATTTTGCTTCTGCTATGAATTGTAATGTAAATATTAGTGTTTTCCCAAGGTGTCTTTGTGGCTGTGACCCATGGGTTGAGAACCGCTGGATTAGCTTAGATAGTGCTTCCTCACAGCAGGCAGTGTGGTCAGCGTGCATCTGGTTTCTTCTGGAAACACCCACAAGGCAGCCTCAGAAGTCTTCAGCCTGGCACCCCTATCCCAATCAAGCTGATGCATAACATGACCACTATAGAGGCTTTGCTCCTTAGAAGCCGCTGTGGACAGAGCATTAAAATCTTTCAGTGTAACAACATATGCAGCCATATATGTCTATAAACCCTTTTTCACCTGTGACTCTTTTGAGGGCTAAGTGTGGCTGAGGGTCAGGTGTGGCTGACAAACAAGGCATCTGACAGACCAACGTCAGCATTAGACAGACCTGTGTCTGCCAACTCAATGTCAAATAAAGTCTATTGGCATCTTATGGATGGATTTTTGCACGTTATTTACATGCTAAAATGATAATAAGATTTTTGGAGGAGGCAAAGCACCATTATGATTCATTTTCCTGATGTCCTTTTTACCTTTTACAAATGTAACACCTATAACCTTAAGGTGTTTCCTAACACACTGCTTTTAGAGAACAGTACTCAAGACTAAAGGTGACTGAGGCTTTGCTGTGGCCATTGAAGACTTTATGCCAGTAACTGACCTACTAGGTACACAGGTGACCAAGACCTAGCCAATAGGGGCAAAAGACTAAAGGTGACTGAGGCTTTGCTGTTACCATTGACGACTTTATGCCAGTAACTGACCTACTTGGTCACACAGGTGACCAAGACCTAGCCAACAGGGGCAAAAGAAAGCCTGAAAGTGACTTATCTGAGCAAACCAGTCAATCAGTCACCCTTAAAGAAAAAGAGAAACAAGGAGAACATGCCTTCCCAATGCTTTTGCCATCCTGTATTGAAATGTCGCCAGCAGAAGCCACAGGGCATGGAGCTTTGGTAGTCACCTTACCTTTACGAAGATGTAAAAGCTATGGCCACTGATGCTAGAGCATTGGAGTTGGATTAAAATAAGACCTCGCACCTCCAGATTTTGTGTTAAGCAAAAAGGAAACATACTTACCAGTGATTTTTAAAATGTTACAGTGCCCGTGCAAAAACCCAAACCAAAACCAAACAAAAATCCAAGGAAGAATTTGATAAAACACAGATTCCCTTTAGCACATCTAAGTAGTTGCCTGAAATTTCAAATTCCTGATAACACCTACACAAGCAAGCAGACTCAAACAGGAGTACTTGCATACTGCTGTGCATTTTGCTGAAGGCATTGCCAGCAGTCATAATAGGCGGCATCAGACTGCTCATCAGCAGGCAGGCTGTCAGCAGCTGGGGGCACAGCCACAGCCGGACAAATGGGAATTTAGGTCCTAGAAACCTGTCCTCCTACCAAAAAGACAATAGTTATGGGAGTGAGGGAGCCGGAGAGATGGGTCAGCCATAGTGCTGACTGCTCTTGCAGAGGCTCAGGGTTTAATTCTCAGAACCCACATGGTGACTCACAGCCGTCTGTAACTCCAGTTCCAGGGCATCAAACTTCCTCGTGTAGCCTCTGGAGCACCAGGCACACACTCAGACATGCAGGAAAAAAACATTCACACACATATAATAATAATAATGATACTATTACCAATAATTCCTTTGCAAAATAAAACAACTGTGAGGATAAGAGAACAAGAAACGCATGCCCTCTGCTCATATGAATTCCTTTGAAAGATACTGGGGTGAAAAAAAGTAAAGGCACCTTTTCCTGCTACTTAAAATGTACAGCCAGTGCTATGCTAGTGTCCTGGGCTAGAGAGGTGGCGCAGCGGTTGCCTATTAAGGCTCTGGCTTTGATCTCCACTCCTGCTTCCTGCAAACAATTTCCAAAGTATTGCTGACTACAGACTCGATTACAAAATCCTTTCTTCTCATAGGTGACATCGTCAGATGAATGTGTCATGGAACATGTTTGGGAGGTGTTATGTATTATTTAGCTGTGAGTCAACAGAAGGCATCATGAATTGCAAATCATGATGCCAGAGAAAGTATTTTTTACGTGATGCAAATGTATAGCATTGCTCAGATTCAAACTCTTCGCTGGGCTGCGCACTCAAGTGAGCTACGTGAAGAAAGACTGGCCACTTACACTGCAGAGATCATGACACACACACACACAAAAATAGCGCCCGCCTATGTCATGGAACTACAGTAAGAACAGCATGTGTTCCTGCCTCAAATAACATTTATATGCACCAAGTTTAAACAATAAAAGAAGCTTAGACCATTCAAATGCCTTCCAGCATGAAGGAGGACATCATGAGGGAGATATGAAGGGCATGATGAAAGACAGCTATAGTCTAATAAATGTAGGCAGCCTGGAAAGCTGGGAGAGGAATGGAACCCTACAAAGCCCCTAGAAAGTTAGGCAGGACTGGAGTGCCCTGGATTAGCCCTGAGAGCCCCTCTCTACCTTCAGAAGGATGACTGAAAGGAAGCACATTTGGGGTTGTCACTAACTCTGGCAACTGTCGAGAACAGTAAGGAGATGTCATTACTGGAGTCAGAAAGCTGTGAAGGAAGCACCTTAAATGCAAATGCGAGTGGGCCTTAAGGAACTAGGTGACATAAATGTGATGCTCAACTCAAAGTGAAGAAGTCTTCTTCAGTGTTAGAACACTCACTAGGACAGAGTAAATTCTTCTATTCAATGTTCAAAACACAAAGCCAAAATAATACAAATTCTAACTTCCAAGGGAATTCCAACAAATGACTTGTGCTTATGCAAGAGGTGCCAAGATTAATACCAAAAAACTATGAACTGCAGTGATGACTGCATCTATTCTTAATCTTACCAACTATTCCCTTTCCCCCTATCGAGAATCTACTCATGTTAACCTGATGTATTAAAATGTAACCAAATTTGGTATTCGTATCAACCAAATGAAAAACCCTCAGAGTCCAGAGGACTTAGATGGCTTGGAAGATGGAAAAACACAAATGTGAACCACATGAATGTTGGCGGGGGCCAAGGAGATACGTTTCCCACGTGCCTTAATCAGCAGATGTATGTCATCACACGCACTGTGGGTGTACATAAGCATACACAAATACAGCAATGGATTGAGATGCAGCTGTCAAGCAAACATTTGTCTTACTTCCATGATTAACAGAGCTAACAGAGAAACCCTCAAAGCAGAGAAACACTGTCCACAAAGCAGGGTCTCAAGAACCAGCACAATATTCCTGCTTGACCCAAGTGTTATGTGCTGTGAAGCAGTGATTTACAAAGAACAAAAATCAGCTGTCTTCCCTTCTAAGAAAGTAAAAGCTGAAGGAACAGAACAGTTTGCATTTCAAACACCCCCTACAGGCCACAAGTTAAGGGCTAGAGCCCATGCCTGCTAGAAAGAGTGAACACTCTTAAGAGGTAGGGCCCAACAGAGGCCTTAGGTCAATGAGTGTTCAGCTTTAATGGGGACAGTGGAATCCTGTCCTTCATCTTCTTCACTTTTGCTTTCTATTCACAGGTGAGCACAACCCATAAACAATAAGGCCAGGCACTCCCACACTAAAACCTCTGAAGCCAGGAACCAAAATAACTCTGTGTCTTTACATGCTGATTGTCTGAGGTTAGCGTAATAGAAAGCTGGCCGACCCAGAGTCAGTACCAGTATTTTCGACAAGCTCTATTGGCAGGAACTAGACGATGCCTGCACGAGCTGCTTCCTATCCTGTCTAAGCCCATGGGAATGAGACCAAAGGGTAGGACCTGGAAGACGGAGTGGAAACCCAGTCTTGGATACCTGGAGCGCCTGCCTCCTCAGGACATCCAGACTTATCATACAGCTATTTCTAAAGTAAGCTTGGCAGGCCCCCTTAGCCTGGCTTATGAATGAACTAAGGTGGGAATAAAATTATATCTTTGAATTAATCTGGATTTAAAGGTTATGGCTTTTTGTAAGTGTGGGCACTGGCAACAAACCACAAGAATTCTAAAAGAACATGTGGTTCTGCCATCCACAGAAACCACAGATGTGTTAGTGTCACAATGGCTGTTGTAGTGTTCTGTAGTGCTTCTTAGAAACGCTAGAGCCAAATAAGCTACCTGCTAGGTATTAAAGTGCTTAGTGTGTGCGTGTAAAGATGCGGAGACACTGCTCCATCACAACTTATGATACTTTTGGAGCTGTTTTACAAGATAATTTTCCTAATTATTTTATTATTATTTTATGCAGTAATGAGTATGAGTCTATGAGAGATCCACAGGTCTCTTGAAAAGTCAATGACTCCAAGGACAAAAGTGTTACCCATCTCCTCAAATGAGTTAGTAGGCTCAGATGACAGGACAAGGCAGTGGAGCTATTCCACCTTTCTAACTTAGGTCCTGCTTCACAAAACAGGCAGCAAAGTACCCACACCTTCAAAGCACCAGGGCAGGTGACACAGGACCAAGACACAGATGTTTGTAGTGAACCAGCCTCACGTGAAAATTGACAACAGTGGCAGACAACTGTTCCAGAACAATTTTACTCCAGAGATCTGAAGGGCTGTCTTAAAGAGCTAACAGCTACAACTGAATGCCATTTAAAGTTCCTAGCCAGAGTGATTTGGAGTTCTCTTGAAGACAGGTGTGGGAGAGAAGTGGGTACACATGCTGGAAGGAGACTAAGATCTTCACTAGCTCACTGTAATAATCTCAACACGACACATCACGAGTCTTCCTAGGCAAGCGTTGAGAGACAAAAGGAGTGGTGGTCCATGGCACACAGATGTGTTGTCCTGTGCAATGGCTCTGCCTGAGAGCATTAAACCAGAGGCACTTAGTGTAGCCGTGATTAGGTAATTAAAGAAGTGTCTCTGCAGCAGCATAACAGCACAGAGAAATGTTTTTCAGACTAAGGGAAAAGGCAAGAATTAAATCGCATACATGTACAAGCAGACAGCTGCAATTCTCTACCTGTCCCCATATCCATACCTGCATTAGCTTCCTGTGGTTGCCACAGTACATTAGCACAAGTTGGCTGCCTTCAAAAAATAACAAGGCACTGATTCTCCTGTGGTTCTGAAGGCCAGATGTTCCAAGTCAAAGCGGCAACCCTGACAGTCACTCTCTACAGAGGCGCTGAGGGACATTCCACTCCCTGCCTTGCCAACTTCTGTCCTTGGAGACATTCCTTGTCTTGAGGTCACATCAGTCCAATCTCTATTTTTATCATCACACTGCTTTCCTCGCTTCTGTGGGTCTCCCTGAAACTCCCTCTGCCTCTCCTTATATGGATAGAGATGACTTACTTAGCACCCCCCAAAGTTACTACTCTAGAAAATCCTCAATTTAACCATATGCTTTGTCAAATGTGGGTTTCAGGCAAATTTTGACCTAACACAGCACCACTTGTGACATGAACTTCTGGTTCTTCCCATCAAGAGATGAAACCTATCTTTTTACTTATGACCTGGACTAACTCTGGGACTTGCATTGCTGGTATAATGCAGAAGAGCCGACCTTGTACCAACTCCTAGTTTTGGTCACTTGGCTCATCCACTAGTGGAAGCTGGGAAGATGGTGCAGTGGCTGAGAGAACTCACTGCTCTTGCAGAAGACCTGCACTGCATTCTGGCAGGCACATGATGGATCACAACTTTCAGAACTCTAGCCTTAGAGGATCCAACACCCTCTTCTGGTCTTCCTGGGTACTGTATGCAGATGGTACACATACATACATGTAGGAAAACATTCATACATAAAAATAAAAACAAATAAATGAAAAATAATAAGAGCCCTCTTACTCTCTTCTTGTCTCTTTTGAAATCCTACCTCTGTCATGTGAACAGGCCTGAACCAGCCTTCTGTAAGAAGGGAGGAGCCTAGGTCAGGTGCCCCACTCAAGTGGAAGTTTCTGTGTTCCTGAAGACTCAGATGTGTCATGTGATGTTTTTCGAGAAGTTGGCTTGTGAGAGGGCATGTGATGTTTTGCTGAAAGCTGTCTCGTGTGAGGGCTGTGACTTTGGCCAGCTGACAATATCCGTGGGTGGACTCTGAGGGAAGGACATATATAGAAGCCAGACAGTGAGACAATGCTCTCTGATGGACATCGCTACATTGGTGTTCATGCTTCGACACTTGACTTCACAGACAGCAATGTTCCTGAGAGCTTCTCAGGCAATCCAGCTGAGCCTTGCAGCTTTCACTGACTTGTCCTGATCCGCTGAATCGTGCTGGCTCATGTTGCTGTTTTGTGCTGGTTTTTGAACTGGACTGCTGGTATCTGGACAACAGAGAGTGGACTCACCCTGAAGAACTACTTCTAAAAAGGTCTACAACCCCCTTTTCCAAATAGCCTTGTTTTCTGCCTACAGTGGGTGGAAGGGAGATAGAAGCATTGAAGAAACCTAAATAAAAATAGGTTCGGTAAAAAAAAATCTAAGCTTATACCCCAACTTTGGCCTATATAAACTTCATGTGTGAAGGAGGTGGCTGTCTCAGACAAAGCAAATACTAACCAAAGCATCAACTGGCATGTGATGGGCCAGCTGAATCAGTCCTTTACAACTAGTCAGAAGCCTCACAAACCAATGAAGAACAATAGATACTTAATGTTCAAATCCACTGACAGCAGTACTATAGGACATTTCCCTTCTGGAAGAAAGACAACAACCATTACTACTTACTGCTGGTCTGAGAGCACTTCAGGACTGAGTGCACGCCATTCTGTAAATTCAAAGTGGAGCCTCACGTAAAAGAAAAGTTAAACTTTTCAGTTAAATTATAAGAATTTACTTAAACACTCACTTTATTAATTACCACATAAATCCAAAAGGTGCCGAAGAGACTGTTCTACTAGCAACCTGAGGCTTATTACATGAGGTTTCAACAGCGTGTAGGCAGAAACTGTGTTCGGTACATGACCAGTATTAGCTTTTCTTCAGTGTGCCAAAAATCATTTGATTTTCATCTTCAAAATTTAAAAGTAATCTCAATTGGATTCGTAACGGTGATTAAACTAGTTGAAGATTAAAATTTTTCCATGACTTTCTTTCCTGACTAGAAGTAAATGGACTTGAAGTTCAAGTTTCTCAAAAATATTTTGAAAATGTCATTTTGTTCTCCGTGATATTATATGGCATTCTTTTATAGCATTTTAACCGAATTCAGTTTGTAATGGGAAATGAACACAATTCTCCTGGGTGTTTCTGGAAAATGTGGGAGAGTTCCTCTCAGAAGAGAAAAAGGAAAGATCCATGACTAGAAACAGTGGTTAAACAGAGCAACACCCGTGTACGGTCAAGCCAACACCTTAAGATGAAAGGCCAGAGTGGGCAAGCTTGCTCACAGGGACAATTCTCCATCTGGAGGGTAATAAAGTGCCATTCAGCACCAGTTTTCAGCTGTAACAACCTCCAAATGCCAACAACGCACATATTTCAGTCCTTAACAAGATAAATTAATACTTAGGAGTATGTTTCTGTTCTCATATTTCACACGGATAAAATCATAAGAATGTATGAGATGATTACTAATAAGAACTTTAATTTCACAGAAAGTTCAGGCGTGAATCGTCTAGAACCACACAGTTAGGCTGTGAACCCATGGAGAGCCACTCTAAAGCACCCTGTCACCTCTCTGCTTTGTTTCCAAAAAGCCAAGTTCCAGACAATTGCAAGCTTTTAAAAAAACTGAAAGACTGTGGGCTTTTACTTTTAAAAAAAGCAAATATTACACATCCAAACAGTGCTGGCACAGTCACAAGAGGCCTTGAGAATTATCTGTTCCAACCTCCCACTGGCCAATGTCTCTCTCAGCTGGTCGGGCTCAGAGGTCAGAGGCCGAGCTGCATTATCATCACATGAGGCTTCTAAATGCATCTGAAGACATTTGAGAATCACTAAACTTACTCAGAACCCCCACTGAAGTCATTTACTGGCAGGAAGCCTTGACTTGTTGTAAGAAAAGTCTCTTCTAGGTTAATTTGAGCAACCATAAAGAATGGCTCAGCAGCATTCCCTTCAAATAAAGTCTCCCAATCCATTTATCCTCTCTGGGATCATCAAGTCAATTTTTAACCTTTCCTTCTAGAATTTCGATCCCATTAAAGACTTTGGTTGCTCTTTGAATCTTGTGTAATTTTTGACATCTCTAGGGATGTGACAGAAAATACATGATACCAATTAAATTTCATTTCCAGATCAACAACAAATATATATTAAATATTACAGATGGCATGTTTGTGCTAACATGTAATTTAGACATTGATAATACAAAATTCAGATATAACTGTATATTTATTTATTTATTGCAAAAAAGTACCTTTAAGCTTGCCAAAACCCACACAATTCTATTTCAGATCTCAAAATGCTACATGCATCAGAATTACCAGGAGACTCTTGGATCCCAAACCCAGAATTTCAGCTCCTGGTGGGGCCTGGTAGAGGTGGGGGTACTTGCGAATCTGGATTTGTAGCAGATGCTCTCATCTGGGGACCTACTCTGACCCCTAAGTCAGACACAGCATGAGGAAGAAGTACCCCAACACACTGAGAAAAGCCAGCTACCCTGATCACACTCAGAAGAGGAGGTGAGCCACATCTGCGTTTACTGATGACTCAAGTTCTATTATCATATGAAAGCCTGAACTTCAGGAGGACCAGATGAAGAAGTCCTCTTGAAAATCAATTAAATTATCGCCTTCAAACAAATCTGGCATGTGTCCCACAACTCATCTTGTATTTTCATTTCTACTGAGAGAATTTGTTCCTCATTCTTGGGAAAAATCTTGGAAAAGGATTCCATCCTCAATGCTGTTTCTTAAAACTGAGCTCCTCAGAATGGCAATTATTGTTTTAACCTCTGAATTGTCTTTAACTTTCAAGGCCTGGTAAGTTTGGCAGCTCCATGAGTCTGACAGTTCCTCAAGCACAAAACTTGGTAGAAAGCCTGGGGCACATCTGCTGCCTTCAGCTAACAGGGTCCCTCGCCGCTCTCTCTCCTATACGTATACTCACTCACTGTTACCATCAGGGCCCCTGCACGTTACTAACCCTTCTCTCACAACCTTGTTCCTATGCCCTGAAGTTTAGTCCAACTTGATAAACAGGAGAGACCACATGAAACACAGCTGAGTTATCACAACTGGAGTTATCTCAGACTGCCTAGCCTTCTGCTGACCCTTTAGTTGACTAGGTCTGTTCAACATTGGTGATCAAGTACAAAAGGAAGTGCAAATGAGCAGAGCCAAAACCAGCAAAAATGCTCGTCTGACCCAGAAATTTCTGACCACAAGTGAGGGTTCATAATTACAATCCAAGGTTCTAGACTCTAGAATCTAAAGGGAAGACTGTATAGCATCATCATGGCCTAGATAACTAATGTAGGCCCAACTCTGATTCTACTGACTGTCAGGATGGCACTATAAGCCTTGTTCCTACCAAGGCCCCGTCTAGGGAAGGAGCTCACTCATTTCAGGATCCTCCTGGCTTTGCCTCGGCTCACCACCACCCATTCCTGAGGCTACTCTAGGCATCTACTGACTCATCCCCACAGCCCCGTCTTCAGGACTGTGTGCAGTGTTGAGCACACTAATGAATGCTTTCGTTTCCTTTTCTTTCACGCATAGCCAATTTTGTTTCTCATTTTGCTTTGGGTTTGGTACTTTTAAAGGTTTTGAGTTGTATGTATGCTGCTACTGTTTGCAAGGAGAAAAATAAAGACATGATTGACAGACTGACATGCCAATTGCAGCTTCCCTGACAGCGGGAAGTACAGAGGGGATAAGTGTAAGGGCAAGATGAGCAGGAAGAGGGGAGGGTGTCTCCATTTACTGCAGCTAAAAACCATTTCTGGTGTCGAGGAAATCAGAAAGTGTCAGTCAAGGAACCATCTCTTTTGTAGTTAAATAATAAGCCTAAACCAGCAGAAATGTCTTAAATTTTTCATTTACTTCCTCTTTTGCTTATATTTCACAGAAACCAGGATATGTCTGAATATTTCTTTTACAGGTTATTTTTCCTTCTACAACCAGAAGAGAAGGGAAATAAAGGATGGCTTCTGGCTGGTTCAGGGGTGTCAGTGAATGTCAGTGAATTCAACAATGCTCTGCCACTAGGACGACACTTGGTAACAAAAATGATGTGCAGTGGTCCATCACAGCAGACAGGAAGGGAAGACGATGATGGCCAGGCTTGTTGGACAGAATTCATAATTTTACCTTCCCTTACTCTCTCACCATTCTGTGAGGACCTCAACAACAATGACAACAAAATACAATTAATTAGTAAGAGAAGTGACAGGCCATGAAATGGAAAAGAAAATGTCAGTGGCAAGGAAGAATAGCAGATTGAGACAGAAAATCAGGGGTGACCCATCCTACAGAGTAATCAAAGAGGAGCATGGCAGACCAGAACTGGTTGCAGTAGGTGGGTGTGGCTTGGAGCTGACAACAGGACAGGAAGGAAGCTTAGAGACAGTGTAGAATACTGCACTATGCTTACAAGACAGCAAATGTGCAAAGCTGGGCTGATAAATCTACGCACACCAGGCATGCCCAAGCCCAGTTCCTTGACTGCTCAGATAGCACACAGAATAGAAGGGCCAGGCACGACGCCGGAGAAAAGTGGCAGAGAAAAAACAGTATTCTCATGGATGTATTTATGAGCTTTACTTATCAATATTACAGTCAAGTCACTGAAGACACAATCCTAAAACACAGAATCTTGGGGGACACTTCCTGCATTTTCCCATTTTCCCCAAGAACTGAATCATAAAAGTTCTCTGCACCATGTCCCCACAAAGAAACTGAGCAAAGAGGTATTGCTGAGCTCCCTGGTTCATTATCATTAGACCACAATCTCTTTTTCTTTTCCTTTTTTTATGTTCAGGGTCTCCCTGGACATAAAAATGGGTAGCTCTGGCTGGCCTGGAACTCACTATGTAGGGTAAAATATTCATGAAATAGTCATTTGTCAAATAGGTCCACAATCCTTCTGCAAATTGATTGGTAGTAAAAGGCAGCTGCAACCCAAAATACAGCAATGACTACAGAAGATTTCCAAACAGAAGTTTCTAGAGGCCAGTTACCTACAAGGATTAGCACAGAGGACAGCAATCAGTCTGTTTCACTATGTCTTCTTCACTATTTTCCTTTAAAAAAATCACGTACACACATTGCTATTATTTAGAAAACAAAATGCTTCCCTATCAAAGGTCTGTTCAACATAGGCAAGCAAGCCGATTCCCCAGAGGCACAGTAGGGCACATTTTAAGATGAACCAGAAAGTCCATTGTATGTAATCTGCCCTTGAATGCCACCATTTATAGCATGGAAAATGGACTAAAAGGTTCAGTGAGGAGGAACTACGAACAACTTCCTCTTTCCTTTTATGCCCTGGAAAATCACAATGACATGGAATGTGTAATGAAAAACAGTCAAGACAGCAGCTCTCCAGAAACGTGGCACTGCTTGGTGATGCCACCATCTGTGCCAAGGACTAGTGTGGCAAGGTCAGACTTGCAAATCAAAGGACATGGTATTCCCCGGGCTCCTGCTCTGCAATACATGGACACACAGAAATGAGCACACAGAGGGACGACCCTAAGGTAACTCTACTTTCTTCTCCCTCCCTGAGACCAGCAGCACCTACATCAGTCAGCACAGTCAGCTCAGGCCACAAGGAAAGCACATTTGTACCTGGAGAACCATCCTCCCTGGCTCTGAGCTGTTCACCTACACTGATGACCACAGCTGAGTGTTAAACAGAATATGCCACTGATATGCCTACTGACAACTCGCTCTTTTTACACCATCCTTGTCTGTACACACCCATGCTGCTCTAAGCTGTGGCCTGCACTACTGTGGGCACTCCCTACTGTGGGCACTCCCTACTGTGTCCAGGCCCATCATTCTCTCTAGCACAAACCCAGTTACTACTCTATCTCCTAACCAACACTGTTGTTGAAATTATTCACAAAGCTTAGCTCTCGTGCTACTGCGCTCTTGATGAAAAATTTGCTTACCACTGCCCACCACAGCTTGGCAGTACGAGTGTTCTCCAAGCCCAGCTAAATCATCTATTACTTATCATTTTTAAAAAGTTAAGAAAGTGCTAAGCATACCTATAAATCTAGCACTCTGGAGGTTGAGGCAGGAGGAGTGCCAAAAGTTTGAGGCTAAGCGCCACAAGGAGAGCAACAGAACCAAACAAGCTGAGCACAGAGGTCTTTTCTGAGACTGATACTCCAAACAAGGACTATTCATGGAGATAACCTAGAACCCCTGCACAGATGTAGCCCATGGCAGCTCAGTATCCAAGTGGGTTCCATGGTAATGGGAACAGAGACTGTCTCTGACATGAACTGATTGGCCTGCTCTTTGATCACCTCTCCCTGAGGGGGAGGAGCAGCCTTACCAGGCCACAGAGGAAGACAATGCAGCCAGTCCTGATGAGACCTGATAGACTAGGATCAGAAGGAAGGGGAGGAGGACCTCCCCTATCAGTAGACTGGGGAAAGGGCCTGGGTGGAGAAGGGGAAGAGAGGGTGGAATTGGGAGGGGAGGACAGAGGGAGCTACAGGGGAAATAAAAATTGAATAAATTATAATTAATAAAAATTAAAATTAAAAAAAAGAAAAAGTTTGAGGCTAGCCTGACTTAATGGAGTCAGACCCAGTTCCAAACCTCAACACACAAACACACATACACACACACCAAAAATTAAATACAAATTTGAAAACCTCATATAGTATCACTTACTTTGGGGGAAATTACCTCAGATTAAACCAACCCTGTTAATATTCTAGAATCAGGTGGAAGAAATTTTTGGCCACTTCACTATCTTTATCTTTAGACTTTAGGACTAATCATACTGGTTTTTAATTAAGCATTTGCATTACATAATTTTCAGTGTGGTATAAAAGTTGCAGGATGACATATTTTGTCTCAGATTTATGTTTATAGATGACAATATCTGGCAGAATATTTTATTTAATGTATGATTAAATAGATTCACACTAGCTATGGTTAACTACATAAGACCTGCAGAAGATCAAACCAGATAACATTAGGTCTAGCATGTAATGGGAATGGCTCATGACTGCCTACCCCTAACTAAAAATCTGTGGACAGCTGAGGGCTCCTGGAGAGGGGACAGTCAGGGTTTTTAAGGGTACAGCTACTGTCATGTCAACCATACTCTGGAGATTGTCTCAGTACAAACTAAAGTCAGTGGTTATTGAATGGAAAGGAAAGAAAAGAGGACATGAGTTTTGGGAAATAGCAGGGTATGGGTGGATTGGGAGGAGTTAAGGTTAGACAGAGGTGAATATGATCAAAATATACCACACGAAATTCTCAAAGAATACAAATAGGTATTTGAAAGTAGGAGCTTAATAAGCATTTTATTAGTAAAGAGATGTATGCCTAGAAGTGCTGGTAGGAATTGGGATTTCCTTCCTTACCCTACATGGCAAGGCACCTGAGCCGGCAATCCACAGATGAGGGTTCCTAGGGAAAATCTCTCGAGTATATCTCAGGGTACAACGCCGGGCTGCCAACATGTATGGAGATACACACACGGTACAGACTTATATCCCTCCATGTGTGGTATCAACAGTATACGAACGACCAGGTCAGGAACGCAAGAAGAAATGCCTCGCATTTAACCTCTATAACGCAAGCCTGTGTGCTTCGACATGGCCATCATCATTTGAATATAATCTTACACATGTTGATCATGGGGGGATTATATACATATAGAAACATACAAAACTAGATTTTTTTCATTTCTTCTGTATGTAAGGTATACTGCAATAAATAAAACAGTGAAGAAAAGTGAGGAAAAAGTATAGTACAGAGATGTTCATGTTTTAAAATTCTTATTTAGTCATTATTCATTCTGTCTCTCTCAAGAGATGATGTAATGATCTATATTTGGAAAACACAGTAAATATATCATTAATATGTGATTTAGGCAACTTACTAGAATAAAAAATGATCTTCTAGACTTGGAAACATATGGAATGATATATCATAGTACCCATCTGTTCACTACTGGGAAAACAAAACATATTTTACTTGTTTATGTAAAAGAAGTTATCTTTTTTAAATGCTTTTTTAGTTTCTTTTGAAATTAATTATTCACTTTACATCCTGATCATAGCAACCTCCCTCCTCTCATCCAAGTCCCACCCTTTCTCCCCTTTTTTCTTTTCCCCCTCCCCTACTCTACACCCTTAGAAAAGGGAGGCATCCCCCCACAACCCACCCCAGCACATCAAGTCACATCAGGACTGAGTGCATCCTCTTCCCCTGTGGCATGGCGAGGCAGCCCTGAAAGAAATTATCTTATTCTTTATGTTTTGTTTTTCCAGGCACACTCTTAACCAAAACCATAAAACCTAAAACACAGTGGAAAGAAAGAGCATTCCACCACTGAACTCATCTAAAATTGTGAATTTCCATAGAAACTCCCATAGAAAACTTTGGCTCGTCTGGAGTAAGTGCCTCCTCCACAAATTTCAAAGGAGGCCAGGAAAGTCCTGCCTGGGTGCAGTGTTGCATGGGCAGAGGAGCACTTAGTCAGCATCTCATCCCTACAACAGAAGGACATCTGTGTTCACGATGCACGAATGGGAGGTTAAACACCGCCTCATACCGTTAGCTCTAGTCTAAGTCCAAAGCTCATCACAGAGCTCTTGTTATAAATATTCTCAGGTTCACATGGAAAATAAACACGAGACAGAACACAAAGAGTGAAGCCTAGATCTAAGAAGCAGTACCTGTGCTCTTACCACTACCAGATCATATGATGTAGCTTTTAGCTGCCTGTGGGGATAATGTAGCCTTTCATGCTGGAAGATGCTTCCTCGCTCTGGGAGGGAAAGAATAGTAGGAAGAGTTTCAGGCTTAGAGGATTAATTACATACAGATCATTTTAATGTTTTTTTGTTTTGTCTGTGCCAGTGTATCTGCTCATATACACGATCCATGGTGCAAACAGAAGAATCTGTGTTTAAATGAGTAACGAGATGGATTCTGGCTTGTGAAATGTGGCATTAATTTGAAAGCTGAGGATCCCTTGGGAATCAAGGCCTTGGTAGCAGAAGTGGGTCACTGAGCATGGACACATGGTTATAGCCAAGCCCTTGATTCCCACCATTTCTGCTTCCTGGTCTACCACCACATAAAGTCTGCCTTTCATTCCCACCAGCATAGACTTTGCTATGACTTTCCCATTGTGACGGAAATGAGACCCTCAGAAACTGTAAGCCCAATTAAGTCTCCTATCTTCACTGGTTTCCATCTGATATCTTGTTACAACACTGTGGAAAGGAATTAATACACCCTAATGGAAGGGGCGGTAACCAGAAGAAATGATAAGAAGACCCACAGGGTATTGGGAAAGTCCTTTTTCTTTAATACGTCACCTGGGAAGCATCTATTTCCTGAAAATAAAAGAAGCTGTTTATTCACTTACAATTTGTGTAGTTCTCCAAATGTGTATTAAATACACTTCAATAAAGAGAGTTTTACACATAAACCAATTAAAAGAGGAGTCCAGGCATCTAAGCAACAGAAAATATTTGGCCTTGAAATGCAGAGGCAATTCCAGGCTGTTAAACTGTCCTTTGAACTCTACTGGGAAGGTAAGTTAATAACAGGATCCAGGCTGCTCATAAAAGATACCAAAAGCAGTGAATAGGAATTTAAATTTCATTCTTCCTTAAGAAGAATATGTTCAGGAAGTGAATCTTGCCTAAGCCTTTCTTGCTGAAGTCATGATATAAACCAGCTGATATTTGCAAAGGGCATTTATGGGATTATTTGTCCAACATCCCATCACTATACCTCAGTACCCTTCCAGCCAAGGCTAAGCAGCCCATGGCCCCACACAGGCTTTGAGATCAATGCAAGGCCATTTGTTGTCTTCCAAGAGACTTTAGAAAGCAGCTCATTGACCTAATTGACTAGGATCAGAAGGAAAAAAAAAAAGTCCTCCCCTATCAGTGGACTTGGGGAGGGGCATGCATGCAGAGGGTGGAGGAAAGGAGGGATTGGGACAGGAGGAGGGAGGGAACCATAGGGGGGGATACAAAGTAAATAAAGTGTAATTAGTAAAGAAAAAAATGAAAAAAAAAAGAAAGCAGCTCATCTTTCTAAATGTCTGTTGTATGGTATGCACATTCACTGGAAGTTAGGCTTCCCTTTGAACAAAAGTCTGGTCTTAGAGAAATAGTCAGTTCATATTATTTACAGCCAAAGGAAGCTCGGATTCTATGAGATAGATCTGTAATATGATCAATATATCACAACATGCATGGCTTTTAGAGAAACAAAGATAAGGTTGAGATTAATGACTTTCAGCTGCCAGTGTTCCCCTGTCCATCAAAATCTATCACTTGTGCCTATGTGCATTTGCGCAATGTTGTCTTAACCACAAACCATACTCTCTTTCAAAACTTCGTTCAGGACCTGTAATCCTACCACTCGGGAGGCAGAGCCAGGTGGATCTCTGAGTTTGAGGCCAGCCTGGTCTACAGAGCAAGCTGCAAGATGGCTAGGGCTACAAAGAAACTCTGACTTGAAAAACAAAACAAACAAAAAAAAGTGACAACCACCAAAAACCACCATCACCACCACCACCAACAACAAAAAAAACCAAACCAAAAATAAACAAACAAAACACATATCTCTTTCCTGCCCAATCACTATTGTCCGTTTTAATTAATTGACTAAGTTTCCCTTACCTAAAGTGTTTGGGATCAGGCATATTTCAGAATTCATTTTTATTTATGAGTACTTGCATGCACATAAGAGATCAAGATACTTAAAGCTAAACATCAAATTTATTTATTCTCCGTATAACCCTTGTACACATAGTGTGAGTATAGGTGTATATTGTATTTGGACGCCTGCTTCTGCCACATGAGGTCATATCTGGAATTGGCCAATTACAGCATGGCAGTGTTTGGAAAGTTTTAGACTTTGGAGCTTTTCAGGTTTTAGGTTTCTGGATTAAGTTTGCTAACCCAGTACTAGCTCCAGGCCCACTTGTGCTGAATCTCACTTGAGACCTGCACCCTAGAGACCCTGTTGCTCTTTCACTGTGCACTGAGGTCCATGGCTGCTTTTCTTCTCCCCCTGCCTCAGGTGCAGGTCCATAAAGTCGCTCTTTTCCTCCTGCCTCATTCTCTCCATCACTCATGTTGCCAATTCCACACGTTCTGACCTTTCTTTGTCTGTTTGATTGGCTTTTGTTTTGCTTTGTTTTTCTTAACTGATTGACTAGAGCCATGGAATTGATCTAGGCTAGAGAAAATCTCACAGCCACACTGGTCAGCCTTCACTCCTTACCACAATCTCAAAGAAACACTTCAGCATTGTTTGCAAATCCATCTTTAATGTGTTCATTCCCATAATGACCTTATTCTTTATCCTTTATCTCCTGTGTTATTGTGATTAACAATAATACCTCTATACCTCTTTCTTAGAAGGTATAGAGCACACACACACTTGAGTTCTTCACCTTTGGTTTTCCCCTCAGACTACACTGACCAGAATTCCTTTTTCTTGTCAAGAACAACAGCAGCTTCCATTTTGTGTTACAAATGTTGTCTTTTTGTCCCCACTAACCAATGGGCATTTGACCCAATGAACTGCTCTCTCCTCCCTGAACTCTTCTTTGGTGACAGTGATTCTGTTTTCCTAGCTCTTTTGCGTCTCTCCCAGTCACTCCCCCTCAATCTTGACCTCTCTTTTTCCAAGTGACCCTGCCCTGTGTATTTTCCCTTGCTAGGTGATCACATCTGGCCCAAAGCATTAAACACCATCTCTATTCCATTAACCACATTGTTATCCCCAGCTCTCATATATCCAACTACTCCTAGCCACAGATCCAATTGTTTGCTTGACATTTCCACTTGCATACTTAACAAATGCATTAAGTATCAAAGCTTAAAGCAGAACACTTTTTAAAAGTCCTTCTAGGATCTCTAATCTCCACAAATTTCTCACCTGTTGCTCACTCTCATACTCAAGAGCCATCACAGTGGCTCACAACAACAATCTCCTAACTGGATTTTCTGCTTCCATTCCTATCTTCAGTTCTACACTCACAATTAATTTACCCCAGCAAGGATGCTTTACTAAAATATAAAGCTGATTGTGTCTGTCAAAGAATTCTAGTTCTTAAATAAACAAGCAAGGAGCACCAACGATAAAAAGCAGTTCTTACCTAAGTCTAACAGGGATAGGAGACTGGCTGCCACCAGCTTAGACCCCATCAGCCTGTGCCGCCCGTGTTCCTTCCTCTGACATTTACCATTACACAAAGACGTTCATTTCTATTTATGACCTTTGTAGTCTTCCCTGTCTAGAAAATTCTGCCTACCTTTTTCATATTCTTGACTTTTCATCATGTTGGTTTCAGCTTAAAAGTGACCTTTATAGCACAACTGTGTTTGACCCCAAGCACAAATGAATCCCTATGTGTGCTGCATTACCCCAAATGTGTGCTTAGAACCTTGCCAGGTCCACCGGAGACATTCAACAAACATTTACTAAATGTTAAAAACATACAGACATAAAAGCAACCATTTATAAAACATTAATGAAGAGAAAAATAATATTTTCTAGGTCAGTATCATTATGTTTAATATTAAGCCATTAAGAAGATGAAATCTGAAAGTCTTTCTAGATAATCACAATAAAACGAAACAGATACATTTTATTCATTCCAAGTAGACTATAATTTGGCTAAGAAGTGAAACAAAATATGCTTTCCATTTTAGCACTACAAGCTTTTGACAATATAATCACTGTTGCTAGCACTCTGGGGGCATAAGGGACATCTGGGAATTAACAAACTCTGTGATGCTCAAAGAAAAGACATGGCTCCTACTAAGTTACATGCAGCTTACAGCAAAAAAGCAGACAACATGCCAATTTTCCTCTCAGATTGTTCTTTTAAACAACTGGAGAAAACGGGCCAATCTGGATTTTAGAGCAGAAAGCACAGCAGACAGTCCACACAGCTAACAATGGTCTTTCTCTTCTGTTCTTCCTTTCTTTTTTTCAATGCAATGAAATTTCTTTATTTAGAATGAAATTTTATCAAAAGCACAAGGTTGGAAAACTTTATACACACATATGTATATGTGTATATATACATATATAGACACTTAAGTAACATCAGATACATTTTTCAAATTACCTGCTGCCATACTCTCATGATTTTTTAGCCCCATGTTACAAAATTTCCTTTTTCTTTTCCTGTCCTCATCTATGCTATCAAATGCAGGAATTGCTCCACATAAAACCAATCAGCCCCTTTCAACACTGATTTCCCTCAGAGTCAGATTTACTTGGTAGAATATATAATCTATGAGCCACACCTGTCCCTGATGCTGAAACATTGCATCAAATGTGGAAAATGACATATTAACTTAGCTGCTACAACCACAGTAGCCAAATGCCAATAGAGAGGAACATTCACACTTCTGACACTTTTGCTAAAGAATTCTCTGGTTTTGGTTTTAATGGAAACAACACTGGCTACACGATAAACCAGCCTACAGTGCAATCAGCCTGAATGATTTTTTGGGGTATACTTGATTGCTGTTTCTAACACTTAATAAAGGAAAGATCCAGCTTAAAAGAGGCTTCTAGAAATCTTCAGTAGTTATTCTTTTCAATCTTAAATCCCTTTCACTGGTCCTGGTCACTTCGTACTTCTGATAAAAGGTCTTGTGAGAAGCCTGGGTTATTCTCTCTAGATTGATGGACACATCTCTATGTATAGACTGTACATGTGTATTGTTGATGTTATGTGATAAAATGCAGTCAGGGAACTAGTACCATGACCTAGTAATCAGAGGCTTGTCCATCAGTTCAGGAGCACCATTGACCCCCTTTACGATCACACACATACACACACACACACACACACACACACACACACACACACACCCCAAGCCTTTTTAATGTGTATTTATGCATATACAAATGTTCCAGTATGTGTCCAGGTGAGCACAAATGTGGAGGCCAGACCTTAATGTCAGGCATCTTCTATCATCTCCACTTTAGTTTTTCAGTCATGTCTGTGAACACATCCAAAAGTCACTGAGTGGCTAGAATGCTGGCCAGCAAGCTCCACAGATTGTCTTGTCTCCACAAGCCCCAGCACCAAGGTAAACCAGCTTTACATGTGTGACAGGGATCCTAACTAAGGTATTCCTGTTGTGCAGCAGGCACTTTACCACTAAGCCATCCCCTGAAGCTCCCTAGGTGGGTCCTAATTGCATTTTAGCAAAGGCACAAAATTCACACTGTCATAATGTCCAGGGCTTAGAGAAGCTTCCTCCTGTCTACCAGGAGCAATTCCTCAGCTTCCATCAGATGAGGACTTAAGGGACCATCTGGGAATGCTTAAAGAGTCGTTCCTGGGCACTCACAGCTGCAAGCCTTTCTGAAAGGAAATTCCCACATAGGCCCTGCAATTCGCAAAGGAACAAAGGAGAGGTTAAATGTTCTGGAAACAAGTGTGATTCACCCTAGCAACTGATAGCAACTGATTCCAACAAAACCATCACCCCTCTTCCTTGCTCTCCCTCCACAATTCTAACGTCTACCTGATTTAAGGCTCGGGCTGCAGCTTCCTTACAGAAAACAGAGGGGTTTTCAAATAGTATTTCTGTAATTGAAGATGGCAACTAACACAGCCGGAACACGCACAAATCACGTCTATTCACTGCAGAGAGGAAGGGACTCTTTTATTCTTTTCCAAAAGGCAGCTAAAACAGGGACTACTAGATTTCTAACTGGCAGCTTAAAACCAGTAGCCAGGAAGTGGTTTTGCTTTGAGAAGCAAATCTACTCATGTAGATTTCATCAAGGTTTCTAGAGAATAAGTCTAAGCAAGGAAGTATTTTAGGTAACAGCATACCTTTAATATCTATGCCCCAGGTACCAGGAAACTGTGCTGCAGCTACGGTTGTTGCCCGAGGAACAATGCCACACCTAAGAATCAGTACAGGACAAAATAATGGCAGAAACAGAAGCAGCAGCAGGCAAAAAGAGCAAAAACAGTACTAGAAAAACATGTAACTGGAAGATTCACACTTTCAGAATTCAAAACTACTAAAAAGACATAGCAATCAAAATAATGTTCCACAGCAAGAGAACAGGAGCATAAAACGCCAGAATACAACTGAGAAACCTGTGCTGCTGTGCCCAGTGAGTTCATGATGGGCCCATGATCACTCGACAGGGAAGAAATGGCCCTGGGTCCTGGGCCCCAAAACAAATGAATAGTGCTCGACCCTACTACCTCATATCCAATCCAGAAAGGATCAATGGCCTAGACCAGTGACCTACAACCAACAAGCTGATGACCATAAAACCTGGAAGGAAACAGGAGCTTATCCTAAATCTTTATGGCCTTAGCATTATTACACGGCAACTGTGCATTAGCAAATACAGAATATTACCGAGAAGAATCAACAAGAGAAAAGATAAACCTCAGTTTTTACAAACTGAAAACCTTTGTTTACCAAATGATATTTTCAGAAACATGAAAATGTAACTTACGGAACAGAAGAAAAGCTCTTCTAGTTGCACCTGCCAAGAATCAAACATACAGGATATCCAAAATGGATCTCTACAACTAACGCAATAACCAAAAGGCAAACAGACCATTTAAAAGTAGGCAGGGAATGGAAATAGACACTTGTCCAAGAAAGAAATGGTTGTCCAAGAAATAGTCAAGAAGCAAGTAGAAGGTTGAAGGATATGATTAGGTATTTGGCAATAAAGACTGAAAAGTGGGGCTGGGGGTGCTTGCCTGGCATGCACAACTGTAGAGAGTAGTATGTGCCTGAATCCCAACACTGGGGAAGTAAAGACAGAAGGATTAGATGTTCAAGGCCACCTGAGCACAGTGAGTTTGAGGCCAGGTTGTGATGCAAAAGATCCTCCCGTTAAATGGAAGAAAAAGAAAGAAAGGAAAGAGAAGACTACAAGCATGATGTGGTACAGTTTCATACCTACTAGAAGGCTACACTTTATTTAAAAAAAAAAAAGGCAAACATCTGTTATCAAGGACAGCAACTGGATTGGAAATTTCATGGCTGCTGACAGAAATGTAAATTAGCCCTTGAAAATGAAAAAGTGCTGTATACCCTCAAAGAATTAAATGCCTATATTTAATTGTATCCCTAAGTAGATATTCCAAAGAACTAACAACAGAGACTCATATATACAACAGCCAAAAGATAGAACAGATGAAGCCTACCAGTGGATGAACAGACAAATGGTAGCACATACATATGGTGGACATTATTGCTTAGATATAGCAGAAGAAATGCAGTTCAGATGCACGTTAGCATGTGAATGAACTGTAAAGCCGCACATCTAGCAAAAGACAGAAGGCACCAAAGGTCCTATACTGCAAGATCTTAGTCATGTGAAACGTCCAAAGTGGGCAAATTCACATAGAAGCCAGGCAAACTGGTAGTTGCTGAGAAAGGATAAAAGGGAACGACTAGGACTGAGCAAGTGCCTGATGGCATGGGGGTTGTTTTTAGGAGTGTTTGAAACTAGGTAGAGAGGCAGTTATGTAAAAATGTGAATTGTTCAGACTAAAAGTCAGTTTTTATAATGTGAATTTCATCGAATTAAAAAGAAAGCAGATGAGGCAAAGCAGCCTAGGTTCCCAGATGTCCTGGCAGAAACACGCCTCCATGGAAGCTACTTAACATAGGAGGAAATGAGCAGAAAAGGGGAAATGCGTGAAAAGAAGGTGGTGCAGAAACAAAGTTGGTCGGAGTACCTGTGTGTAACCTACAGCACAGAAATGTCACTGTGCACGGTGCAGAAGGAAGAGCCCATCACTGAGACCAAAAAGGGCAGGAAGGTGAGGGTAGCAGGTACCTGTGCTCTTCAAGGCCATTCCCTTACCTGAACAGAAGAAAGGTCAAATGGCTACAGAGGAAGGAAAAAGGAGAGCTCATTAGAAATCAGCCCTGAGCCTCAGCAGATGTCTTAGCTTTATATCAACAGCCAGAGGAGAGAAAGAAGAGGCAAACAGAAAGAAGAAACTCAGTAATCACTCTATGGCAGGCCCTACACGCACATCTCACACCACTACCACCAAAGATGCTGAAACCAGTGGTGCTGTGCTCACTGTCTGCGCAGGCAAACTGAGGCCCAGACTTCAGGACCCATCTTCTCCTACCAGTTCTTTATGGATCCTCTGCAGGTGCCAGGTTTGGAATCACTAGTTTCTCAGAAAACTAAATTTCATTAGGAAAGTATGCTTGGGTTCTGTTTTTCTATAAGTTCAATAAGGACATATCCACATGTCCTAGTGGGAGGAAGTGCATCAAACCTCTGCAAAATCCACAGAGCCGTTATTAAGCCCATGGCCACTGCATGGATTTCTTACTTAGTTGCCACATGGCTGCTCTGGTCTAGTTAACCGAATCCTTGCTGCAAAGCCACAAGTTCTCTAGAAGGACCAAAAGGTCATGTCACACTGTAACCGGGAGCCACTGGAGTTGTCCTCCAACTGTTCTCTGTCTGATTTGATGACACCTGACTCTCCAGACAGGCCACAAAATATGCAAAGGAAGGAAGCAGCTGATCTGCCAGCTGTGGGCGTGCAAGGTCACTGGCGGATTCTCTCCGGGGAGAGGTCATTTCGGTCGTCAGTCCTGGGCAGGCCGCTCTGTCCCACTCAAGGACAGCAAAGGCGGGGCAGCTGCTCTTCTTTAAGCACAGAAGCAGGTAAGGACTTTTCAAATGCAGTAACTTTTATATGCTTATGCATTTTCTCGACATGACCTCCACAAGAAGGAAGGGAAGAACATTAGAAAGTTTTTTCTTAAACTTTTGTTCACTTCGTAGGCACACATGTGTGTGTGTGTGTGTGTGTGTGTGTGTGTGTGTGTGTGCATGTGTACACCTGTTCACTAGAGCCGAAGGCCTCACACGCATTCCATCACTGAGCAGTGGCCCCGATCTCGGGTTTTATGTTTATGGTACTGGAGATGAAACCCACACCTTCCGTGTGCTAGGCAAGTGCTCTACTAATGAGCTACATTTTGTTAATTTTTCCTCATGTTTTACAGAAAGATCAAAGACTGGAACCGTTTCACCTTTTGGTAAACTTATACTTTAGGGTACAAAAGATTCTGGATATCCAGCTTAAAATGGGCAAGTGTGAAATGGGTAACAGGGCAAAGAATCGGGTCTTTGGAATAACAGGTTCCTCCTGGCAAGGTAGCCCCACCAGGACCCCTGAGCAAGCACAGCCAAGTGACCTCAACAACAGCACCTCACGGGCAGTGGGTAAAAGCTGCTGAGGAACCCACCAGCCACAAGGGGAAGAGCTAACGTTGGACAGCACTTTCCTGGAGTAGGATTCCAAGCCCTTGAGCCTTCTCCTGCTTCTTCAAAGCTTTAGAGAAACTGAAAACGGAACAAATCACAATGTGCCTCTTACATACTTAAGTGAGAAACAGGACAAGCTTAAGCCTGTGCTATGGTATAAAACTGACATTTTGTTTTCAGATATATCTGCTATGATTTTTGGTTAATATATCTCTTTGCCAAGGTTTTATTTTAAAATAAACACAAGTTCTTCTCTTAGATTCTTACAGACATAGATTCTTACAGTATGCAGGCATAGTATGTACCTGCCAACAAGATTTGATGACTAACATTTTACCCTACCAGCTTTAATAAATACATTTCAGAATGTTAAATTCCAGGGCCGAGAGCACTTTATTTAAAGGCTTATACAGCTGGTGTTTCAGTCATTTCTAGGGGACAGTGATGACTGTGAAAAGGTGAGCCTGATGTCAGGCCCAAGGCTGGGTGAAGATACTTGGGAAGATGGAAACCAGAGAACCAGAAACTGACACAATGCATACAATGCTGACCTTGGCTCCTGTCAGCAAAAAGTATCTTTCTAAGGTCACAGGCTTTGCTTCCTGCCCTTCCCCACCCCCATCTAAGGAGCCTGGGAAGGGTGGATAAGGAGAACCCGGGAAAGAGCAAGAAGAAGCTACTATGGGAAGCTGGGGAGATAAACCAAGCTACTGGCCAAAGTGAAGACATGTCTTCCAAAGATACATGCATGTGTGATGAAGGTATGTTCTTCCTCCCCTTTATTTTTCTATATTCTCTCATATTTTACAATTCCTCAACAAATCACAACATGGAAAGAAAAATGAAAAGACTTGGGTGATGTCCACTGCTTGGGAACAACTAATGTAGAAGGAAGGACCATTAAAGATAAACGGTCCTATGTGACCTAAGCAACTTCAGCTTTTGTTAAGGGCCACCTGGCCTGCCTTACTGCACGACAGAAAGCGAAAGAGCTGTTGTGCAGCATTACGGGTTCTGGAAGAGTGTGAGAGCATTCCCAGGGCAAGATGTGCATAGCAATGCAGGAAGGGTCACTGATGGAAGCCAGGAGGCACCAGGTCCAAGGCCAAGTCATAAAGTGACAGCACTTCTGTCATCTGAAAAAAATCACCCCAGAGCTGACAAAAAAAAAAAAAAAAAGGCTGTGTGACAAGAGATACTCAGCCCAGGGCTGTCCCAGCCTCGTGCACCAATGTCAGCAGCCAAGTGACTATACTGCGTGAGACTCTGGCCATGACCAAGCCCTTCCCAAACTTGGACTGTGAAAAAGGAAGTATCCCAGAGGTCAGCCATTGTTATTCCAAGCCCCTACATTTTGTTATTAAGCAATCATTCACTGGAGCAGAACCCAATAAATTCTGGATCATGGTGATATCTGACTATAGAAACTACAAAAATCCCAGGAATTTGCTCTCTCCTAAGCTTTCCTGCATTAGAATGAACACTGCTATTAAATTTCTCTACCTGCAAGTACAAATTTTTTTTCTAGAAACTTCCCCCATCACACACCAAAACAACACACATATTTTTTCAGCCCTAAAATACTGTCCTTTTTCTTAGTATTTCTATATGCAACTCACATTCTACCAAAATTTAATCCTAGAATACTCCACTCCTGAAGGTTTTCAGTAACCTCTCACCTGAAAAATCAAGTTTTTACATCCCAGGTCTTGCCTGCAAGGCTCTCAAACAGGCAATTATTCTCAAAACAGGCAGATAAGGGTGGATAAGCTCACTTCAGCTGGACAGCAGTGTCGTCTAACTTCTTTATTGAATGAGGTTCCAAGCTGGGAGAGTCCCTAGCACTGGCAAATGGTTTTATTAAAAGCAGTAAAGACTTTTACTAGAGATTTCTATACCACTGTAAAGCTTCACTGTACAAATTGGTCCACTAAAGCCAAACGTTACTTTCTGAACCGTTAAAATGTCACTATTCTGAGCTGAGATATGTTATTAGCAGAGGAGGAGGAGGAAGTAATGTTGGGGAGATGGTTCGATTGATAAAGTTCTTGTTTTGCAAGCACAAGGACCCAAGTTCAACCCTCAAAGCTTACATAAAAATGTCAAGCATGGGTGGAGTACATTTGGAATCTCCAGCACTGGAGAGACAGAGACAGGTGGATTCAGAGGGGCTCACTGGCCAGCCAGCCTGCACCGCTCAGCAAATTCTAGGTTCAGCGAGAGTCCTAAAGAAAAGGTGGATAGCATGATACCTGTTTGTCCTTTGGGCTACACATGCATATGCATGAAACTATAGATGTGCTTCATAAACACACACGTGTGTAAGCACGTACACACACACAGACCATGCACAGTTCTTTTTTAAGGTGTGACAGCTCAATGATGTTTATACTAATTAAATGTCAAATGATAATAATTTGGATATGTCAGGCTCAATACATCTTCCATATTAATTTAACCCACCATGTCAGACATTCCAGCCTTCATCTTTGGCTATGTTCTGTTTCTGCTCTTTACTGAGACTAGAAAATTACGAATTTTAAATGGGCATGCTTAGCTCACATGATATTTCTACTGAGCAGCACTGCTCTCAGGACTCAGGTGGTCAATCATAAACTTTTGTGTCATTTTAGAACTGAAAGTGCCTAAAGAAATGCATGTTGTTCCCTAGAACGTTTGTGAAAATATTTTCAAAGGATGAATAAAAGAGAAAAGACCAAAAGATAATTAAGTCAGGCTGGGGATGTTTGCTTAGTGACAGATTGATGGTGGTGGTGGAGGTGGAGGGGCAGTGCCGGGGGGCAGTGGGGGCAGCTGTGGTGGTGGAGGTGGTGGTGGTTATGGTGGTGGTAGAAGTCACAGAGATAGAGGTGGTGGGGTGGGGTGGTAATATTAAACTTGAACTTGTTTCTGGAAAGAAGAATTTTCAATCACATAATCACATGGTACCTTTGTGTCTTTTTTCTTAGCACTGAAGTCACTATTCATGTCAACAGTGATTTAAAGAAAGCTTTGAAATACTAAATTTTTCTACCCCTGATTTCTACCAGCTGAAAAGTGTCTTTTATCATTTAAAGACTTGGAGATTTGAAGGAATAGTTCATTACATTCTCAAGAGAAGAAAACGAATTTCATGTAATTTCTGAAAGTGCTTAACTTTCACTGGTAAAAAACAGAAGAGATGAAAAATACGACTAAAACTTCTTAAGTGAAGCCTTCTTCCACCCTGGGAGCATCTTCTCCTGCAGAGGCAGACACCAGGAGTCTGTCTACCACCAAAGTCTCGGTCGCCTTTAGTGAAACAGAATCTTCAGAGCACTGGGCTGATGAGTTCAGAAACTCCACCCACCTCCCCAATAAGGCAGGACAAGCATCTTGCTTCTTCTTCTTCTTCTTCTTCTTCTTCTTCTTCTTCTTCTTCTTCTTCTTCTTCTTCTTCTTC
>NW_026585504.1:1015628-1023120 GCF_907164565.1 Psammomys obesus
ACTGTTGCTGTGATTTGTTTTAATGTGGGATCCTGCAATATGGCCCAGGCTGGCCTTGAACTCTTGCCATAGCACCCTCCTCCTGTCATAGAAACCCATGTTCATGTGCCAACATACCCAGCATCAGTTTAAGAATCCTGCCATGAATAATATGCTCTGAAAATACAAAACCATAGCCTTCCATGAATATTCTTGCTGTCCCATTAAGCATCTTCAATAAGCAAGAGTTTGAAATAAATTCAGCTCTACCTTCTAATAAGCAAGCAGTATTTTGCTCCCAAAGAACATTGCATTTAATCTACATATAGATTAAAATATAGATCAGGAGTCTGAGGGCTGTGCAGAACTGGCCAAGCCCTCCCCTGAACATCACTAGAGTGCTGGCTGGGGATATGTGTGAGAACAGAGCTCCTAGTCAGCTGCAGTACTCCAGAGGGAAGGCCCCATATACTGTGGGAGTTGCTAGTGAGCTGCCTCAATGTGTTGAGCTTGGGAGAGCAGGGCCTGCCCCTCACGTGGGCATGTTACAGCAGCCCCTGGATGTGGGGGTTGCTGGGGAGCTGGCCCTCAGGGCATGAGAGTGGGAGAGCTTGCAGGATGACCAGCTGAGATACCTTTTAGGCTCAGATCAGGGCTTTGAAATGTCTCCACCCAACATCTTCTCCATAGATGAACTGCTGGAGTGCAAGAAGGAGCTGGTCCTACAGATTCAAAGATGCAGAATGTCCTAGAGGAGTCCCAGGGATAGAGTAGCAGAAGCCAGAGGCTTCATAACAGACCAGTGAGTCACTGCATGAACATGTGCGAGCAAAAAAGTGCAGACAAAAGGGGGGCACACTGTGACACATTACAGCTTCCACAACAAGATTTTTTTCTCTGTTGGGGGGTTGTAAAAGTGGGAATGAGGAGGGGGGAGATGTGAAATTCACAAAGAACCAATACAAAGAAAAAATTGATCAGGAAAACAACAACAACAAAGATGGCAGTAGCTGAGGTGGGATATGAGAGTTACCAGTTGTGAACAGTCAGGTGGTATAGAAATTTTCAATAAGGAAAAAGGAGGGAGAAGAGAAGGAATAGGAAAGAGGGGGACACAGAGACTCCAGTGAGCTACACACATTACACTGTTAAAAGTTCTAATTAATATTAATGAAAATAATTTAAAATAATTCAGAAAGAAACAATGTCCCCCACACATTAGTTTTCTCAAGAGCCATATTTCAGTAGTTTTCTTAACTAAAATTCCACAGGAAAAAGTTTACCAGTTGATTTTCTTTTTCCAAACCTAAAAAATAATATTTGGCTTGATTATACATGATTTTTCAGAACTAAGGACCAAACCCAGGGCCTTGTGCCTACTAGGCAAGGGCTCTACCACTGAGCTAAACCCCCAACCCCCACACTCGATGTTTTAACGGTATAAAAAGGAGGACAAATTACCTAGTAATGGCCATTGTGTTTACTGTATAATTTTTTGTATGTGTATGCAGTTTTTTTTTTTTTTTTTTTTTTTTTGTCTGCATTTATGTCTGTGAACTGCTTCTACATGGCCTACATGGCCAGCAGAGGGCTTTAGTTCCCACTGGAACTGCAGTTACAGACAGATTGAGAGTTGCACTGGAGGTGCTGGGAATTGAACCCAGGACCCTCTGGAAGAGGAGTCAGTGTTCTTAGCCACGAGGCAATCTCACTAGCCCAAAATATAGAGATTTTTATTTTTTTAAAGTTTATTCACTACACTAGTAGTAAGCTAAGTTCTATGTGACATAAATAAGTAAAATTTAAAACACACCACCACCCGAACTAAAAAAACTCTGAATGCACACTTTGGACATAAGAAACTCATGAACATTTGGACTAGTGTGCACTCTGAAATAACTCGCTGTTGGAATTATAGAACCTAAACTAACATCCAAACACAACCAGCCATGCTCAGATTCCACATCCAGGTGCTTTCTACTTTATCTTGTACAAAAAAAATAGGTTTCATTTGATATTTTTTAAGGTATCATAATGAATAGGATCTAACTGCTGAATGGTGCTTAAATACACAAAATGCTTTTTTAAGGAGCTCCTGGGAGGGAGTGGGGGTATAAAAGAACTCCCGTCTGACCATGAGGGAAGAATAACACAAGATAACAGCCAACAACCAGGGGGTCATGGAGATGGGGAAGGAAGGAGCCCCACACAACGTCTGTTGACCTAAGACCTAGAGCCACCAAATGCCAGGGCTTATAGGACGTGGCACAAAGTCATCCTCCTCGAAGTCAGAACATGTAACAAACCACTCCTAGATTCTGGTGTTGTTGTGATTCTTTAGCCAGTATTCTTATTCATTATACACAGATGTTTTCATCAACACGAGATATAATAAAATTAACAACAACAAAAAAGAGCCATCTAAGGATAGTGGAACTAAAGTATTCGAAAAGTAGGCAGTCCAGAAAGCTATCACGAAAACAGAGTAGAAAGTAAACGATGAATCCACACTGAATCAAAGTCCCTAACGTTACTCAGCATCCTTAACCAGAGTGTGCCCACTAAGAAGCTTATGAGTCACCCTTCGGGGTTATAAAATAGAGTGCACTGGACTAAAAATAGGGGGGAACATTCAATAATAAATCTACTTTCTTGATATTCTTATATCATTAAAAGCTGGTCATTTGGAGACGGGTTGGGTTATGCAATTCTTCCTTCCCTTCACAGAGAGATCGGAAGAAAACTAGCCAGGTTCAGTGCCAGGAGATGACGCATCTGGTATGGGGTGCAGTATCTTGAAGAAGACTGATATTAAAAGCCTGCTGCACCTATCATGAAGAGCTGGTTCGCGGGAATCACTGAAAAATGATTTCTTGGCTCTTAAAGGAAGAAAGGGCAGGCAGTGTGGTGTTCTAACAGCAATCATAAAACAGTAATTTGATGGAGGGACTGGAAGAAGGCAGTTATCTTTGGCTGGGATCTGACGCTAGCTTAAAGCACCAACAAGTGTCCGTCTGCAAATAGAACAAACCAGCCATATAAGGACAGTTCTAGTTGTCTGCGCATTTCATGAAGGGTTTAGGTAAAATTAGGAGGGCACTAAAGGAATTGACTGGCCTCACTCCTGGGGGCAGCTGCCTCAAAATAAAGGTGAGTGATCAGAGCCGGGATTTTTCACGACGGTGAAAATCTTCTAAACAAAACCTGAACCAGACTTAAAATCACAATGCTTTTCTCTCAGTGACACCAAGCGCTTTCTAAGGCCAGCCAACACTGTCACAAGCAGCAAGAGCACAGCGACTGAAAGGTTGTTGGCTGAGTCAGCTGCAGTATTAGTGAGATGAAACCCAGCAAATCCCAGGGGCTTCTGCTTGCCTCTCTACCACGCCTGGGAAAACAGCCGTGCACCACTTTTAAGAGAGACTGGATGAAAAGATTTGTCTCACAGATCTCAAACCCTGAAGTGCGCTACCAGGACAATTCTTCCTCTGGGATACAGGGTGGGCACTCACCACGCAGCTGGGAAGAACCGCAAGGATGTCTACCTGGCCAAACCCTGCGCACAGGCCCTGCAGAGAAAGCAAGAAAAGACAAGACAAAAGTCAATGTAAAGGTTTTCCAGAGTTCCTGAGTACATGAGCAGTCTTTGGTTTCAGAATCAGAAGTGAGTATATATTTCATAAAACACATCAGAAGGCTGCATAAATTATTAATGACACTAGACTTAGACAATAAGGATTCCAAGTCATCAAACTAGAGACAGTGCCTGCTACAGGCTACATGGTTTTACTCATGCTTTACAATGGTACTATCTTGCACCAAACCCCTAACTTAGTAATTAAGCAGCAACTGAACAACAAGGCTAGCTAAGATCTTCACAAATAATTGGATTGTCTTTTTCCTGATTAACAGGAAAACTATCACAGATGACCTGTAATTCCAAGAAATATGTCCTTAGCTGAACTGTCATTGGAAGAAAATACTTCCAGAGTACAGAACAGATTCACAGTGTAGCTGTATAACTATAAGCAAAGACCTATTTCTCCATATTTTCTTTATTAATAGACTGTTCACATCAAACCTGGATTTGGCATTTGAGTTTTGATTCAGCTAATGTTTAATCTTAAGATCTTTCCAATTTGTATCAGAGAAAGGTCCCGGGAGGTATTAGAAGTACACAGGAGTGCGAGGAAGCCCATAGGCACATGGGAAGCAGGTAGAGAGGTAGAAGAACCGGTAACAGGGAATGGAAAAATGATGTCTATCACAGTTTGGCTTTGAAGTTCTGACCATCCCTTCCGTGGATGGCGTATTTACAGCATGGCAGGGAGGGACACCAATAAGGACTGTTTCAAGAAACAGAAAACAGCCAACATGACTCTACAGGGAAAACTGTGAATAACAGTTTTATCCTTTATATGAATGTAAAGGCACAGATGGCAGGGCACCTGTGGCCCTACTGTGTTTAGATGCACATCTCTGTTCATGTGCAAATGCATGGGGGTGAACATTATCTGAATCCATGATAAGAATCTAAACTTGAAAAAAGTGGAATGGAAGAAAAAATAAAGAAAGGAGATGGGGGTAAGAGAGTGGAAAGATTAAATCTAATATTTTGCTCTTGTATGTCATTTTTACCAGAAGAATACCACCTTTAAAGATGAAATTAGGAAAGACATGAAATCCTTCCTCAAGTACAAGGAAACATTCCATTTGAATCTGATGTATAGAACTAGATGTATAGAATGTAGAACACGGCACACATGGACTTTATTGATTGAGTGAATATTCACGAGAAGCCAGACTGTAAGCAGGAAATGAATCATGATGGTGTATGTCAACTCGAATCAGTCAACTTGAATCCAGTCAACAAACTGGAATCATTTGGGGAGTGAGGAACCCTCAATTGAGAAAATACTCCTGCCAGACTGGCCTATGGGAAAGCCTGTGGCGCATTTTCTTCATTGATGATCGATGCGGAAGAAACCAGCTCATGGTGAGTGGTGTCACACTGGCAGGGAGGTGATCCTGGAGCTATAAGGAAGCACGCTGAGCAAGACATGGAGAACGAGGCAAGCAGCACTCTTCCATGGCCTCTGCGTCAGGTCTCGCCTACGGGCTCCTGCCTCGAGTTCTTGCACAACTTCCTGACGGACTGTGAGGCAGAAGTGTAACGAAATCAGACCTTTCCTCCCCAACTTGCTTAGGGGCATGGTGTTTTGTGACAGCAACTGAAACCCTAACTAAAGCAAAGATACAGAACCCCACATAAACTCTGAAATGATGTGCTATATATGACTGTTTCCATCTTACCAAAGTAAGAAGAGGAAACAGTCAAGTAGCCCCCACACGTCAGGCTCTAGAGAACACCGAGGATGCGGAAACACAGCTACCTGATCGGGGTCACGATGGTGCTACTTCCCTCATGGAGGGCACTATATTTTTCTATATGACATTTATGTGTGTGATTGTGTATGAACATGAGACCATAGCTGCCAGGAGGATGAGGATCATGTGTGCTAGAAACCACCATCAGCATCTCTTGTACTTAGCTCAGGCCCTGATACTTAACAGGAACTCAGAAAAACCCTGCTGAATGGAACAAATAATTAAGTGGTCTACCCAGAGCTGAGATATTAAACTTCTTAACTCTTCTCTGCTTCTTGGGGCTGTGAAACAGCCTAAGTCCTAAGAAGCTCACTGATTAACCGTGATGCCAGATCTATCATTTTGTAACTGAAGACTTATAGACTGGATGTGTATTTTCCCATCTTTTCTCTATTTTCCCTTTGACCAAGCACAGGACTGCAGCATGGATGACATGACCAGCCCATCACAAACCATTCCAATAGGCATGACAAGACAATGTTGCCATTTGTGATTGATCCTCCTACCTGTTGGCTTTCACATTCAGATACTATAAATCTGGGCACCCAAGGGCTAACTGTGGTCTCTAGAAAAAAGAAGTACTGTAAGCATGAAGGGAGCCAGGGGGATAGACATCAGGAGTGTCCATGTTTCTTCTCTCTGCTTCAGCCTTTCGAAAAAGAAGAAATGCTTTCCTATAAGGCAAATCCCAATATTGGATGGATCCTAATCAAACAAAACTTGCTGTAAATCAAATACTCAATGAGAAGAGACAAGCAGCTCAACAAATGCTACAAGAATAAGTGGAACAAAACAAGGAATGTGGCCTGCTACCTCCCCTCCCATACCAGACACAAGGTCTACCACTGACACGAACCTGCAGCACCCAGCTACTGCTCCCTCCAGCTCCTCACTCTCCTGGATTAAGTGTGCCAAGGCCACTTAACCATGTAACCCGGAGCTAGGGATTCTCTAAACGCATGCCTCTTCATCAAGGTTTCTGAGCCCGGAAGGAAGGGAGGAACTCTACCTCCCCCTTCCACCTATCCTGTTGCCACCATGCAGTGAACGCCTACCCAGAGAACTCTCTAGCCTGCCATCTGTCCCTCTCTCAGGCTAAAACTGCCAGCCTGAGAAGACATCCTAAGTGCTGCAAAGAAGCGTAATAGCCCCATCATCTGCCATTGGCAGGGGCTAAACACACTGAAGTACAAAACTGGGGATTCTCCACGGGAGCTGTGGGGGTCATTTTATGGATGCTTTTTCTTTGAAACTTGAAGAAATGGTAACAGCTTTGCAATTAGCAACAGAGAGTCTTTTGTCAGGTCTCCTTCATGTGTTCGTTTTCTGTGGCTTCTTAACAAATTGCTTACAAACACAACAACTTAAAACAGTTTTATTAGCTCCTGGTGTGGTCAGTCAGAAGTTTGGACACATACAAAGCTATATGTTTAGTGTCTTATAAAGCTGAAACCTGGCTTCCTTCCTTTCTAGAAAAATACATTTCCCCCTCTCTCTCACTCCTCTGTGTGTGTGCATCTGAGAGAGAAAGAGAAAGAGAGAGAGAGACTGGGTTAGAATTATGCCATTGCACCTAGCGTCTGCCGTCTGTGCACCTCAGGCTGTAACAGAAAACAATGTCACAAGAAAAGCCATCTGGATGTCTTCCTTAGGATTACTATTGTTGTTATGAAGCATTATGGCCAAAAGCAACTTGCAGGGGGAAGGAATTTCTCCCATAGTTCCATATAACAGTTCTTCATCACCATCATCAAAAAACAAAACAAAACAAAAAAAAAACCAAACAAACAACAACCCCAATGAGGGCAGAAACCTGGATTCAAGAGCTAGTGCAGAGGCCACGGAGGCAGGCTACTTACTGGCTTGCTCCCCATGGCTTTCTCAGCCTGCTTTCTTATAGAACCTGGGACACCAGCCCAGAAATATCACCACCTACATGGCCTGGGCCCTTGATCACAGATAAACTACTGAAAGTTGAAGGAAGAGGTTAAATCTTTACCAATCTTCCCTTTACTTCCCCCGTAGTGACTCCACGCTAGAGAATGCACATGTTGCTCCAAGTTCAACACCTACACAAGACAAGACACTGCCCTCCTCCACCTTGAATGTTCAGAAACTACACAAG
>NW_026585504.1:1023130-1037098 GCF_907164565.1 Psammomys obesus
ACCTTGAATGTTCAGAAACTACACAAGACACTGCCCTCCTCCACCTTAAATGTTCAGAAACTAGATGCCAAGGAAACCGAATTCTCTAGAAGAAGGATGTAAACATAGAAACTGAAAGAAAAAGGCCATGAATTTACGAAGAAAAAAAAAAAAAGAAAAACTTTATGTGTATTTGTTTTGTTAACATAGAGTCCAAATTAAAAAAAAATGGGCTTAATTTTTTTTAACTAAATGAGATTATAAACCAATTTAACTACTCTTTCATTCAACTAAGTTGGTTACTGGGAGTTTCACACAGACAACATATATGCCACTAAAATAACAAAATAAAAGTATAAAGAGAGATAAAAGTATGTTACATATAGCCATTATCCCTTAGCATTTTAAAAGTTTTAAATTTATAGTTATTTTATGTGTATATGTGCGAGTATACATACATATACATGTGAGCTCACAACTGCCTACAACTTCAGTATTAGGATATTCAAAGTCTATATTTACATACATATATGTATATACATGTCATGTCACAACTGTTTATAACTCCAACATCAAGATATCTAATGTCTACGCTAACCTTCAAGGCTTCTGAGTGCATGTGGTGTATATGTCTGTACGTGCATATATCCGTATGTGCATATGTCCACATATATGCACATAGATGTATACATATATGTATGTATGTGTGTATGTATGTATGTATCACATGCATTCAGGGGCCCTTGGAGGTTAGAGTAGACATTGGATTATCACTTGAGTTATAGACACGTATATGCTGGGAACTAAACCTGGGTCCTTTGGAAGTGCAGCAACTGCTTTTAACCACTGAGCCATCTTTCTGAATTTTGCCCCATACAAATCCTCTTCCATTATGCCTCAGACCAAACTGATAAATTGTGAACAAATGGGAGCACAGCAAAAGCTAGCCCTAGGGGAAAGGCAGAAAAGCCACTGGCTTCCTTTACCATTACAGAGAAGATCATGGACTTCCTCAATGTGGAGAAAGAAGGCCCTCAGGTCAGTATTCTTTAATCTTTTTTTCATTAATCACACCCAGCCCCAATGAGGACAATATGACTGCCAGATTCCCAGGGCCGCAGACCCCAAAGAAGCCCACCAAGCTCAGATTGGCAGTACTGAACCAGCTGCAGGATCTGTAAGGGGAGCTCAACTCTAAACCAGAACACCTGCACGCATGGCAAATTGCTGTGAGTGACTCCATTGTCCACTGTGCTAGGCAGGTCTGTGTGTCAGGTGGCACTTGCTCCGTGACAGTGACCAAAGACTATTAGCATCCACAGGTGCTCTGCACACAGTAGTGAGAGTTAGAACTATACCTTAGTTTGGCATCTTCATTTTCTACTATTCAATCTCATTTCCTGGACTTACTGGTTATTAGCAGAAATCACAGAAACAAAAATTTATTTTGTCAGAGAAACCTCTCTTTCATCTGCTGTATTGTGATATTACTTTTTTGTGGTTTTGTTTTTAAAGTCTCAAGCCACATAATTTGAATTAACATACCATGCAATGTAGCTACAACATTCATGTATGTCTGGGGTAACATATAAATGAAACATTCCTGGCTTCACGTGATCCTCAGTGGATCCCATAGAAAATTCCAGCAGGTCTTAGTTTCAGAAGCCTGGATGCTTTCCAACCCAGGTAATTATTCTCTGCCTACCTAATTTCCCCAAGCAATTTTAATTGAAAATGGTATTATCTTTTATCTGTTACTCAGTTCTAATCTGCTCTGAAGTATCCCTGTGTCCTGCTTCTTGCCTCCACTATAAGCTCACTGAGCTGATCTCTTTTTTGAAGCTTAAATTGAAAAAAAAAAAGTTTACATTCCTAAGGGGAAAAAATATCTAAGATATATATGAGTCATTTAATGAGTCTCAAACTATTCTGCTGAATACCACTGGCAGACAGCATGAAAATCCCTTCCCTCTGACTAATCTTTTGAAGTTTCCTTTGTAGACAGAAACCTAAAGCTTTTCTTACTGAAACACACACACATACACACACACACACACACACACACACACACACACACACACACACACAGGCACACACACACACCTCCCACAGACCGGAGAAAGGGAATGGATAAGACACTGGTATCATTTTATTCTCTTTTTGTTAAGGCCCTATTCATTGCCAAATAACCCACTTCACAATTAGCAAAACCAAAACATACCATTGAACTTAGAAATGCTGGAAGATCACTGAGAAATGCAATAGAAATATGCATTTTGGGGACGTCCAATCAGCGTGCTCTGATTGGAAGAGGGAAGGACAGAGGGAAGACCACAAATGCATGTTACAAATGCAGTGTTAAGTTTTCCAGTGTCATTGTTACAAACATACAAAGAAGATGGAATACTACTCAGTGTTAAAGCAACACTTTGATTAACAACAAATAGAGTGAAGTTAAGGGAGTAACCACAAACAAATATACATTATATAATTCCATATATATGACATACTTGAAATGACAGAAATTGTACAGATGGAGCACAAATTAGTGACTCTTCTTGAGAAAAAGAAAAGAAAGGGAGGTGGCCATTGACCCTGGAAAATAATAGCACAGGAGACCTATACAAGGGAAGTGGTCAGCATTTTGTGTGTGTTGGTGGGCCACAGGTCTGTGTAAGTAATTAAGCTATGCTGAACACACATGTAAAATTAGGAAATCTAATAAACTCAATCAATTATATGTCATAACTGTGCTGCTGTTGTTTTTTTCATTGATTTTATTTATTTAATCACTTTACTGCCTGACCCCAGACCCCCCCCTGCTCTCCTCTCAGTCCTGCCCCTCAGATGCAGAGACCCACAGCCAAACGATAGGCAGAGCTCCAGAAATTTGGTTCTGTGGTTTTTCAAGCTATTACAATTGAGGAAAACTGGAAAGACTAGGAAGATGAGATACAGGCTGGGGCAAAAGCCCCACGATAATGCACTCACTTTGTAAGGACCAAAGTTAACCTGTGAGCCCCTTGCCCAGGGACAGATACTTCCAGAAATGCTCGAGGCTATTGTTTGTGGGAGATAACAAGCCCCATCCTTTCCATTCCCAAACAAGCTGGGCCTAAGTGCTCTGGCCGTGCTTGTGCAGGCAGGAAATTCATCAGGATATCTGCTTACCTCTGACCGGAGCTGATTGGAAATAGTGACCTTTTGGGTTTGCCTTTTTAAGCCTCTGTAAAATATATTGCCATTTTCTGGGAACCCAGGAATGGACTTGGCTTGCTTCAAATTTAGCTTAAAAATGGTAGAACTGGTCTTTCTTTCATGACTCTCAGGTTTAACAGCTCACCATGCCCAAAGCCTGAGGCTCAACCACCAGCAATACAAAACAACAAAGGTTAAATAAAACAAGTTTAATTTCTAGAATATATTTTATTTAACCCACTAGCTGCCAAATAATGAATGCTCATGTAAATGATGTAATAATGAAGAAAGTTTATTGTTGTTTTGGTTGGATTCCAAGGCCTTGGGAATCTACTGTGGACTTTGTATGGCATCTCTCAATTCCAATGAACCTCATTTGAAATAGTCAATAGTCAATGGTCACATGTGACTTGGCTGTCAGTACTGAGCAGCAGGGTGCCCACTCCTCAGAACCCTTCAGTGGCACATCATCTGTACTGGGACACTTCTTTCTTTCTGGAAGTCTTGCAGGAATGTTTCATATATGAAAATCTAAATCCTGGACAGTCACCAAAAATGGGGTGTTGCCTACAGCGTATCAACTTTACTCTACACTGGTCTTAGTGGGGCTTTTTTGAAACTAATTTCTAGTCTCTCTAGAAACAACACACAAGTAGAGTTAGCTTCAGGAACTATGGTATGTTAGCTGGGATCAAAGATTGAGATTTTCACCTTTCTGCGCCTCTGTGATTCATTGTGTCTTTCCCTTTCCTCTACCATTTCCCTACGATGACTGGAGTCAGGAAGTGCTAACAGCGAGGAGCTTGCTGTGTCATCCTAGGAACTGATGCAGTCACTAGGGAAAAAGAAACAAGTGATGGAGTATATGACAGAAGCTCTGGAAAATATATAGAATTAGGCCAAATCTCCCGGGAACTGAAAAGTAAAACAGGAAGCAACCGGGGCTCTGTAGAAGCTCCAGGGCTCAATCTCAGAAGACCAGGGTACTCACCATCCCCCTTACAAGGGAGA
This sequence comes from Psammomys obesus, assembly GCF_907164565.1. Classification (NCBI taxonomy): domain Eukaryota; kingdom Metazoa; phylum Chordata; class Mammalia; order Rodentia; family Muridae; genus Psammomys; species Psammomys obesus. Next base: position 1,027,319 of record NW_026585504.1, read on the forward strand.
ATAAAATGAGAAAACACTATTCCAAAACAGAGCCTTGGGGAGTAGAAAGAGAATGGGTCTGGGAGTGAGAGTGAGCTATCTTTGAGAATACAAGTCAATTAACCTCTCCTGGACCTAGTTTCCTTGTTTGCAAAGCAGCACAATTATCTACCAGATTCATTGTTGTAAAGTTAAATGGAATAGTACACAAGGCAGGCCTAGCACATGCCTGCTGCCTGGAGTGTTCAATTACAGCCCTCCCCCCTCCCTTACTTCTGCTGTCAAATCACTATGAGAATAGAGAAAATGATCTGTGCAAATTAAACTAAGAATAGTAACGTGGGAAGCTCAAGAGCTGTTGCTCCAGAAAAATGCCAGAGAGAGAAAAAGGAAAAAAAAAACTGTTTCATTTCAATGTTTTGTGATTCTAACATACTGCTAGGAATCAGGTTTCATAATCAATCTAAGTTTATAGCATCTTCAGACAGGTGTAGAGAGGAAGCATGTAAAACACATAAGGCTTATGGTCCAAAATGATCTAGAAACATAGAAAAACCACAAAATCATGACCTCAAGAATCTCTATAAACATAATCTTTCAGAAGCAATAAAATGTTGTCTTCCATCCTGAATCAAACAAACAAAAACAAAAATATGGTACAACTTACTAGAGCTTTCGAAAGCCTGAAGCTCTCTTGTTATTTAAATTTGGATTGGTATTTATATGATTTATTTTATTTTGCTTTGCTTTTGTGCCACACAAACTGTCAACCATCTTTTTTATGAGAAAGTATCTCATAAGCTGGCCCACAGGATCCCAAAGCTAATTTGTTTTTTACGGATGCACTTGACCACTGTAAACTCTCTCAAAGCCAAGACCACCAAAGCAGGTACCATACTGAAAAGAAGTGTCCAAATGCACAGGTAGGTAACAGTCAGCACTTATTCAGATTCCCATCCAGTACAGTTGTTATTAGCAGGAACCACAGCAGTTGGGTTTTGTATGGTTCAAACTCATGAAAGGGTTTTGTATGGTTCAAACTCATGAAAGTCTCTATCAGCATTGCTTCTGCTGATGTAGCCTGCTCAGCTGGACTTGCACTTCAAATAATACGAAACAGGTTCTGGGAGAGCATGTGAAGAGTTCCATCACTGAGATGCTACAAGTAATCTGTGAAGCAGGACAATGTCACTATAGGAAACACAACAACTCAAATAAATCAGGAGAAGTACAAAGATGTTCTCAGCCAGGTGGGAAGCTCAGGGCGCACCAAAGCCTACACTCTGAAGCATCGATAGTTTTAATGATAAAGACAATTAATTCAAGAGAATAATTGTTATTGTGCATGCACATAATAAAAATTCATTCTTTCTAATGTAGTTCTGCCATTTTGGGAAATGTACACACTCATGTATATAAAACACCAATCAAGTGAAAAAACAATTTCCCTGTTGCCCAAACAACTTCATATTATTCCTTTGTACCATACCCCCCACCCTAATTCCCACACAACCATTCGCCTGCTTTCTCTTCCTAGATGTATATCCTATGAGACTAATTCAAGGTTCTTTAGCCCAGCATAATGCACTGTGTAACTTATCTAACATAATAAATGGTTCCTTTCCTCTGAAAAATGGTTAACTCATTATACTGGCTACAGCACAGGTTTGTTGTTATTGTTTTGTGTTTGTTTGTTTTTTACATTTCTTCATCCAAAGATATCTACCGTGCTTCTACTTTCTGATGCTCATAAAAAGAACTAATGTAAACAGGAGCAAAAGGTTTGGGGTTAAGCAGACATGTCATAAATACCTGTAAGTGGCCCTTTTGAATTAGATGCCCATGTGTTTAACCAGGAGAAACCAATGACGTGTCCTCCAAGTTAGCTGCACTCTTTTGAATCCCCGCCGATAGTGTGTCTGTATCATCACCCACTGGGTCCTGTGTGGGATGGAGACAGTTCCTTCTTATTTTAATCTTATGTATGTGAATGATGGCGATGCCTCTACAGGTAAAGTGATTGTTGGACAGCCATGAGGCCCTGAGTTCAGATCTTCAGCAGCCCCACAACAGTGAGGTATAGTGGTATATGGCCATAACCCCATCCTAGATGAAAAGAGGTGGGCACTGGAGGCTCTAGCTAGACACCCAAACAGAAACAACGAGCTCCGATGCTGTACGAAACTGAAGGCCCACTAAGACAAAGCTCTCTCCTTCTAACCAGAAGAACAAGTCCGCATGGGTAACATTCCAGGTGGGCTGGCCAGTCACCTGGCCGAGGGACCACCCCCGGACAGGTAGAGTCAGTTGAAGGGAGCGTGTATTTTTCCTGCACAGAAAACTCACCTCTGTGCAGTTGCTGCAGAACTGGAGAACTCTGGGTAGCCAGGACCTGCAGCGTGTGACTTTTCTTTTAAGTTCTAATAAAACTGTTCCTGCGCTTCCTCCTAAGCCCACTTTTAGGTATTAACACACTGAACAAGGACCTTAACTTCCCTAATAAGATTTAGCACTCAAGATGGGCTCCAAAAACTTGCTAGTAACATAGGTACAGTGAGAGATGCTGCCTCAAAAAAATCAGGTGAGAAGTGGTAAAAGAAGACACTCAGTGTCTACTGCTAGCCTCCACACATGCACACATGAGTGAGGGCAGGCACGCACACACACACACACGCACACACGCACACACACACACATCAATACATAAACCACACACATGTATACACAAAAATAGGCATCTCAACATGGTGTGAAAAGAGAGAATCATTGAGAGCTACTCAATTTCAGAGTGCTACATTTTAAAATCTCTAGCATATTCTCTCAGTTTGGGGAGATTAAACAAAGGCCTGAGTAAATCTACAGAGCTGAAATACCGAAATGACCTGTTACTAAAAGAAAAATTCTTTCTACAACTTTCCACATATATATTCTATCTACAAATAATATTCACATGCCTACAAATAATGATCACAAATTTTTTTTTATTAAATAGTATGAAATATCTAATATGGTCAAACTTATTAGCACAGCAAACCAATAGTTAGATAACTATATATAGTACACACCAGACACATTTCATAATAATATAAGGCAGTTTTCTAAGTATTATTATAATCTAAACTTAACGCAAAGGATTATCTGGTATTTTATAAAACTGAGACTCAAAATTAACACAGCCAGCCATAGCATATTTACAAAAATTAATGATTTGATTACATCTTAGCTATCCCACGGGCATTCCAATTTTCTGCTTTCAGATCTGACTCACCAGCACTGTGTGGTGATCGTGACTTGTTTTCTGCCACTAAGATTATTTTATAAAGTCCTTATCTACTCCCGTGGATGGAACAGGAAATTAAACGTCTTTCCATGAAAAACAGCCATTTAATTCATCCACCAAATAGTTATTCTGTTCCTAGAAAGCTGAAGGGATAGTTAGTGGCTGCTGCTACAGTAGTCCTCCAGAATGGTGCTGCTGACAAAGGAACATCTAAGCTAAAAACCTGAGGAATGAATCTTACGAAAATCTGAAAGGAAGTTCAGAAGGTGCAAGGGTCAGGCAGCAGTGTATGTTCTGTAAAACTGAGCAGATAAATAAAGGAAGATGTAAAAACAGAAAGGTGAAAGCCACATCATGGACATGTGGTCACTGGCTCTATTGGTTTAACTGGAAACCACACACGTTTTCAACAGTACAAGCTCATGATTTGACTTAAGGTTTAAAGGACTTCCTTGCTACAGCTTGAGAATGACTGCACTACAGTGATACTGCAATGCTATGAGAGCCCAGATGACTCAAGAGCATGGCTTGGTCAGTGATGGCTGTGGCCTGATAAGCTGTATGTTCAGAACATAGTCTGAACATAGACATTAGGACTGGTTCCTGGCTGAATTTGAAATGTAAGGAACAGAAACTACTTCAAAGCTGAAAAGTAGCAACAAAGGGCTGGAGAAGCAACATGTACTTAGCATGAAAAGCAATAAATAGTTCAATGCACATCTTTAAGAAGTTGGAATAAGAGCTTGGCTCAGTGAGGGGCATCTGATCTTTGAAGAATAAAAATGGAAGATAAGATGCCAGACAGCCACTTTCAATAGCTAACTCTTGGAACAGTTTCCGTACCAAAGAAGAAAAGGGATCTGAATAAAAATCAAAATCAGAATGTCATTTCCTCTCTTCTGCCCTTAATGACTTTGGTGCAGTAATGCTCCCAGTGGGCTGCCATAGGCCGAACTTGACAGGAACTATCCAGATGAATGGGTTAACAATGGATAAGCAGCCTGATTGAAATGTAAATAGATGAAGATTAATGCAGCCAAGAACATGGCCCACCATGCAGGAATAGATAAGACACAAAACCAGGACATTAAAATTTCAGAAGACTTGTAAACTGCATAAATTGTTTGAAGCAACGATAATTTGGAAGAGGTACAATTCAGGATACAGACTTTTATTCTTTTCTCTCAGAAAGTTAAGGATGCTGTCATGATTAAAGCCCTCTTTATGGGGCCAAAAAGATGGCTTTATGATTAAGAATGAAAGTTCAGTTCCAGCACCCATGTCAGGCAGCTCAGAACTGACTATAACTCCAGATCCAGCGGATCTGACATCTCTGGCTTCTGTGGGAACCTGTACTTGTGTGCACACAACCACACAGAGACACAAATAATGCAAAAACAACAACAAAAATAATAGTTAAGAAAAACATTTTCATAATGTTAACCTCCTGGTAGTAAATAATGACTGTAAAAAAGTCCACCTTACTCTTAAGGAGCAGAGAGATTATAATTATCAATTGCACTGAATAACTTCTCTTTATTGTTTTAAATTTTCCATAGAGGATATTTGACATGTAAATCCTCCTCCCTCAATTCTTCACAGATCCCCCCACCAACTTAATGTTCTTTCTTTCTTGAAAAGATCAAAAAAGCACACATGTATACACACATACAGAGAGAAAGAGACAGACAGACAGAGACCACAGAGTCCTGCTTGTGCTGGACAATTACTCCTGAGCGTGAGGCCTGCCTTGGAGTGTGGTTGATCTACCCGGTGTCATTCTCTTGAAGAAAACAGATTTTCACAATCCCAACGGCTAGTCATTGCAAACACCTTGGCTAGGAGTGGACTTGGTGTCAGCTTCACGTTGTCCATGCTGGGATTCTGCCCGGCTTGGACTTGTGCGTGTTGTCACAGTCTCCATGAGCTCATACATGTGTCAGCCTCGCTGGGTCTGGAAACCACTGCTTCTGTGAAGTCATCCACCACCTCTGGCTCTTACAGTCTTGCCACTTCTCTTCTACATATATCCCTGAGTCTTGGTATAATATAGACACCCCGCATAGAGCTTAGCGCTCCAGTCTCCTACTCTCTGCATGTGGCTGGCTGCAGACCTCTATGTTAATTGCCATCTACCGCAACGAGGTCCTCCGTTGAGAGATCTATATGTATATATGTATATATATGATCTATATATGTAGCGACATGTCATTAGGAGTTGTTTTCTTGCTATTCTCATTTTTGAAGAATAATAGTAGCATTTTTTCCTCAAGGTCCTATGCAGTTTCAGATTCTTGGACTCGCTAACCGTATCAGGTATGACATTTCACTGTAGGAATGGCTTTAAATACAATCAAAAAGCGGCTGGTTGGTTACATAAAAGACAGGTAACTTATCTTAGACCTCTGAGTCCCTATTGTCTGAGGTCCAGGAGTAACAGAAACAGCTAGTGCCCTGCTAATGTGGTTCTTGGAATTGCTCTAGAGATGTGACACTAACAAATCCATTTGGAATAAAATATCCAAAATATTGTCCTTTAGGCTTATTCTCAAATCTGCCTTACCCAGTGTTTTATCCACTTACAGTACTGCATAAGCGCTTGATGAATGTATGAATAAGTTAATGACTAAAACTCTCCACTACTCATGGCACAGTAGAAAGGTAAGGACATACACTTTTCTATCCTGCTTTTCTTAAAATAGGCCCAATGAACTTCCTTGTTTGTAATTCTGGGGTATGTCAAAAAGCATTAAAAGGAGTAAACAGAAAGTTGAGTAAATTTGGCGACGTTTTAACAACACTGAAAGTACTACATTAAGTAGTATGAATCAACAGGCCCCGTACATCTTCCTGGGCCCCCTCCACATGTGACAGGACACACCTACTAGATCCGAGGTAGCCCACAAAACACACGGCTGCTTCATCACAGCCGAGAGGCATGAGGGGCTGAATGAGGTCCAAAATAACCTTTTACTATTTTCAAGGGCGGCCTTCAAGAAAAATAAAATGTTAATTCAAATTTTGATTTACTGGTTTAATAATTCATAGCCTGGGCTTCAATTTCAATTTACCAACACACTGGCCCCTCTATTGCTCAAAATTAGAGTTCATTGTTAATCACTCTCATCTGTAGAACTGAAATACCAGAAGACAAATGAGAAATCAAAAATACCTCATTAATCTGACTACTCAGCCACGTGGCAGTGTCCATTCCAAGCTGAAAAGCACACAGCCCTCCAGCTGTTTGCATCCTACATGCGATCATTCTGGAGACGACGCTGCTGGCTAAATCAGCTTGACCTTATTTAATTTGCCGTTCTCCTTCACATTAGTTCCGCTACAGAAATAGGGCCACAGTTTCCTTTCAACAGCTCCCTGACAACTCAGAACCAGGATCAATTTACTTTGTTGAATCTTCTCCTTCACGGAAAGCCAGTAATTATAAACCATTTAATTAATGTAAAACCTTTTTTCTTTCTTTTATTATTATAACAAGATAAAATATTGACCAAAGGTTCACTCTGTGATTTTCCCTTTGTTTCAGTGTGCTTTTATTGTATTTGTTTTGAACTAAGGCAATGTATTTTAGAAACAGGCACTCCTTAGATAAAGCTTTGCTTTTTACATAATTGTCAGCAGGTGGTACTCAGAACAAAGTAATATTTTATACAACAGGGGAAACTTTAAAAATGTGAGGTCTACATAACATGCATTTTTTTTATTTGTTTTCTGGATGTATCTGAGAATAATGTGTAATATATTATGAAAAGGAATTTTTGAAAAACATACTTTCTCCAAGAAGATACACAGATCTAAAACAAGGTATAGAGATAAAGGGAAAAAATGAGGTTTATAGTATGCATTTAAGATACTTGATTCAGGTGTTCAAGTTGATTTTTCTCTCATTTTGTTTTTCCAATATTACATGAATTACTAAAATCTTAATTATAACAATACCTATTTCATTTAATTTAACTTTTAACTCTGACAGCAGATTTTAGAAGCTACTCGTTTATAATTACACATTGTGTACATTAATTTGCAACAGGTTAAGTTCTCGATGTAAAATCTGTGGCATTTGCAAGTTTGTCTAGAATGAAGAAAGGATAAGTTGTCTAAGTAATAAAATATGATAAAAATTCAAGATAAAGAGAAAGCTGAGTAAAAAGAATGTAGAAACTTGAGCCTGCACTAACACCCATGGAGGCCTCCAGCTTCTAGCAGTGTTAAACCCGCTCCTACAATGTCCTACTGAAGGACAACAGATCTCAAACAAGGAAGCATTCTTAAGCCAAAATGAGGTTTGTTTTTGTTCTTGTTTATGACAGGGAACTTTGATAATTCCTTTTCTATAGGAAATCATGCACAAACATACATGAAGGCAAAAACACGCACTCACATGAAGGCAAAATATGCATAGACATAAAATAATAAAAATAAATCTAAATTTTAAAAAAATTAAATATTTATTTACCATGTTAAACCAGTAAAAAGAATCCATTCTGATTCTCATTAGCCCAATATATTGAAAGTATTAGCTGAATAAGTATTATATATGAAATATAAAAATTGCTAATGAGATTTTAAATTCATTTGTTTCATGAAATCAGGTTTGTAATTTAACCGGGAATCCTATCTCAACTTAAACTGGCCTCGTTCTGAATGCTGAATGGCCACATGAGAGAGGTGCCAGTAACAAGGGACATCATATATCCTAGGAACTGATGACTAGGTAGCCACTGAGCTGTGATGTCCACATAGCCAAGTCCCATTTACAAGGTGACTTGAGAACAGAACTGGAGAGATAGATATATGAAGGTCTCAGTCCTGAAAAGCACCTAGGGATTCCTCAAGTTCTTCTGGTAACCCAACCCCAGCCCTCCACTGATTTCGCTACCCCCAGTCATGTCACATTACCTCAATGTGCCAAGACATAGATAAATTACCTCACCATACTCGTGGCTTTTCTTTCTACTTGAGATCCTTCTTTCTTAACATCTTACATTCCCTACAGCAGCTTTGTGGCTGTATCTACCTAATGAAATTTTAAGTTTAAATTCAAATCAGAACTGTACCTCTATCTTAAAATCAAATCATGAAGTACAACTCAATGTTTCTTTCTAAAATAACAACTCCGATTAACAAGATTTTAATTACTAAGCATAATGCCAGACACACCAACCATGTGACACTAGTACTGGAAGGCACCAATAAACTGTACATTGGCACATGAGTCCCATGAGAGTTCTGGCTAGCACTTTCCATGACCATTGTTTGAATAACAATGGCCATTATACTTTTATTCATGGATTGGTCCTCCAAATGCTGGATTCTGAACACCAAATCCTACTTTCTTCATCTAGGAACATAAGCGATTGAGAAACCAATAGCCATGTAGTAATATGATTGCAAAAAGCAGAGGAAAACTTTTCTCTAGCCAGAGACCATGATGAATTCACAGAACATCACCCATATATACACAATCCTGCAACCCAGGTGCATTTGCATAGTCAACAGTCATTCTGATTGCATATTAGAGGTCACCCCTGTAACACTGGCCCTCCTGTTCAATTCAGAGGGCACTCTAGTCCCCAAAGTCATTAGTGCAAACTTGTTTCAATTGCTTTTGGACTCTGTCTACACAAAAGAGTTCTCTGCAGGGACCACTGCTATTCCAGGCCTCTGTTCCTCTCTAAGTCTGCCACTGAGGAGAGGGCTCTGCTTGCCTCTGTAATTACCTGAATTTCTTCTGCAATCTCTTCCTGGACATGAACAGCCTCTACCGTTCAGAACTAAAAACAGTGTTTAAAAAATGCTGGATTCCGAACACCAAACCCTGCTTTATTCATGCAGGAACATAAGCCGTCAAGAAAGCAACAGCCCTGTTCTACTTTGTACACAGACTGAACACGGCTTGGCAATGTTTAATTGAAGCAACTCATGCCTCCTCTACTAGTTTCTCCTGAATCTTTGAACTTTGAGGTAAACTTTATTGAACAACTATGAGTTTGGGAGGAAAAGTAGTTTAGAGTTTCTCAAACCAGAGTAGAAATGCCAAGAGCTTCTTCCTTCTCCACAACTCCCACTTCACCTGGTCTGTGGAAGACAGACTTCTTCTACTCCCGAAGCCCTGTCTTCTGCTGAACACTTGGCATCTCAGCATTTGAGAGGCAGAGGTAGGAAGAGCAAGATCATTTTCATCTACTTACCAAGTTGGAGGCCATCCTGGAAATAAGGCTATGCCTCAAGCAACCACAAGGAAGGAACAATAAAAGAAAGAGGGAAAAGAAAAAATTAAAGAAAATGTTTGCCTGCATCAGAAACACAGTCTAATCTTTAAAAACAGTCTCCTTGTCTTCCAAAGCAGTTGATCCCTCCTCCAAGACAGTTTGTATCCACAGTTCATCAAGATGGTCCAAACGCCAATTTTTTCAGGATTCTATTAGGTGAAGTTCTCCAGAGAAACAGAACCAAACACACACACACACACACACACACACACACACACACACACACACACA
>NW_026585504.1:1037108-1082325 GCF_907164565.1 Psammomys obesus
CACACACACACACACACACACACACACACACACACACACACACACACCTGTGGGGGGAGGGGAGGGGCAGAGCGAGAGACTGAAACAGAATCAGAGACAGAAATGGCTGACTTATATGGTAATGGGTAAGAAAAAGGCCCACTCTGCCTGCTACAAGCTGACAGACCAGAATACTGAGTGATGTGATCTCAACCAAGTTCAGAGACCAGAGAAACCAGGGCAGGAATGCTATCAGCCCAAGAACCACTGGTAGTGGAATCCAAGGGCAGGGAAAGACGGATGTCTCAACTCACAGAGATCCATTTACCTTTTTCCCCAGCCCTCAAATGTAAATGGTGTACATATGCAAAATTGAAGATGACAGTCAGGACTTGGCCTACCTGTTCATATGCTAATTACCTCCAAAACCAATTTCACCAACACACTGGGACACAATGTTTTACCAGCTGCAGGTACCTTTTAGACCAGTGAGAGTAGCCCAGGAAGTTAAGCAACACCGAGACCCTGCTCCTTAAAAGGCACCCTGAACTAGATGTATCAGCACAATCCAGAAGGCTGTTAGAACCTCGTGAAGTCCAGAGGTTCATGTTCAAGCATAAGACACAAGTGACTTTAAAAATAAAAAGGTAGTTGATGGAAACAGCAGTTTTTCTTTTAACTCCTTTAGCCTAAAACTGGTATATTTGTTACTTTTCTATTGTTGTAATAAAACACCATGACCAAGGCAATACATGAAGAAATGGTTTATTTGGAGCTTACAGTTCCAAAGGGACAGGAACCTCCACCATCACATTGGGAAAAGTGGCAGCAAGTAGGCGCAGTGACTGGAGCAGCAAGCTGAGTGCTCACACAGCCAATCACAAGCACGAAGCAAAAAACCCGAAAAGGACCCTTCCCCATCTCTTCACAGTCTACCACATAGTAGGACAGCAATAACATTTGTTGCAAGAATAAAGGAACAGAGATAGCTTCCACCTAGACAAGTATGCTGATCAAGTACCCTGTGTCCCACCCAAAGCTTCATTTACAGGCCATCAAGTAAGTCCTGTTACTAGCTAGGACAAAGGCCAGTGGAGACTCGTGGGATCCCCTCAGCCTCCTTAAAGAGAACAATGGCTATTCAGAGAACTATTGCTATTCAGAGTGGAGCACCACTTGGGCATTCTTCCTTCTTTTAGCTCAATGGCTGATCTGACCTAAGTTTAGCATGTCTTTACAAGTTACTCCTATATGCCCTCTGGAAAAGGGCAAAAGACTAGCACTTCTCTTGGCTTGTCGTAGACACTGAGATCTTAGCTGGGGTTAGCCCTTGCAATTAGGACCATCTCATTTGTAGGGTCCAATTTTACTAAGAATGCTGTTAATATGGTTGACTATGTTATTAATAATTTCCAGGTGTTGACGAGGGAGTATGAAATCATACAGGGCCCTTTAACATCCAGGACCTTGTACAGCTGCACACCCATGAAGTTGGCACTGGAAAAAACATCAAGGACAAACTATCAAAGACCTCCAAAGACATCTTTGTTGGCTCAATCATTTTTAGAGAACAGAGACAGAGCATTCTCTGTTAGCGTGGGTTATGACATCATAAGGTTATGACTGGGCATAACAGAAGTGCAGAGGCCTGCGGGCGGCTATTTCCAGCTTCGTGGTTCCTGTCACCTTCACAAACAGTCATTTATCATGCCCAGCCCCCACTGCCCACCCAGTGCCTCACTCTGCTGACACCATGACTGTAGTTACATTATGTAGTCACCACAGTTTAAGCACACAATTACATAACTCAGAGACAGAGAGAATGCTTCTAAATTGGCGAAGATATCAAAAGACTCAGGACTCATTTCAAGAAAACATATTCATGATAACGGCTCAAGGTCTGGTAAGGGATGGCTAAAACCCAGAAGAGTTTGGCATAGAAATGACAGAACAAAATGAACTGCCATTCCTAGGACTTTAATCTTTGAGGAAGCTATGAGGCATTGCTGACTGTTACAGAAAAAATGGATGAGCACCATTTGAGCACCTGTATGATGCTTCATTCATGCAGCGAGAATCAGGGAAAGGAATTCACAATTGTGAGTTGTAGATCCTCACAGAGGGCACTAAAATGTGATCTCAAACACAAACCACCACAGAGCTCTGACTCATCAGACAAAGTGTGACTAATGAGAACAGGACAGTCTGAGATACAGCAACTAGTTTCACTAAGCCCGACTGAACCATAAACCCTGTCTGCTGACTGTGCAAATTTGTCCATTTGTGCATATTTGGCTGGAATGAAATTCCACAGCCTGGTAATTTATAGGTAGTAGAAATTTATTTCTTATAGTGCTGAAGGCTAAATCTGAGATCAAAGTGCCAACAGATTTTGGGATTGGTTAAGGGCCCAATCTCAGCTTCCAAATCAGGCCTTGAACAGTGTGTCCTCACTTGCTAGAAGGAACAAAATAAGGCACAGATGCTTTCTTAAGCCCTTTTATAAGATGATGAATCCCATTTGCTAGAGACCCACCCTCAGAACTTGTCAACACCTCTTCTTAGGTTGGAAAATCAGTTCAGATGTAAATTCTGGAGGCTTTTACAGAGCTTACACTGCTACCTTAGGTGATCTGGTTTAGGGCCCAGACTCCTTCTTACAGTATGCACACATTTTCAGCTAGGAAATGCGAAATTACTATCTTCATTTGAAATGTATTTATCAGAATTGCATGTCATCCAAAATTACCAAATTAGCTTCTACAAGATGGAAACTACTGTAATGTCCTTGGTGGCGGCCTGGGGTCCTAGGAGCTTAACGGCCTGGTTTTGTTCTCTTCAGGTTCCATGACTTGGGACAGTTAATCAACCTCCATGAGCATCAGTGGTGTACTATCACCAAAGAGGGAGAAAACAGGATAGTCAAAGGTCCCAATACAACAAGTTCAAACCAAATTTAACGTCCTTCAAACATCAAACCTACACCTTTCCTTCCTAGACAAGCCATGTAGTTTTCTATCTGGTCTCCAGTCTATCAGGAAATTGGAATGACGTATTATTCTAAATATCCAAACTCTGACCACCCTACAATCCATCTAGAGTCCATTACTAGTCTCCCTCACCTTCCATGTAGGCTTTTGCTAATGATCTTCTGTGTTCCTGCCTTCCCTGTTCTTCACTTTTCATTTATTATCAACATAGCAGCCAGAGAAGTCTTGTGAAAATGAACCAATGACTACTCCATGTAACAGAGTCATTAGTTTGACCTAAATCAATGGTTCTCAACTTAGTGAAATTTCACATCTCAGCAGACATCTAGTAATATGTACAGATATTGTCAGTTGTCACAGCTTGAGACGGTACAGAGAGGTAACTGTGTGTCCATGTTCCAATGTTCCTTTCAATACTAGAGTTGAGGCTTAGTACTTAAAGGAATAGGACTGAGAATCAGTGTCTGGGAACAGTGGCCCGTACCTCAGGCAGATGGGTTATAACAAAGCTGGCTGAGCAAGCCACGAGGACAAGGCAGTAAGCAGCACTCCTCAGTGCCTTCAGCATCAGTTCCTACCTTGCCCCGACTTCCCTGGATGGTGGACTGAAAGCTCTAAGAAGAAATAAACCCTTTCCTCCCAAGGTTTTAGTCATGGCATGTTATCACCTCAATAACTATACAGACGGGACTCTTCTATTCGAGAAACATGCAGTGAAATGCATGAATAAATGTGTTAATGCTATCTTTGAGATGTACCTGAGTTGTGTTTGCGAGAAAGCTGCCAGGTTTCATGTGAAAGAGTCTGCCTTTAGATTTATAAGTAGGCTTGTACTCAGAATTCCTTTGGTACCAAACTCAGAGACCACAAGAATAATTCCCAAAAGAACCCTTTAATTCTATCATGAATAATGTTAAAGGGTGGTGAAGAGGAACTTGCCACCCCGCCCCCCCTACGCAGGAAGGTCTTTCAGTCAAGTCCATGTATATAAAGGGTGAAATTTTGGAGGCTGTCTATAGTAACTGCCCTATTCCAAACTAAACTCACTGTGCACTTATGGAAAACTCAAATTATAACCTTTAGAGGCTAAAAAGGAAAATGTGCAAAAATCAAAACCACTCTAGAAACTGAGCCATCTAACTATTTATTTATTTCTATTTACTTATTTTGCTGGTTTTTATTATTGTTCCAGATTTTCTCTAATAAGTAACATTCTGTCTATCTAAGAAATACTTATGGACCCAGCAGCAGTGGCTTACAACGTGGCTGGGACAGAACAATGAAGAGGTGCACCCATTGCCCTCTGAGCATTTACAGTCTGACGTGAGACTTTCAATGTCTGAGTTGTTGATCAAATATGAAGCACAGCAAGAACCAAAAGAAAGGCACGTGTCTTTCAGTATGAAAGAAGGGATGCGAACAGCAACAGGAATCATCAGGCAGACAGCAAGAAGCACTGGAGCAGGAACTCCTATTCGGAAGCCCAGTGTTACCTAAAGAGAGATGATGGAGGTATCATGGCTGTCTTTGGGGAGTGTTAAGTTTTCTGATTTGGCTGGAACAAGGGTCACGGTGGGGGGCATGTCAAGAAGGAAGCAAATGGGTTGCTGTTGCCAGGGCACAGATATTTACATGCCTGACTCAACTGGTTCACGCTTGACCTAAAAGGACAGGCAGAGGCTGGGATCCAAAGCTCGGCTTCCTCCCTCAGTGGGCAGCACGGCCGAAAGAGGACTTCCGTAGACTGGCTGAGAAGAGAAGCATCAGACAACGCCTTCCTTCTCCTAAGCAGATAGAGAAAGGACATGCCCAAGAGAGCAGGGCTCATCTGCGAAGAGCTCAGGAGCTGCGGGAAACGGGAGGGAGGTGGTGGTTCACCTCCACAGGAAAAGGTGGTGCAGCCTTCCCACACCCACAAAAAAAAAACAACAAAAAAAAAAAACAGTCGGTCAGGGAAGAGACAGAAGTGAGTTCAATGGATGCCGTGACCTTTAGTACTATTCAAACCATTCCATAAAATTATAATGTTCAACATTTTTTATTGGGTTTATCAGAAAAGTGGGATCAAAGGTTCATGATTATTTTTCTACAAATGTTAGAGTGGCCCTTTCCTGCAAAGAGCCTCACCCCAATTAAAAAGTCCAAAACTCAGACTTTGGTTTCTGGAATAGGCTAGCAGAGGTTAATCTGTCATTTACAGAACAAAAAACAAGAATAGGTTATGGCAAATAGGCTTTTTTTAAACTTTATTTTTACTCTTATCTCATTAGACATGTAAAATGTGAGGTCTAAATCTAAAATATTATTAAATGGCTTTAAGATGTGTTAAATCTGATCTTTTAACAATAGGTACTTGAGATCAAGGGACAACAGAACTCCATTCATCCATCCATCCTCTGGGCAGTGGCATTTGCTCTACTGACATCCATGGAATTCCTATTGTTCCCTAGACACCTCTAGAGAACATGGACCATACCCATAAATAAACAAAACTGTCCCACTACCATACTTATAGTTTAAAGAGGGAGGAGACAGTTCAACAAGAAACAAAAGAAACTAGTAACTTGAAAGCAGGTGATATATATTTAAAATTTTTTTTTTTTGGTAGAGGACAGGGCAAGATGGTTATAAGGAGAAGTTTGCAATTAAGCAAAGACTTGAAGATGAAGCCATTACCCATGTCTGTAAGTGCAGCAGGAGAGAGAATTCATAGGAGAGGGAAAAGCTGAGGCAGCGACCCTGAGATGAGAGCATCGCCATGTCTCTCAGAACATAAAGGAAGCCATTTTGACAGGAAATGAGCAGAGAAAACCTGAGGACAGGGGCAACAATGAAATGAGTAGGATGGTGCAGGCCGCAGCAGAGAATTTCAACTCCTGTGTATCTGTACAGAGCGAGGGACAGAACTGAGTCACACATGCGAGGCAAGCGTTCTACCACTACAAGACTCCAAACTCATGAAGTTAAGCTAAAACAAGGGCCTAGAGGATGATTCGGGGAGGCTCCACAGGATCTGGGTAGGAATGAGCAGAGGGCTCTGGGTGCCAACGGGGCAACAGGTACGAGGGTGGTAGAAGGAACGCAGAATACAGGTGATGATTCAGATGAGCCAACGAGGTGGCGCAGACGGCGCATACATTTGAAAGTAAAGTGGACAGAATTATCGGTGTAGCATACATGGTATGAGGGAAAGGCCGCGCAACACTGAAAAACAAACCCGCTAAATGACAAAAAATTAAAAGAAAAGTTCCAGAAAATGTTATCACTCAGTCAAACACTGGGTTTCTATTTAACACCTGCTTTTAAAGAGGAGCTACATCCCGGGAGGCGTGTCCACAAAGACACTGAGGCCTCACAGTCAGCAAGCTGCACTTCTGTGTGGCTCTTTGCCTATGGCAAATCCAGAGTACTGTGCAAGGCAAGACGGGCAACCGCCGAGGCACTTTGCTTGTTAATGGGACCCAAACCTATAGCACTATATGTGTATGTACTCAACAGGAAATACATAAAGTCACCTGGCACGCACAGATCAGTACTAATGCTTTATTTCTTTAAAAATCAACTTTGGTTCTCAATCACCACAGTTTTATGCTTGTCTGGTTTGAGCTCTGAGCTTTTTCTGAGGTAAAACGATAGGTTATAACCTTAAGATGGTTCCTTAAGTGACTTTAAATTGTAAAACGCATATGAAATCTACCGTGAGAGTAGTGTTATCACTCCAAGCATTGACGGGACTAAGTAATCCGCACTGGCTTCCCAATAGAGCATCTTCAGAGGCATCGTGACCCGGCATCCATCATGCCAGCTATGCTTCTAGAACAATAAAGACATTGCTTTATAAGATGAAGGAAAACCACCTTGAGTTAAACTGAGCTAAAAAGACAACTGACTCCAATGAAAGAAAAAGTCCAAATCCAATAAAATCACCCCCCTCCACCCCACATGCACACACAAACATACAAGGTAGATGCATTTGCCTTGTTTGCAGTCATGGCAATAACGCTGACTGCCTACAGCCTGGGGCTACTTTCAGCATGAGACTACATGACACAGGATGCTTTTCAACATCAGTTGCACTGTTCCTCTGAAACTTCTGGTGCATTTGTGTGTGTGTGTGTGTGTGTGTGTGTATTTAGCCAAGGTTGCCTCTTTTAAAGGCAATTCGGAAATGGAAAATCTGAACTGACATAAAATGACAGAAAAACAAAGCTGGTTTCTCTGGAGGCAGAAACACGCTTTACAGTTTTGTACCCCAGTTGGTCTGATCACTCTTAACTAGACTCAATAGCTGTGTCTGCGTGTGCTGTGCGAACATGCACAGGCATGCGTGCATATATGGCCCAACTTACTTTCTGAGGTAGCCGCTCAGTGAACGGGGAACTGCTGACTCATCTAGGTTGGCTGGCCAGTGAGCCCTGGAATCCTCCTGTCTCCCTCCCCAGCACTGAGATGGCAGATGTACACCAGAATATCTGGCTTTTTACATGGGTACTGGCCATCAACAAGTGGGTCCACATGTCTGCTTGGCAAGCACTTTCCCAACTAAGCTAACTCGCCAGCCCTAATTTAGTAGCTTTCGTTAGAGGAACCCACTGGTGTCCAGTAAGTAAGACTGAAGTACATATACATTACATGCATACATACATACATGCATACATGTGCACACATACACATATGAATAATAGCCACAAATTCATTAATAATCAATCACTGTGATCAAGGAAAAACAGTAATTTCATATGACTTAAGCTAAGATTCTGATAATGTATCAGAATGGACAAGTAATCTATCTATATAGTCTGGAATGGAGACAATACTATTTTTTTAAAGATTTATTTCTTTATTTTATGTATGAGTGCTCTATATGCATGTACACCTGCATGCCAGAAGAGGGCATCAGATCACATTACAGATGGTTGTGAGCCACCATGTAATTGCTGGGATTGAATTTAGGACCTCAAGAAGAGTAATCAGTGCTCTTAACCTCTTAGCCATCTCTCTAACCCTGTGACGGTATTCTTAATAACAGACATAGACAGAAAAGTGAGATCCCATTGTTACTAATTCTTTTTTACTGCAAGAATTTTCAAACAGCCACATGCAATATTAACAAAATTAATTTAGAAAAACAAATAATCTTACCCTTCACTTTCTAAATGCAACTACGCACAGGAGAAGCAAAAAGTAACAGCCAGGTAGACTGGCTTACCTATCCAGACAGCTCCAGCTTGATACCATTAAACACATTTTAACACCTTAAGCTCTAACATAACCTTATTTAACCATAGAGTATGAAATAATTTCATTTGCAAGAAAATGGACAGAATTGAAAATCATTGTGTTACCCTCAGCAACAAAGACAGACAAGACTCTACCTCAGAAAAAAAAAGGGTGGAAAGAGGTTTTTCAAGCAAACCCCAGAAAACAAGCTGAGGTAGCTATCCCAATATCTAATAAATAGATTTTCAACCAAAATTAATCAAAAAAGATGAGGAGGGGCACTACATTCTCATCAAAGGAAAAACTGACCAGGAGGACATCACAATCCTGAACATCTATGCCCCAAATACAAGAGCACCTGCATTTGTAAATGAAATATTATTAAAGTTCAAATCACACATCGATCCCAACACCTTAATAGTGGGAAACTTCAATACTCCATTTTCACCAAGGGACAGATCATCTAGACAGAGTTAACTAGGGAAATAAAGGCACTTACAGAGGTCCTAAATCAAATGGATTTAGATAATAGATAATAGATATCTACAGAACCTTTCACCCAAATTCAAAAAAGTATACCTTCCTCTCAGCATCCCACGGAAACATATTACCATATATACATAATTGACCATATATACAAGCCTCAATAGATACAAGAAGACAGAAATAATCCCTTGTATCCTAAAAGACCATCACAGCCTAAAACTAGACCTCAACAACAACAGAAATAACAAAAAGCCTACATATACATGGAAACTAAACAACTCTCTACTCAACAACAGCTGGATCAAGGAAAAAATAAAAAAAGAAATTACAGACTTCCTAAAATTCAATGAAAATTAAGGCACAACTTATCCAAATTTATGAGACACAATGAAAGCAGTGCTAAGAGAAAAGTTCATAGCACTAAGTGCCTCCAGAAAGAAGTTGGAGACATCTCATACAAGCTACTAAAGGGTACACCTAAAAGCCCTAAAAAAAAAAAAAAAAAAATACAAGCAGATACACCCAAGAGGAGTAGACGATTGGAAATAATCAAACTCAAAGCTGAAATGAATGAATTAGAAAACAAAGAAAACAATTCAAGGAATCAATGAGACCAAGAGCTTGTGCTTTGAGAAAATCAACAAGATAGACAAACCCTTACCCAAAAAACTAAAAGGCAGAGAGAAACTATCCAAATCAGCAAATTTAGAAACAAAGAGGACATAACAACAGACACTAAGTATCATTACGTCTTACTTCAAAAGCTTATGTGCCACAAAATTTGAAAATGTAAATGAAATGTACAATTTTCTTGATAAAATCCATTTATCAAAGTTGAACCAATATCAGGCAAATGTATTAAACAGTCCTGTATCCCCCAAGGAAATAGAAACAGTCATCAGAAGTCTGTCTGCTAAAAAAAAGCCCAGGGCCTGATGGTTTCAGCACAGAATTCTACCAGACTTTCAAAGAAGGTCTCCTTAGATGCTGAAAAAGCATTTGAAAAAATCCAACACCCATTTATGTTTAAAGTTTTGGAGAGATCAGGGATACAAGGCACATACCTAATCATAGTAAAGATAATATACAGCAAGCCAACATCAAACTAAACAGAGAGAAACGTAAATCAATTCCACCGAAATCAGGGACAAGGCAAGGCTGCCCACTCTCTCTATATCTCTTCAACCTACTACTTGAAATCCTAGCTAGAGCAATAAGATAATTAAAGGAGAACAAGAGGATACAAATCAGAAAGGAAGAAGTTCAAGTATCACTATTCACAGATGATATGATAGTATTCATGAATGACCCCAAATATTCAACCAGGGAACTCCTTCAGCTGATAAATGTCTTCAGCAAAGTGGATGGATACAAATTTAACTAAAAAAAAAAAATCATTAGCCCTCCTGTATACAAAAGACAAAAGGGCTGAGAAAGAAATTAGGGAAACAACACATTTTACAATAGCCACAAATAATATAAAGTACCTTGGTGTGACTCTAACCAAGCAAGTGAAAGACCTGTTGAAAAAAAACTTCAAGGCTCTGAAGAAAGAAATTGAAGTAGATATCAGAAAATGGAAAGATCTCCCAGGCTCATGGATCGGTAGGATTAACATAGTAAAAATGGCCATACTACCCAAAGCAATTTCAATGCAATTTCCCATCAAATTACCAACACAATTCTTTACAGATCTTAAAAGAACAATCTCAACCTCATATAGAATAACAAAAAACCCAGAAAAGCTAAAATAATCCTCTACAATAAAAGATCTTCTGGAGGTATCTCCATCCCTGATCTCAAGCTGTACTACAGAGCAACAGTAATAAAAACTGCACGGTACTGGCAAAGAAACAGAATAGTGGATCAATGGAATTGAACAGAAGACCCAGAAATAGACCCACACACCTATGGACACTTGATATTTGACAAAGAAGCCAAGACCATACAACAGAAAAAAAAGATAGGTCTAACTTGATATCTACATGTAGGAAAAATACAAATAGGTCAATATTTATCACCTTGCACAAAACTAAAGTCCAAGTGAATCAAAAACCTCAACATAAAACTAGACACACTAAACCAGTTAGAAGAAAAAGTGGGGAAGAGCCCTGACCTCATTGGTACAGGAGACAACTTCCTGAACAGAACACCAACAGCACAGGCTCTAAGATCAACAATCAATAAATGGGACATCATGAAACTGAAAAACTTCTGTAAAGCAAGGAACATTGACATCAGAACAAATCGACAGCCGACAGATTGGGAAAGAATCTTCACCAACCCTATATCTGACAGAGGGCTAATATCCAAAATATATAAAGAACTTAAGAAGTTAAACACCAACAAACCAGTAATCCAATTTAAAAATGGGGTACAGAGCTAAATTCTTAATAGAGGAATATCAAATGGCAGAGAAACACTTAAGGAAATATTCAGCATCCTTAGTCATCATGGAAATGCAAATCAAAATGACCCTAAGTTTTCACTTATACCCATCAGAATGGCTAAGATGAAAAACTCAAGTGACAACACATGCTGGAGAGGATGTGGAGAAAGGGGAATCCTCCTCCATTGCTGGTGGGAATGTAAACTGGTACAACCACTTTGGAAATCAATTTGGCATTTTCTCAGACAATTAGGAATAGTACTACCTCAATATCCAGCTATACCACTCCTAGGCACATATCCAAAATATGCTCAACTATACAACAAGGACATTTGTTCAACCATGTTTGTAGCAGCTTTATTCGTAATGGCCAGAACGTGGAAACAACCCAGATGTCCCTCAACTGAAGAATGGATGCAGAAATTGTGGCACATTTACACAATGTAAATTAAAAAAAAAAAGGAAATTAAAAACAAGGAATTTATGATACTTGCAGGCAAATGGTGGGAACTAGAAAAGATCATCCCGAGTGAGGTAACCCGGAAGCAGAAAGACACACATGGTTTATACTCACTTATAAGTGTATATTAGCCATATAATATAGGATAAACATACTAAAATCTATACTCCTAAAGAAGCTACACAACAAGGAAGACCCTAGGGAAGATGCTCAATCCTCATTCAGAAGGACAAACATGATAGACAACGGAAGGAGGGAAAGAGAGGGAGCAGGACAGAAGCCCCCACAGATGGCCTCTGAAAAACTCTACTTGATCGAGTTATCGAAGCAGAGGCTGAGACCCATAACCAAACTTTGGGCAGAGTGCAGGGAATCTTAGGAAAGAAGGAGGAGATAGAAAGACCTGGAGGGGACAGGAGCTCCAAAAGGAGACCAACAGAGCCAAAAACTGAACCCTGGGGTCCCTGAAGAGAATGATACCCCAATGTGTGTAGAGGACCTAAAACTCCAGCCCATAGACTCAGTCTCCAAGTGGGTTCCCTAGTTAGGGGAGTAGTGACTTCCCCTGGCATGAACTCAGTGGCGGGCTCTCTGGTTAATGTTTCTGGGGGGAACAGCCTTGACAGTACACAGAGGAAGACAATGTAACCGGTCCTGATGAGACCTGATAGGCTAGAGTCAGATGGAAGGGGAGGAGGACCTCCTCGATCAGTGGACTGGGGAGGGGCATAGAGAGAGAAGAGAGAAGGAGGGCAGGATTGGGAGAGGACGAGGGAGGGGGCCACAGCCAGGATACAAATTGAATAAATTGTAAATAATGACTAAAAAAAGAAAATCATTGTGTTAAGTAAAATAAGCCAGATTCAAGAAGACAAAATATTGGGTTTTCTGACATATGTGGAATCTACACTTTTAAATGTACACATATGCCAGGATGTTAAAAGATGGGTGTATTCGGGCAGAAGAAGGGACCAATAGGAGGAAGTAAGAGAGGGGAACAGAGGAGTGAGTAAAACTAAAATACTGGATTTTTACATATGAAAATACAACAAAATTCACTGGTTTGTACAATGAAAATGCAGTAGAAAAAAGTCTAGCAGATCTTTCTTCTATTTTACCTGTGGTCACAGGTTCTGATCACTTGAGAAGACAGGATATTGCCCAGCTCTGCGCTGCATAAATAAAATACTACAAATAAGCTCTCTGTAACAATTCATGTATGAACAGGCTCTTGGGGGGGATGTGTGTAGATTAGGATAGTGGATGATTAGGCAAAATTTTACCAGGCTTCACTTCCAGACAAAAACAAAGAACATACTTCCTTAGGCGCTTCAGCCAGGCGTGAGGGGTAGACTCTAGCCAATCAACTTCAGAGACTTATTTTAATTTTAAGAGCACTGACTGCAAGTGCTTCCTTTCCTTGGGATGGAAAAGAACTCTTAATCCTTTACATACTTTAAGTGGTTAAAGCAAAAGCTGTCAGCTAGCCAGAAGGATGCGGGCCAAAAAGACATTTGTCTTTTTAAGGACCAAGAAACACCAACTTTTCAAAAAGATAATATTAGACCTGTAAAACTGCCCAGTTAATAATGGATTTTGGACATTCCCATGGGCCATGCAATGAATGAGATGCTGTGCGAAAAGAATACACACACAGAGATGAAAGTTAATCCTATTGCTGTTGCCAGCACTATTCCTAAACTCTACCACTGAGTTCTGCCTTTCCATACCCCAAATCATTTCAGGAGGTCATCTCAAGCCCTAAAGTTCTCAAATCCACTTAATATTGACTTGTCCAATTGACTTTCTCTAGCAAAGGGAAAAAAATGAAGGGTGCTCTTGGGACAACTTATAAGTACTTTCTAAGACACTACAGAAAAATGTTTATGTTAGCTTCTCCTCGCTAAAGCAAGTGGACTGAATGACTGCATCACACAGTAAAGCCCACATTCTGAATATGAACTTGGCAGAGGGAATTTTGAGAGTCACGAGACCATAACCATTGCTACAGAACTAATGCCCTTATTAAAAATAAATAAATAAAAATAAAAGTGAAAAGGAAGAGAAGCAAGTCTCCCTTCTTCATTCTAACTCCATTGCCATGTGGGGATTCAACAAGAAGATGACTCTGCCATGCAAGAAGAGGACCCGAACCAACCACATGACTTGTAGAAACTGTGAAGACAAATGTGGGTTCTTTAAATATACACTCTACAGATTTTTGTTAAAATAGTCCTCCGTGAACTGACTGGGAGAAAGCTCAGAAGTCATGGTTGTGTGTGTAGTATGTGTGTGTGTGTGTGTAAACACAACCAATCAGTCCATGGGGACATAGTTTTAATTAGCAGCATGGTCAAGAACTACATCAAGATCCATACTGAATAGGAAACAAAATGGCAAGAGAGAAAGGATACTTGACACCTGAGTTTCTTACGACAGACAGGTCATGGCACTTATAGTCTGGCTGCAGAAATTACTCAGATTAGCACCAATGTTTAAAAAAAAAAACTAGTGCAGAATTACAAAATGTTATTTGCTCCTGGACCATGTGATAGTCCTCCAGAAAAGGCAACTGTTTACTCAGCTCTGGAGGCCTCACCTTGGTCAAATACCCAAAGTATAGTCAAAGTCATAATTTTCAAAGGCGTGCTCCAACAACACAATGAGATGCAACATATGGGTCATGTGGCTAAAGTGTCACACTCACAGCAGACTTATGATCTCCACAAGTCTCACCCCAGCATTTGGCAAGTCCGGGTCTACATAACAAGTTCAAGGATATTTGCTCAATTATTGCTCAAGGACTTGATGGTGTTGGAACAAGATTTTAGCAGCAGATAATCCACATGGAACCACATTCCAAACTCTCTTTAATGGGATAATTCTTAGGACATCGGTAGACCCTCTCCTGCCAAATTTGCACCTGGAGTTCCTGGACAGGAGAGTGAGCATAAATGTTATCTCCCAGCAAGGGTGAGCGTCATGACAGCTGGACTGATATGCACAGTCCATGTGGCAACGCTGACTGCAGCCTGCGCTCTGGAGCCTGCGCTAGAGTGTCCACCTTCGTTCTGCATAAAAGTGGTTACATTACAAAGTTCACATTTCCCCCCGCAGAGGAGGAGTTCGCTTGCCCTATGCATACTAAACTGAATTTAGGCAAGACATCATCCTAAAGAACTGACTTCCGCATGCATGGGTTCAGTAACCACATATGATTTCTTAGCAGATTCCTTATGTTCCAAATTCAAACTGTATTATCAGCTTCATAGTGGAAACCTTTATTTTTCAAGGGGCGAATTCTACTTGTCAGATTTAAATCTCTGAGCAAGTTACTAGTGTTCATTAAATAACACCAAAAAAATTGCTTTTGACAACAGTGAACATTATTCTAGATAATTAACCACTGTGAAGATAAGACAGAGAAGTATTTATGATGTTGAACATTTAGGCCACAAGATTATTATGATAATACACGGCCTCGTCGAGAACCTTCTATTTCACTTTCATGATGCAGATAGAACATTTGAGCATTGAGATTCCAGGGCATATGCTAATTCCTATCTAGCAGTCAGGATGCTGGATTTCCAAACAAGGAAGCTGAAGGACAGCATCCACCTGTGTTTCACAGCAACACATTTATTTGTTTACTACTTGAATATGGCTATCATCATTTTCCCAACTCTCATGAGAGGACGATATGAATTGGCAAATAGAATGTTATATTTGTTTCATTTTATCTGAGAATTTTCATGCTGAAAGGAACCTGAGATAATTTATTCTTACTCCAAATTTTAAGGAAGAGGACACAAAAGTATAAACAATTGACAACAGGAAAATTTAGATGAAATGTTCTTTCACAGCGGTTTTCTGCTATTCACTAAAGCAAGCATTTATCAAGGAGACTTAACGTCCTCCAGCAGACTGCTAACCTTCGGTGCTTTTAAAAATATCAAATATCCCATCTCACTCATCCTTTTCCTCTTTGAAAGAGCTGGATAGACCCAGGGTGGGCACAGGGTTCATGTCTAGCAATACCCACGGCCCAAGTTTGACCCCTGGTACTTTAGAAAGAAAAATGAAAGCTGTGCAAATCTGCCAAATTAATTTCCTATTGCTGCTCTATCAAAAACCACACAGTAGTGGCTTTAAACAACCCACATTCATTAAGTCTCTTACAGTCCTACAGGTCATAAATCCAGCACGGGTGTCATCAGGCTTAAATCAAGTGTCAAGAGAGCTTCCTTCCTTTCTCTGAGATTTAAAAGTCACCTGTCTCCTTGTCACTCAGTTTCTAGAAGCTGCTCACATCCTTAGTTCACAACCCTGTTCTCATCTTCTATGAGTCAATGGTGAGCTATTTTTTTTCCCATGACAATACAACTCACTGGCTCTCTCTGCATCCCCTGCTCTGTCTCTCTTGAAATAATCAGCTGAGAATATTTATTGTTAAAAGCTCATAAGGGATACATCACCCAGACTATCCAGAATAATACCCTCTCCACCTCCACATCTTTGACTGTGAGTCAGTGCTCCTCGACCAGTGGGTCAAAACCACTTTGGGGGTTGAACAAGCCTTTCAGATGGATTGCCTAGGATGATCAGAAAACACAGATATTTGCATTATGATTCATAACAGTAGCAAAATTACAGCTATGAAGTAGTAATGGAAATAATCTTATGGGTGGGGTCACTGCACACGAAGAGGTTAAGCATCCCAATTAAATCTTTTTTTTTTTTTTTTTTGGAGTGACATGCAAATTCTAGGGATCAGGACTTAGTCTCTTGGAGAGATTATTATTCTCTGCCTACCTCTCCAGACTTCTGACACTCCCCTCATCAAATGACCCCATAGTCTATCTGGTGAGCAAACCTGAACCCGTCCTGTCTACTCTTACCTCTAGCTAGTGATTAAGTATCACACAATGATACTCTGAGCTTTTCTGGATTTTATGCTCCTGGACGGTGATCTCAAATCAAGTGTGTCTTCACCTTTTTCAAAAGCACAAGATCCTTTCATCCAGGACATGAAATGCTTTGACAAAGAAGAACAACACTAGTGACATTTTGTAAATATGAGAGGAACACCTTTCAGCTCTAAAACAGGGAAAGGGCAAATGGGTCCTCAGGCAGCTTGATTACACACAGAAGTAAAAGAACAGGAGGGTGAAGGCCTGAGCAGTCTCAGCCCTTTTGTGCACCCTATTACAGTCTATTCGACTGTGCCCAGGGTATGCCTAAAGCCACATAGAAAGCCTGGAAAAGAAAATGAAACTTTCTTCTCCTGGCTCACAAGGCCTTCCACGCCATAATGCAGGTTCTACTCCCATGTCCCTCTCATGACTCTTGGTGCCCCATTCCCTAATCAGTATGAGACACTGAATTAATTACACATACAGGTTCTAAGTTTGCTTTCGGGAGAACATGTGTCAAAAAGATTTCCTCCCTTGAAGACACTCTGACTCTCAGCCTGCTGCTATTTTAGACCCAAGAGATGAGTCACTAAAATTTATACCAACACCCTGCCCCTGGCTCTGGCTAGTCACAGAGACTCTGTTTGCCATATGACATAGATCAGCAGCAGTGTTTGAAGCGCTCATCGCACCTTTAAGATAAAGGCTATAAGATCACTAGCCATCTTCCCAGCATCCAGAAATGCCGTTCTGCAGAGACAGCATTCCAAATAAACGGATGAAGGCTGTGTTGCTCAGCTCTCCTGTTCCCTAACATTTTCCCCCTAAACTTTTCCCCAGTTTTCCATTTTACACCCCAGAAACAGGATTAGGTGCTCTCTTCTACAGCATGTCCCATCTATATCTACCAGTGTTTCCTGTTCTGCCCAGTGTTACAATGTGTGTAAAGATATCTCCATGGGGGCACACCTCCCCCAGCTCCATTCTCACTGGATTTCTCATTTTTCCCCGGGGTCCTAATGGATACTCTCGGAATCATGTCCCACAGGATTGTTTTTCCTTGGTGTCACAGTCCGACTGTGAAATGTCACCCATAGTCTCAGGAGTGCGAACACTTGCTCCCCAGGTAGGGATTGGCTGCAGTGGGCAGGATCTGCCTGGAGGAAGCAGGTCACTGGGGGGTGCTGGGAGTTTGATTTGCTGTCCTTTCTCTCCTCCTGGAGTGTGGAGGCACTGTCACCAGGCACCCTCATGTCCCTACAGCTTCCTGGCACGAGGAGCTGTGCTCTCTCCCACTGAGAGCCAAAATAAAGCTTGCTGTCTTAAGGCCTCATGTCAGGTATCTGATCTTAGCAAGGAGAGCAGTAGCTAACACACTCACTTGGCCTCATCTACAACCCTATGCCCTCTATTCATGGCAGAGCTTCTTGAACTTTGCGTGGTGTGGTCGCCATGCTGCGGTACCAGGGAGCACAGGCCAAAAAGCATGGTGGTTTTGTTTTCTTTGTTTTAAGAACAATTTCTTCATGTTGCAGTTTCCATTGTTTTCCTCAGAAGTTTGCTGCTAGAGTATTAGCAATGACCAGTAAGAGACAAAAGTAGATTAATATTAAGAGGAAACACAGGTGTTATTCATATTAATTAAGAGGTTTGTGTATATGTTCATGTATTCAAATTTTATATAATGCACAAAGTGGTATAATTGATTCTTCTTCACACAGTGTAATAAACAATGCCCACATCCACCCTTTCTGTGTAACCTTGTATGCGCACATAACTAAATACATATACTATAAGCATAAACTTAAATTTATTGTATTTTGTCTAAGCTATGTAGAAATGTCCCAGTGGAAGTGTCCAAAGAATGAAGGAGGAAATGCAAAACAATCCAACTATTTTGAAGCCCAATCTGGCAGTTTCGAATGCACCTTAATTCAAGACCAGCCATTCTGATCTTAGGTATTTACCCAAGACAAATTAAAACAAAGCCAGGTAGAAATAAGCACAGAAACGCCCATGAAGACTGTGCTCGGGGTTAGGGTTAGGAAATTGGAAATGTACATGTCTATACACAGGAAAATAAACTGGTATATGCACTCGAGTGAGTATTATTCATTAATTTTATTAAAAAAAAACTACTGAAACATAAGAATTGCAAAAATAATGTTGAAAGCAGTAAGCCAGACAAAAAGAATACAAGTTTCTATTTAGCAAAAGCAGAATGAAATCAACAGAAACTGTCAGCACATTGGTGGTTGGCTGGCAGTGAGCTGGGAGTGCTGCCTGGCAAGCGAAGTCAGATGAGGCCTTAGGAGTGAAGGCAAGGCGTCATGACTGCAGCAGTGGTGTCGCTGGTGGACACACACTGAGACTCATGAAACGCAAATGTTCACTAAC
The DNA here is from genome assembly GCF_907164565.1 of Psammomys obesus. NCBI lineage: Eukaryota > Metazoa > Chordata > Mammalia > Rodentia > Muridae > Psammomys > Psammomys obesus. The sequence goes on from NW_026585504.1 coordinate 1,055,943, forward strand.
AACAGACGCCTATTACTATGTGCCCATCGTTACTCCACAATGCCAGCACTTCCACATGGTCCGGAGAACTTCTCCCAGATCTGGAGGCATTGTCAGGGACGCTCTGATGTGACAGGGACATTGGTGAAGTTCATTTTGAACGATTAGGCAGGGGAAAGGAGGGAAACCTCTTGAATGGAAGATGATTTACAGGTTTCAGTGTGTCTGATGAACTGGACACTGCCTGCTTGAGATGGGTATGAAATGGAAGCTTGTCCAGAACAACATCTGTGTTTACCTTGGTACTACCTAGGCTTTAAAAGTACCGTGAGTGAACTGCTTCGCTAAGCGGGACTGCCTTATACTGATGGGGATTCACATTACTGTTTCCTCCACAAATCAGTAATATGTCTTTTGGCAGCTTATGAAATTAAGAAGCTTTGAGAGCATCATTTGTTAGAACTGAAAGTATTTGGAGAACGCAGCTTGTTGAAAGTGACAGGAGGCTGTGAGAGCTAGTTAGCACACCAGATGACCAAGAGAAGAGACCTGGATAAGGGGGAGTGCTCCCTCACCTATTCAGTGCTTCCGAAGCCTCACTCTGCTTCACCTCATGTGGAGCTTTTGAAAGGAGCATTTTCAGGACCCTCTCTCCAGGGCCTCTGCCCAACAGGACAATATTCTTTTCTACCCAGGTGCTCCTCTTCCTGCTGGCTTGGGAACCACACACTAAAGTCCAAGGACATCCTGGTCTCCTGGACCACTGTCCCAGAAGTACAGTGGTCATACCCACAAATTAAGTAAAAAGAAGTCTAATTAATTTATTCCACCAACTATACTCCCAGTTGCAATACAAGTAAAGGTGTTAAGAGAAAGTTCAATGTTTCTCAGAATGTGTGTTGCTACTTTTTCAGGTGCCTTCTATATTAATGAGTTCATCGCAATTCTTAGCTTAGGCAACCTCTATATTTCTGACATTATTTTTGTTGCTCTTTAACAACAAAAGTAAATTATTCTATGCTCTGTTGTTAAAAGACAGAGTCATGGTCCAAACTGTACATCATTTTCCATTGTCGAATGATAAGAGAATCCTGAGGGAAAACTAAAAGACTTCATTAAAAGCCTGAAAAACAAGAAATAGGTTCACGGTTAAGAAGAGAACAAAATCCTCTGAGAAAAGAAGATGATACGGAGAGATCAACACAGAACCAAGCAGAGGAAAAAACGCACTAACTCTGCTTCAGGATGAAACAATTACCAAAAACAATATGGCCAAATGGGCTTGAAACACAAAACTGTGCCAAATAAGTGAAGGAGAGGTAGGCAAAAAGGAGGACAAAGAGGGCTTATCAAGCTAAAGAAGATCTACTTATTGTTTGTACTTTCTTTTTTTAATTTATTTTTATTTTTTTATTAATTACAGTTTATTCACTTTGTATTCCCCCTGTAGCTCCCTTCCTCCTTCCCTCCCAATCCCTCTCTCCCCCGTCTCCACTCATGCTCCTCCCCAAGTCCACTGACAGGGAGGTCCTCCTCCCATTCCCTCTGATCCTAGTCTATCAGGTCTCATCAGGAGTGGCTGCATTGTCTTCCTCTGTGGCCTGGTAAGGCTTGCTCCCCCCTCAGGGGGAGGTGATCAAAGAGCAGGACAATCAGTTCCTGTCAGAGACAGTCCCTATCCCCATTACTAGGAAACACACTTGAACACTGAACTGCCATCTCCATGGCTCCAGGCCATCTCCATGAGTGGTCCTTGGCTGGAGTATCAGTCTCAGAAAAGACCCCTGTGCCCAAACTTTATGGACCTGTTGCTCTCGTTGTGTTGTGTTGCTGTCCTGTCCTCTCCAGGTCTTACTATCTCCCACTTCTTTCATAAGATTCCCTGTACTCTGTCCAAAGTTGGCTATGAGTATCAGCATCTGCCTTGATACCCTGCAGGGTAGAGCTTTTCAGAGGCCCTCTGTGGTAGGCTCCTGTCCTGTTCCCTGTTTTCTCCCTCCTCTGATGTCCATCCTCTTTGCCTTTCTGAATGGGGATTGAGCATTTTAGCCAGAATCCTCCTTCTTGATTAGCTTCCTTAGGTGTACAGATTTTAGTATGTTTATCCTATATTATATATCTAACATCCACTTATGAATGAGTATATACCATGTGTGTCTTTCTGCTTCTAGGATACCTCACTCAGGATGGTCTTTTTTAGTTCATATCATTTACCTGCAAATTTCATGATTTCCTTGTTTTTAATTGCTGAGTAGTATTCCATTGTGTAAATGTACCACAATTTCTGTATCCATTCCACAACTGAGGGGCATCTGGGCTGTTTCCAGCTTCTGGCTATTACAAATAAAGCTGCTACAAACATGGTTGAGCAAAGGTCCTTGTTGTATACTTGAGCGTCTTTTGGATATATGCCTAGGAGTGGTATAGCTGGATCTTGAGGAAGCACTATTCTGTTTATACTTTCTTAACCGAGGATTTAATAAAAGATACAGCAATGTGAGGGAGAGAATCACATTTAGTATAATCCTCATGTTAGCTGCTGGACGAACAACCAGCCCCAGTGGAACTGGGATCACAGTCTGAAGGGACAGATGTTTCCCACAGCTGAGAAGAGGAGGGGTGGGGGCTGTTTAGACTAAAAACCCTCTGCCCCAACCGGCCTCAGCAACCACACCCTGATTCCCGAAACCTACCAATTTGCCATCTTACAGTAAAAGAAGACTTTCACATATGATTAAATTAAGACTTCTAAGATATTAGGAGCAATCTGACATTTTCAAGGCAGGCCAATGTGATCACAAGGGTCCTCAATAAAAATGACACAAATATAAGGAAGGCAGGTGGTTCGAAGGGGATGTGGCAATGAAAGTGAAGGCAGGGCGCAGTATAAGATCCAGAAGCAGAGACCTACTTCTCCTTTTGAACCTCCAGAAAAGCCAGTCATGAAGGCCTGTTTTAGACTCCCAAGCTCCAGAACTATAAGGTAGTACCATAGTTCCTTTTCCAGACACTTACCAGAACACATAGACAAAAGCAACTGAAGAAGGGACAGTTCACTTTAGTGTCCACAGTTCAAGGTACAGTTATTCCACCGTGGTGGGCAAGCCACGGTGGCAGGAGCCTGTCGCAAGTGGTCACGCCACACTCACCCTCGGCAAAGCGAGCAACCAATGAATGCATGTCTTCTGGGGCTCCGCTCGTTTCCTCCATTTTATATAGCCTAGGCTTCCCTGCACAGCTCAGATGAGTCTTCTCACAGCAATTACTTACCACCATGATCACCCCCAATGGGCATGTGCAGAGGCCCAGCTCCCAGGAGCTTCTCTATTAAGCTGACAACGCGCACCGTCCAGCTCATGACAGTTTCTTACAGCATTAACAGCAAACTGATGTAGGAGTTTTACACATGTTGGGTTGAACTGAAGAGCCATGTACCCCCAGGAGAACATCTGTCTGTGCTTTACTGGAGCATCTAATTTACTAGACAGTAAGTTACATCTGTTTGTATAAAACTGGAAACTAGTCACAGGGCAGGTCCAAGAAAGCACGCTCCAAACACTAACTGCTGAGATTCGTTTCCTTTATTGGGTTAGCCCTTCGTGTGATTCATACCAACTAGGGAACAAAAGACAGATAAATCATTATGCTGGCTTTCTCTGACTCAGTTTTCCTGTCCCCAAATACCTGGCTGAAGCCAAATGCAAATCCGTGGATGGAGTGCCTGCATTTCTGGGCTGGATGTGCGAAGAGCAAATGCACTCCATCACCTGTTCCCAAGTCCTGGAGGAGCCGAACCTAAGTGTCAGATTTTTCTTACACTCTAAATCACCAATGCAGCCAGTCAGCTTTATAAAGCATTCTGGAATTTATTTTAGAAAAATCTCTGTGTTCCTGCAGCTGGAAGGGATTATTAAAGTGCTAAATGTTAAGGCTATTACTGAATCATGGCCAGACACATGGAAATAAGTTTGAGAAAAAAATGAAGAGAAAAAGAAAACTAAGAAAAAAAATTACTTTGATATAATCCTTCTGTTATATAATCCTATCCTTAGAGCAAGATGATAGAAGAAACGAGGTTTATCTCACAAAGACAAGTGGCTTCTCTCAATATTGAGACAACTGGCCAACAGTTGGTACTAAACGGTGCTTCTCTAACACGCTACATAAGGAAGAGTGAGGAAACGAAGAAAGGTAAGACAAGGTTCTTGCAGATAGGATTCTATAATATCACCGAGAAGCCGGAGGTTAGAGGTAGACGATCCAGTAACTAGAGAGTAAGGAACAGTCACTACCTGCACTGAAAAATGATGCCAAAGGGCAGAAGCATGAACCCGAGATAGCACAGAGAGCAAGAGGAATGTGACTGAGCGGAAAGGGAGGCTCTGGATGGTCAGGATCTAGAGTAACTTCAGACAGGCTGGATGGACAAGGAGGGAGAGTCTCTACTTGTCTCTCCTGCCTTAGACTCTTGACTTTTTCGTTGAGGTTGAAGACATAAAACAGACATAAACCATGTGTCCTTGTTCCATCGACTTTATAGCCCACTTAAACACACAACAAGATGCAAGAGAAGATTAATTGGAATTTCCTTCTATTCCACTGAGGCGTAAAATAAGAAAAGAGGGGAAATGGTCACCACTTCCCATAATTCTCTACTTCATGTGACATAAGATATAAATATACAAACGAAGGCAGCTGCAGCCTTTGAGAACATCATTAAATATTTAAATAATTGTAATTGTCAGGTACTGCTATAAACACAGTAGAAAGGACAGATTTATCACCTAGATTTATTTGTCAGGAAATGTGCGTTTCTGCGTTATTTTTTTTTTGCCAGATCTAGCTTCAGTGAGTACTGATGGAGATTGCTCTCAGGGAAAAGCAACAGTAAATTAAGAACGTGGTAGATAGACACATACAGATTTTTCTGCCATATAGATAGCCAACTATACATTATTCTTTTAAAAATGTCATCAGTTTCTGGGTTTAAAAAAAATTAATGACTAACTGAGTATTTGGTCAGTTTGGATGCATAAAAAACATATACTTTAGAAACTGGCAGGATATTTGTTTGCATTAAGTAAAATAATAAGCTTTCTAGGAGAAAGAACAACTTTGAAAGCCACTATAAACCTGTACAGAGTACCCCAGGAAAAGCAGGACTGAATCTCAGTGTGCAGTGGATTTTTCTCATCAAAAGGAGCTGAATCAACCCACTGTTCTTGAGTCCGTATTCACCAATAAAGCAAAACATGGTAAGTCACTGTTATAAGCACTGTACAGCGTTATCAAAGATGAGACTCATATTCCCTCTGGGTGCTAAAGATATTCATGAAAAGGGTCAACCCGACCCTACACACACAGCACAAACGAACACCTTGGGACCCTTTTGCAGAATGCAGTGTGAATACTTTGAAGTCCCTGAATAACTCTATGGTACCAACACAGCTTTTCCTTTGGCCATTGCCCTTCTGCTACACTGTAGCTACAGAACTGCAGGTACCTGGCATTTCTAAAGACTTGTTTTCTGCACAACTTTCAGTGTCCAAAAGGATCTGTGAACTTCCACTTGGCAGACACTTCCGCACACCAATGTAACATGCACTGGTGAGGGTGAAGAGTCTGCCTCAGAGCTGACTTAGGCTGTGGGCTCGGCCGGGGGTGAGGGGTGGGGCACGCGCCGACTAGGAAGTTCACAGGAGCCAGGCAGCGGCCTGGCCATTTTTCCCTCTTTCCAGATGCACCAACTGACAGCTGTAAGGATGGCTCAAGAGAATTACCACCAGGCCTCACCACCAGTATTTGTAATTAACTCATCAATTATTTTGCATAATTTAAGAATTAATAAAGCCACTGGCTTCCAAATTACTGCATGTTTGAAATTTTCATAAACAATGCTGAGGCAGGAGATATGAGGCGTAAGTACTGAAGAGCCAAAATGTGACACCAGCACCCGACCGCCTACTTCTCTTCCTTCAAGAGTTCACTGCTATCTCCTGGATAGTTATTTTAAGTTGAAAGCTCAAGGCACAAACATACCAAGTAGAGACTTGGAGGGTTTCTTTGTTTTGCTTTGCTTTGCTTTTAATAAAAATCAACTGCCCCAAATTTGCTGATTGCAATTGCAAAGCTGTGTGCTATGTAGGAAGAAACAAGTAGCTCGCCACAGGTAAAGTGTACATCTAAATTCTCAGACAGCTGACGTGAGACACCGGCAAGCCAGGCTGCACATGGCTCCTGGGGAGCCGGACACGCCGTGATGGGGAAACAGTGGGAGAGGAAGAGCACTTTGGGCGGCCATGGCGACAGGAAAAGGAGAGTTGCTCTGAGCACTGAGTGACTCTCGAGTACTGAGTCACTTCTCCCTGGTTAGATGACTGACAAAGGGCCAGCACTGACAGGAGGCACCTCACCTCTATCGCATTCACAGTCACTTGTTCCCTGCTATCGCTTCCTGGTGTGGGGTAGGTGGTGTCCAAGAAATTCAGAATAACACTCTATGCGATTATTTTGTGTCAAGGTAGTCCCTTGCTGGGAAAAGTGGGTTCCCTGCGCTGGCTTCAGCACCACCCCACACCTCACTCTTACCTGAGGTGCCTGTGAGAAGCTGTGGCGTGAACTGACAGCAAGTCTGCAGACAGAGCCTCTGTCCTCTCTCTAGCAGCTTTCTATTCGGTCAGGATGACAAAGGTGAGCACCATCAAGCCTTGCCCCCGCCCAGTATGGCCTTCCCTGGCCACTGCTGCGGCTCTATCATGCTTCTGTTCTACCCTCTAAGCCCCTGGACAAGGCTGCTAAAATAAGCCCTCGGCGAACCTGTCTTGAAAAGCAAAATCTCATACGCTCTGTTGAGCCTGGCGACGCTCTGTGCAGTCTGCAGAATGAAGACCCATCGCACATGGCTGCTCTTTTACTGTGTGCATGTGTACACTATTTCTCCAACACGAAGTTGTCACTGCAGTTCCCAGGCCACTGTCCCTGTCCAGTTTTTTTTTTAATTTTTTATTTAACTTTTATTAATTACACTGTATTCATTTTGTATCCCCCCATAAGCCCCTCCTCCCCTCCCGGTTCCACCCTCCACCCCTTTCTGCATCCATGCCCCTCCCCGAGTCCACTGATAGGGGAGGTCCTCCCTTCCAGTTTTAATAACCAGTTGTAAAAGTTCTTCCCCACAACTTCAAAAACTCCCAAAATGTTGTGTTTTACCCACATAGAAATCAGTTAAAAGCATATTGATCATATTTTGTTTATGTGAAACATTACAATAAAACAACTAAGTTAGTCATGGTGCAGACAAAACCAGAAGATTTACCTTTTATAATTTACCGGTATTCCAGGATTCTAAGATATTCCTAACTAACAACACAAAGGATGGAAATGTGAAAGGCTTTTCTAACATCAACTGCTAATTATTCTATACGATCTTTAACTTTCATATCTCAGCATCGCTCCTTCATTCATGAATAGTATGACTTCCATGAAAAAACATTTTATACAATAACCAAGTCTCCAAGAAAATGAATAAGTATATTTTCAAGTTGATCAAAGTATATTTTTATTCTTACCCAATAAAAAAAAAAACTTAAAAAAAAAACCCTATCTCTTGATACAACTGAACCAAAAATGGGGGCAATTGAAATAAAATACTAGACCTGTCCCATACCTTAATTGTGAACAACAGACAAAAATAAAACGGCTTTTTTTTGGTCATTCCTTTGTGACAAAAGTAACTTCATGTCACCCGTGCTTTCTCCTCCTTCACTAACATATTCACAGGAAAAATTGTGTAAAGAGCTCTCAATTTTTTAAAGTAGACCTTCTTTCTCTGAGTAGTTTTATATTCACAACAAAATTCAGCACAAAACACAGCTATTTCCCACATGCCCCCAGGTCTACACACACAATGTTCAATAATAAACAGAAAAATCCCATCGGTCAAGCAAAGGGCATCCATAAGTGCCTTATGGAAAAGCTACTGGAGTGACAGTTAAAGTTAGGGAGATTTTACAATAAGAAATTATAAAATAAATCTATATCAGATTAATGCCACCAAATGATAGTGTCTGATATACTTTGTTAAAATTTGTCATAAATTTCTCTTATTAGAAATCAAAGAAAACAATCCACAATCACATACTGTCTGAAGTTGGGCTAGCTCGTGCAATTTTAAAAAAAAGAACAACAACAACAACAACAAAAAACCAAAAAAAAAAAAAAAAAAACCCAAAAAAACCAGCATGTACTTCTTGTTCCCATCCAACCTTCCCACAATCATAAAGCCACTTTTCAGCATGCTTTCTTACCTAGAGAGGAGCACGCTTCGCCCAGTCATCAATGAGCTTCCGAGAGCATGTCAGAGTCAGGTGCAGCTCCCAGGGCAGTCAGAGTTTCTGGACAAGCTCTCTCCTTCCAGAACAGAAGAAAGGGGCAGGGGCCTTGGATGAGCAAGCCCACACAGGCAGCCACAGCAACAGGGAACAAAAAAGTCCCACCCCTCGGTCACAGAGCAAGAGGCTGGGCAAACACTGCCCTTGGCCACGACAAAACAGACAGAGAGTGGCTGAGAGGGAATCTTTCAACTATTCTAAGCAGAACGGCAAATAGAGCAAATGCTTTTTACAGGCTGACTACCAAGGAACACTGCCTGGGAATGAGTAAGCAGCCAGGAACAGGACCAGAAGTGCCTCTTGAAGAGAAACTAGTGTCTGTTACAAGAGGAAATTTGAAAACTACACCTGTATTCTTTTTTTTTTTTTTTTTTTTTCTAACTGAAGGGTCCAAAACACTCCACGGGACAGAAGTCTGCAGTGCAGGAAATAGGGAAATGCAGAAATTTGTTCATGAGCTGTTCAGAATATTTCTCTGATCTGCCTGCCAACCTTTTGTCCATGTTCTTCCTCAAGAATGTAAAAAAATATAAGAAACGTTTAAACTCGTAAGTCTCCAGTACTGCAGATATAAAGAGAAATAAAGGTGGACTCACATCTAAAATGAACTCTAGAATTAACTTCCCTATGTGAACTGTAAACTGTTGAGTATTTTTCCCTGTGAGGAAATCTCGTTAGGAATACAATTCTATGTCAAATTAATATGCTAATGCACATACACAGATGTGCCCAGATACAAGCCCATCTACAAGCGCTAACTTTACAATAAAAATGTCAGTATTTCCCAGCTGTACCAAATAGTACTAAATGCATAAAAATATTTTGGGTCAAATTTTACAACAATCAATGTATACAAATATAAATGGACTTCATATTACAAGATTTCTAGTGTGTGATAACTGCATATTACCAATGCATCTAATAGGTAGAATGTTTTACGCTTTGTTTCCTAGACTTATTTAATCATGGGCCTTTTTACTTGAGAACATCTAGGGAGAACTGTACTTTACAGTACCAATCTGGGAAATGCTCGTAACTCTAGGTTCCATTTGCTGACTTTTAGTTCACTAAGCTCTAACATTGTGAAGAGTTCCAAATCACTCAGAAAAGTCGCTGAATTTGGTTTCTCAGATATCCTAACTTATAATATCATGGTCAATTTATAACAGCATGGTCAATTTCTGCATTTCCTAAGTGTCTGGGTTTTTTTTTTCTACAAATATAGGAATATGAAAAGAAAGCATACTAGACAGATGCTCAATGACTATTGTCTTACTAACCTGTCAAATCACTTAACAAAACACCCGACAAAAGCAGTTTAAGGGATCACTTTTTACTCACAGTTTGAGAGTCCAGTCAGTCATGGCAGGAAAGTCATGGTGACAGGAGCTCAGGGGTAGCTAGTCCCACTGAGTCAGGAAGAACAGAGCAATGGACGGTGATGCCCAGCTAGCTTCCTCCTTCCCATGCCTCCAAGACCACGCCTAGGGAATGGTGACACCCACTTAAGGGTGGCTCTTCTCATCTCAGTCAGCCTAATCAAAATAACCCCTCAGGGGCATAGCCCAAGGTTTGTCTCCTGATAATTCTAGATCCTCTCAAAGCGATACTAAATAGTAATATGACAGTTACCAACTACTTCCTAACGGCAAATGTGAAAGGTAGCAGGTAGCCACCCATAAGAATCTGTACAACTACTTTAACATTCTGTAGCTGCCACAGTGTGCATGAGGTTGAGTTGTGATAACCTGTTATCCTCAAACACTGAGGGTTAAAAGTCAGAGATGGACACCAAGCTAACATATCCTGTTGGGCAGGCACCATATGTATAGAAAGCGAGTCAGAAACAATCTTTGAAGTCACCATCTAAACACAACACTGCTGACGTCTCTATGTGTACCTTTCAACCACTCCCATACTGGGGGCCTCAAAGAAGACACTGAGTCACAGCACCTCCAAGGAGCCATTCGTCAGATCTGATCCCCACTGCAAGCCTTCATTATGTCAAGTCCCAGAGTCCTGGAGTCATCATAGAGCCCCTCAATCCCTCACAGCTACTGTGCTCATTGAAAGAAGACACAAGTTTGGGTAAAGCCTCCAGAGCATGCAGTCAGCTCTTCACCCACCTAAGAGTACAGAGTTCCACCTACGAGGTTTTTCCCAATCGTCTCTTAAAAACAGAAATCTGATGGCTGTGGGTGGGAATTCACAGTCGAAGTGTGCTTCACAGGCTCAGGTTTCTGGGTTCCAGTCCCAGCACCATCCTACTTAAAACAGTTATTTACATTTTTTAGTACATAAATAAGTAAAATCTAGGGGCTGGAGAAGTGGTTCAGCAGTTACAAGAGCCTGTTGCCTGTAGAGAGGATTCAGACTCAGCTCTAATCCGTACATGGTAGCTCACAGCCACCTCTAATTATGTCCTCTTCTAACCGCCTAGGGCATGAGGCACACAGATGACCAATAGACATAACACAGGCAAAGCACTCACACATCAAACTAAATAAACACCAGAAAGAAAAAGAGATTGAAAACCTTCTAACCCAGCTGTACTCTTCTCATTTTCTAATAGGGGTACATGTGTTAAACTTAGCGATTGAAATGTATGCTAATCCACCACCAAAAATGAAAAAATTCAATGTGAAGCTCCACAGTTTCAGAATGGCTATTTGAATGATAGTTCAGTGATGTGTATAGACTTTGGGTCTGGTTAATTTGGGTGTGAGCTATTTTTTTCTTTTATTATTATTTTTTTTTATTAATTACACTTTATTCATTTTGTATCCCCCCATAAGCCCCTCCCTCCTCCCCTGCCGATCCCACCCTCCCTCCCCTTTCTGCATGCATGCCACTCCCCAAGTCCACTGATAGGGGAGGTTCTCCTCTTCTTTCTGATCTTAGTCTATCAATTCTCATCAAAAGAGCTATTTTTTATTTGCAAACTTTTAAATAATAAATTTTATTCTAAAATTAACTTAAGACCTGTCTTTTTTAGTTTTTTGAAGCAAAAATAACATCTTTAATTCACAAATTTGGCTTCTAATGAATAAACAGAATCATAAACTATTCTATTTGAAGAACACTATCTGATGTTGAAAATAATATTTGATTTTAAAAATGATTAAGGAAGAAAAGAGAGCAAAACAAGCTAAATTCTAGGAGATGACGAAGGGGAAGGGCTGAATGCAGGTGAGGGAGGCAAAGTTAGGATCTAAAGCCGATCGTTTTTCTGGTGCTAAGTCTGTCATGTAGTCTTTGGTTTTGATGATAAATAAGTACATAAAGTACATTCGATATTAAGAATGTAAAAATATGAGGCTCTATAGCATCCATTCTGAATGTCTATTCTAACTTTATAGAAGTTCAGTAAGTTGCATGAACTTCTGGTCTAGTTAATATGTTGCTTTCATTTATTTGCAAGAGTTTTTTATAATAAAGTTTATAAAATTAAATTATATATTTTAGTATATATAATTTAAATATAAAACTGAAGTAGAATTCAAAAGTAGAAGTGAAGCCACTTGCCTCACAAGGGCACATGAGAATCAAAAAAGAAAGAAGAAAAACAAAATCAGAAGCTTGAGGCAGGCCCTGCACGCCCTAGCGCACTGTGATGCTCTCGGCCTGCTTACCGACGGTAGCCCGTTGCATGTATCACACACAGTCACTCTATTGTGACGCTGCAGCTGGTCCCCTGAGACCGGATAAAGGCCAGGACAGTGTTAAAAACTTCTTGTGACAGTAACATGAGTCCATTTAGAATGTTCAGGCCACAGAAGGTGACAAACGCAGAATCCCTCCCGTCTCGGCTGCTGCTGGTCTGGGCTGCACCCGCCCTTCTCTCTGTTTAGCCCAGGCTCATGAGCTCCCACGTAAAGTGAGTTACTGTTTGGCCTGGTTTCCAGCAGCCATGCAGTTCTTCACTCTGTTGCTGCATTTTCTCCTGCTCCCTGTATTTTCTTTTGTTCTGGTCTTTGCAACATAATGTATTTAAATATGAACCGGAAGCCTAAAATCTATGGTGTTCTGAACATAATAAAAGCATTCCCCATCTTGCCAATATGAAAAATGAGGAACATGATCAAGAGATTGGAGAAGGGGAAGGTGGTAGTGCTATCTTAATCTCATATCTCGGCATCAATAAACACTCTCTAAAGTAATAAAGTCTATAATGAAGGATGTCATATTGCTATTCAGTTATAACTTGCTACTGCAAAAAAATCCTGAAAACTATAAAACACAAAATCAGTAAATTACAGGAAAAGCAGAAATAAAAAGAGGCTGACGGGGAAGTGGGAAGGAGCATGGAGGTGGGAGCAGCTCTGTTTACCTGGGCCTCAGGCCCTCAAGCTCTCCATTACAGCCCTGCCCTTCACCTTGCAAAACCTCTACTGTTGGGATTCTAACAGAGTGATTCCTTTGTCCTTTTTTTTTTTTCCTAGACAGGGTTACACTATTTCAGCCTTGGCTGCACTTACACTGTATACCAGGCTAGCCTCAAGGTCACAGAGATCCGACTCCTTCACCTCCTGAATATGAGGATTAAAGGTGATTCTGATTTCTCTGTGTATCACCTAATTTAACAGCTATTCCTCAGAGATTTAATACTAGGACTTAAAACACTTTTTCCACTAATAAAGATTTTTGCCCCACTTAACTTAATCTTCACAGTTTAAAAAAAAACACTAGACACCTTCACACAAAATCTTTTCAGAAAAAGTCCACCTCTCCCATGTTCATTTTCTTGTTTCCCACAAAGGCCAATCTCAAACTCACTATGCACCCAAGAATGACCTTCAACACCTAACCTCTTGCCGCTGTCTCTGGAGTGCTGGCAGTCACGGCTTGCGCCACACTCACTCCTGTCTCCTTGCTCCCTCAGTTATTCCTCCCTGTGCTACCACTTGCTTCTGGTCTCTGCTGCTCAGCAGCCTGCGCAGCCCACAGACATTTCACAACGCTCCCTACTCCAGGTTTGATGATATCAAATTGGTAATAATTAACTCAAAACTGGCTGTGGCAGGAATAATTCCACCACAGACATCGGCAAGTAGTTCAAATCAAGATTCCTCACTCCCTCTCAGGCCACCTATGGCCACTGGCAGCACACACTGCACAGGCCTGCGCATCCGACAATACAGGAAACAACAGCTGTTTGCAGAGCTGTGTGTAAAGAGAGAGTACTTCCACCATTTCCCTAGGGACAGCAAGTCTTTCAGGCTTTTTAAATAATAAATTGATTTGGGGGGCTTAATTTCCTTGCTTTACTTCTACAAGATACACGAGCATTATCATAAACACCGCAGGGCCTGTGAGCACAGATGAGCTGTGTCTCTAGAGTGAACGCCGATCCTCCCGGTTCTCTTGGACACAGGCCTACAGCATGTTTGGCCCCAGTAGCTCTGAACAGTACATCTAACTTGGCTTCCGCTATTCCCATTACGGGAAACTTAAGAAAGCATAAGGATACTTATTTGTCAGACATAATAAGTAAAACTTTGTAAAGATGCAGACACAAGCACATCTGACGCCTCTCCTTTTTCTCTCATCTCAACCACAAGAACATTTAAAAAGATAATAACCACACTATTCTTTCCCCCTAGCTCCCAGCTGTCTATAGATTAAAAGCAAAACCAGTTATTTAATGATGTCCTTGACCCCTTTAACTCTGCAAGTATCGATTCTAAAAATGACATCCAGTATACGCAAAGACAATTCAATGGGACAGAAAAGAAAGGACAAATTATCAGAAAAACTAGTACAGCATGTGATGCCAGTCTGATAAACACAGCCAGGAGGCCATCTACCTAGTGACCTTGAAATAAAACCATTTCACAGAAGAAAAACAGGCATAGAGTAATTGAACATATCTGTGCCACCTGAGGTCACGCTAACTGGCGCTCAGTGAACATCACCAGGTAGCAGTACTACTAAATTCTACCACTAATGCCATTATGAACTCTATTTTACTATAATTGTCACTAAAGGGGGAAGGAAAATTAGCTTTAAAGAGCAGAAAACATAGGGCAATAAAAATTCTTCCTAAATTCTCTTACCTAGGGTTTTACTTGTTTGTTTATTTTATTTGTTTACTTGTTTTGTTTTTGGTGGTTTTGTTTGAAGATAGGGTTTCCCTATGTAGCCCTGGCTGTTCTGGAACTCCCTCCATAGACCAGGCTGGCCTCAAACTCAGAGATCCACCTGCCGGTGCCTCCTGAGTTCTGGCAGAAAAGGTTACCTAGTTATTTTAAATAGTCTTACTGTCATCTTGATGTATGTACATGTACGTGTCTATGTTTGCAGGCACCCTTGGAGGACAGAAAAGGGTGTAGGATTCTCCTGGAACTAGAGTTAGAGGCAGTTGTGTGTCACTGACAGGAGTGCTGGGAACTGAACTCAGGTCCTCTGCAAGAGTGGTAAGTGTTCTTAACCTATATACCAGCATTCTGGCTCCCACCTCAACATTTTACTGCACTTTAAGAAAAGCATGCAACATTCAACTGAAGCAATGTTGGTGGTATTCAGAAGGCTCAAGATGATTTTTATCTCTTTATTTGGAATCACTAACATAAAGTTTATTTCTGGTGGAGCCTGAGGCTCTGCATTTCTCTCTAGTAATCTCTTAGAGAACACAGATAACGGTCCAGGGAGTCCAGTCTGAGCATCAGACATCCCACAGTGGACCCTTATGCCACCACACCTCTGCAAGTTCAAGCGCGCTACACAGAGTCTCAACCTTGAATCTACCACGCAACATGACGTCCTAGCAAAACTGTGCAACTCTTCATCATGGCTGTTAAAACCAATATCACTCAAGATAACTGACAGAATCAGACCCACCTCGGCTGGAATCTATGAAAAACAGAACACAATTATAAAAAAATTCAGAAACCTGCGGAAAAAACCTTGAGCTTTCAAAAGAAATATTCTAGCTGCTGATGTCCTAGTTGGATTGATAGTAAAACTTACCAATTTAAGTCTCCTTACTTGTAAATTGCCAATGGTAATCTACCTAAAAATTTAAGATACTTTAAATAAAAATACTCAATTTTTAAAAAAAGACAGATTCTCACTTTGTAGGCCAATCTTCCCTGAATTTATTATGACTTTCCTGCCTCTGCTTCCCAAATGCTGAGATTATAGGACGTAGCATGCCCAGCTAATAAGACAGCACAGAAAACATATATATATACATATGTTAATATGCACATATGCTCGTGGGCTGGGCACACAGTATGCAATAGGAAGATGGCAGCTGCCTCCCCAACTCAAATGGCAATGAGTTAGTCACTTGCTGCTTTAATCACTGGCCTGCTATTGGCACTCAGCTCAGAGACTTCTCTCTCCAGCAGACCACCTGAACACTGGCCACTACTGAAAGTTCTTTATATGCTATTTCAAGTTGCCATTTTAGTGATTTCCTAAGAGAAGAATCCAGTTTCTTAGTATGTTCTAATTGTGAACACCTAAAGAGTGGAAGCGAGCTATGCCATTCACACAGTTCTTCTTTATACTGCACACCTCTCGCAGGCTTCTCCTCCCACACTGATAAAAGAGGAAAAACAAGTTATCTCCATCGTGGTCTTGAAATAGACTACAATGATTTTTTTTTTCAGTTAGCAAAATATTATTATAAGAAATCAGTCTGGAGTGGCAAGATAGCTCAGTGGTAAGGGATTTGTCACCAAGCCTGCAAGCACCTCACAGATGACATGCGCTTAATAGAATCTATATGATGAAAAAAAGGAGGAAACTGACACCCTCAAGTGGTCGTCCACACACAACAGTGGCAGACATGTACATATACAAATAAAAATAAATGTTGAAAAATTGTCACTAACTCCATGACAATTCTCTACATTCTTTCTTACTTCTAAGAGCTGAAATGGTTTCTATTTATTTTTATTATTCTTAAAAATTTTATATATATATATATATATATATATATATATATATATATATATATATGCATGTGTGTCTGTGTATGACTATGTCCATGTGAGTACTGGTCCTGAGGAAGCTACAGGTGTCGCATCCTCTTGGGGCTGTGGTTACAGTCAATCTGATGTAGGTGCTGGGAACTGAACTTAGGTGCTCTGCAAGAGCAGCAGCTGCTCTGAATTGCTGAGCCAGCTCCCTACTTCCTAGATTCTAGGTTTTTAGAAACCTATCACACACACACACACACACACACACACACACACACACACACTTACTTTGTGGTTCTTTTCTCTTCAAACAGAAATTAAATTCTCCCAAACATCAGCTGATTCAGTTGTTCAGCATGAATTTGCCATGTCCACTGTGTGCACTCTCCCAGGCACCGGTATATACTGAAGAATAAACAGATTATGTCTGTGCCCTTGATGATCTCCCTGCTTTGAAAAGCTCCCACCTCATGTCCAGAGCAGGACACACCACCAACTAGTTGGGATCAAAGCCAGAGCCCTGGCGTGGCAGGCACCATAAGCCACCTCTAAATAAACCACAGCAGCACTGTTAAGAGAACCAATATGGCCATAACCCTTTACTCAGCCCAAAAGGAAACAGATGAAACCTGCTCACAGGTGGTGTGGAGTGTACCGCCGAATGGTGCCACAGCCAGTATGCCCCACCAGGAGACAGGGCTGCAGCAGCGCCCCGGGATTCAGAGCCCGTGGGAGTATGTACCCACAGGGGAGGTACACACTTGGAATACGACCACCTTCTCTTCCTAACCATGAACTACCTGGCAGGCCTTCCCATCACATGAAAAGATGATAAGTCACAGCATTTATCTTGAGCTGGCACATGGAAAGACACAGTTTACCTTTTCAGCATAGTGACTTTAGAAGAATCCTGTGTTAAGCATAGATACCATGTACACAGAGACTGTCAACTTTGAGCCTAAGAGGCACTATTCCTCTGGTTCATGTCTGTATATGCTCTAACACATCGCCCAATAGTTATGTTTGGTTGATCAAACAGGATCAACATAAAACTAAGTAGTCTGCTTTAACATTAAAGAGTAATCACCCTTCTCAGATATAATTTCCATGAAACCCACCTGCAGTCCTCTCCACAAAGAAAGGCAGAAGTGTGAAGCCCTGAGTGGCTTGAAGAATGACCCCACCTTGCTCTCACTTTGGTTTTAACGTAATGATGCAAATGGCTTCCTACTCAAAAACAACATTTATTTGTGGTTAATATCCAATGAGAAACATTCACTGACACCAGAATTAAATGGCTGTCACATGTAAGTACTGTAAGGATCCCCACAGGGTATGACTGAACTTTGTGACTAGCTTTGTCACTTAGGATTCCTCTATCTCACTGGAGATAAAGGCAGCCACTCCAGAGAGTTCTCATGAAGACACGGAATGGAACAAGAATTCATTGTGTATGAGAATTGCCAAAAAAAAAAATGATTAGCATTTTATAAACACACCCAGACAGTAATTACCTCCAAACAGTCTCCTGACTTACAAACTAGAACTCAAGGATGAGGAACTACTTCATGGCTCTCATGCATAGAAAGCCCTTTCCTCTTTTGTTCAATAAGGCAATCCAACAAACAAGAAGTAGGAGAACCCTCCTTCCAGGAAGGAGTAAATCAAAGATCCTGTCCTGAATTCCATACTGTAATTGTATTCCTCCCCTTGGGAAGATTCCCCAGCAAGGCTAAGGTCCTATTTTCAATGCCCGGCATAGCCAAAAGGAAGGAGGCCCACTACTCCTTACCCACTTGGCATTTCCGTGGATTCCATATAAGATTCTCCCCAAGGCTTCCGTGCTCAAGCTTGGCCTCTAACTGTTGGTGCACTTAAGAGGTGACACGATCCTAGGAGGACTGAGCACATCAGTAGGTTGCCTTGCAGACTTCACACCTGCAGGGCTGCTTGTCAGAGGTGGGCCTTGCTGGAAGAGTCATCCACAGACACTTGCCTTTGAAGAGCAGATCTTGTCCCTGGCCTTACTAGACTCTCCTCCATTTCTCTGCTCTCTCTCCAGCTATCAGCTGCCCGGCCACCATTACATGAATAGCCTTTCACCACACGTGACCCTCTACCACTCCTTAGTCCCCAACAAGGAGCTACGTGTCTCTCCGCCCAAGCCATAAGCCAAAATAAGCCTTCCCTTTAAGTTTATTACTCTTCGGTAACTGGTCAAAGCAATGGAAAGTTGACAGACCCGTACACCAAATACGCATTTACAATCAGGCATATATTTCTTCCAGTATGTTCACATCCTGTCTGACTCACACAACATCCCAAGAGCTGCTGTTTTCTTGAATTCTACCACAGTAAATT
This sequence comes from Psammomys obesus, assembly GCF_907164565.1. Lineage (NCBI taxonomy): Eukaryota > Metazoa > Chordata > Mammalia > Rodentia > Muridae > Psammomys > Psammomys obesus. The sequence goes on from NW_026585504.1 coordinate 1,074,601, forward strand.
TAAATTAAAGCCATCTTACATGAAGAATTTTTTAAATGTGCCTGAACAAAACATACATCAGTATCTCCATCATTTTCATCATATGATTTTCTTTATCACTAACTTCTAAGGAAACTCCTCTATTTGTGCATGGCTCCTAATATAACCACCTTAAATGAGAAACAAAACACATGGAGAAAGTCACTTCAGATTAATGTTTCGTCTCTAGTTAAGTCCACTGCATTTAATGAGCATGTTAACCAAAATAATAAAGGACAGAAGGGCAACTCTGTTGGTGACATGAGCCAGGGCTATAAGAGCTCAACTAAAGCCATGTCCACTCACTGCAGGCTGATCCCGCTTGATAAGCAACTCAATCCCTTAGTCCCATCAATTACCAGCTTCCTGGACCTCAGCTAGGGCCCCTGAAAAAAACAAAAAAGAAAAGACAAAGGACCCTGAAGCTAACATGAAGAAAAATGGTTCATAATAAAATTAATGCTGATTGCAAATGTAACCTCCATGATGCCCAGAGCCCAGTAATCCCCTCAAGCCCAGACAATAAGGCCTGATGGCCTTTGAATGTCACTCATGCCCGCAAGAACCAACCTGTAAATTGTCGGCCCAATTTATGTACAAGGCATCCAAAGTTGATTTCCAAAGTTGAAACCACTGTTCGTTCCCTCCACTCTCACCTCTGTACAACGAGCCCTTGATTTTCTGCGTGTTTTATATTCGTGCTTTCTATGCTTCACCACCAGAGACGCTCTGCAGTGTGAGACTGACACAGGACTGCAGAACCTGTTACCTGAGTGCAAACGTCTTGAATATTTGCACACCACAAGCTTTTTGTGCTTTAATTGCAGCATCTAAGAATGACCTTATAAGTGTATCAGCATCTTGGGCTGTTGGGAACTATAGAAAGCACACAGCTAATGCCACTGCTGGTGCTGCTTCCTGAGTGACGGCCACAGATACCCTTCATAGGACTTCCTGGAAAATTACCTATGAGAGACGACGGAAGACACAAGAAAAATCTACCAAAAAGTCTTCCTGATGGCTACCATAACTGTAAAGAAATTTTATAGACATAGTCTTACATTACAAAGTATGAATAAATGAAACAATTTAGCCGAGGAAGACGAAAATAAACTATCCTATGAGCAGAGTCTTCATTTATCTGCTGCTAACTGACTTGAAACGTTCTCTGCTAGCTAGGTGGTGGTGGTGCACACCTTTAATCTCGTACTAGGGAGGCAGAGAGGATGAATCTCTAAGTTTGAGGTCAGCCTGGTCTGTATACATAGTGAGTTCCAGGACAGCCAGGGTTGTATAGAGAAACCTCTGACATTGTGTCTCTTGGTCCGATAAAATCTGGAACTCTAACCTGAATCCTAGCAAAACTTAGATTAGATTCACTCTCGGCCTTGACGTTTTTCTCAGACCATCATCATGAAAGCCCAGGCTGGCCTACTAGACAAGTCGAAACTGCATGGAGAAAAATCACTGCATCCTGGAACAGCCAGCACGCAGCTACACCTGGCCATGCTACATTCCCTGCCCAACCCAAATCAGTAGAGCCATGTATTGACCCATGGCTGACCTGTGCTCACCGATCTACTCAGGGCCACCAGAAACACACAGCTCATCCACAGATTCCCAGAAAGGTATGTTTGCCCACAGCAACGACTAACTCACTAATACTTCCCCTTTCTGCTGGTGAGCCCCCGCCCCAGATTAATACTCACCACACCAGACTCCTCAGACACTACTGCCTTGAAATGGTCACTGGATAAATAGGGGGAAGGACCAAATGAACCTGGAAACAACCTGGGTGCAGGGGATCCTGCAGAGACCAATACTCCAATCAAGGACCATGCGTGGAGATTAACCCTGCACAGACATAGCCCATGACAGCTCACTTTCCAAGTGGGTTCCCTAGTAAGAGGTACAGGGGCTGTCTCTGACATGAACTCAGTGGCTGGCTCTTTGATCACCTCCCCCAGGAGAGTGCAGCCTTTCCAGGCCACAGAGGAAGACAATGCAGCCAGTCCTGATGAGACCTGATAGGTGAGGGTCAGAAAGAAAGGGAGGAAGATCTCCCCTATCAGTGGACTAGGGAAAGGGGATAGGGGAGAAGAGGGATGGTGGATAGGATGAGGAGGAGATGAGGGAGGGGGCTACAGACAGGATGCAAAGTGAATAGATTGTAATAAACAAACAAACAAATAAATAAGAATAAGCTGTTCCAGATGTTAGACTGCTTAGATATGGCACAATGTAAGTTATATAGTAGAAGTTTGATGGCTAGTGACTGAATAGCCTAAAGTAAACTGGCAGAAATGGCCAGTGCAGCATGGATGAAATGGAATCAAGATGACAGAACAGAGGGATGGGACCTGAGGTCTAGACCATACTATAAAATCAAGGTGTGTTTTTATTTCATATTTCCTTACCATGAACTTCCATCTTCTTCAAGCAACTGTTACTTTGTACTTGGGTATTGGGGACAACCAAAGTCAACCCTTATTCATCACAGAAACTGGGCACTTTAGAATAAGCCCTTAGGCATTAACCCTTGACCTTACAGCTCTAAAACTTCTCATCAGCATCTTTAGCCAGCCTGAAAGAGCATTTCTCCCACAGAAAAAGAGGCTTTTATCTAGACAGGACATAGCGGCTGGCTTCTCTCTGCTCTCCAAAGCAATGAAGAGCGTCTCCTCACATGTCACTTAGTGTGAGGGGCTGTAACTGACTTTCATATTCATCCCCGGGGAAGCGCAGAGAACCGAACACAGAAAGACAAGGAGGGCTGAGTGACTTCCACCCGTGTGCTCGCTCAGCCCAGTATCACCACAGAATGAAAAATGTACCTGGGTCCCCTGTTTAGACTCTTCCTCTTGGCTCTTCTGTAAACATCTAATTATGAAGAAACTTATGTGTTTAGTTCTTTTTTTTCCTCTCAGGGGAATCCAAAAATTAAATTGCTTTGCCAGCACAGCCAGGAAAACAAATCATTTGTGTTGTGGCTGAGCCATACGGCTCCCTTCACAAACACCAGCGGAGCCTGCACAGCTTTCCTCTCACAAAGCCATTTGGGAGAAGATTTTTATGGCAACAGAGGAAATGTTTCTACCAAAACAACACCTACACTTTGCTGGTGATATTTTCAGGAGGTTTTCCCTACTGCCGTTGAAGTTGTTCTGGCTTCCGGTGAGGCTGGTGGGCCCCATAGGAAGGTTTCCTGATCAGTTACTGAATGAGTGACCTGGCACAGGTAACTTAACTTGGCAAGACCTCGGGCCTGTCATAAAACAGAAATCTCAGCCCCTTCAAGAGTCTAAGAAACGATGTGATGATGCACAGTTAACACACAGGTTACATAGCAGGGAGGTTGCGGCAGATCCACCACTAAATGAACCTTCGGAATGTGAACAGACTCCGCCTCTCCAGGGACAGCCCTCCATTGCCTCCCGGCAGGTAAGCACCTCTAACAGTCAACTTCAGTGAGTAAAGTCTGCACCCACTTTAGAGATAGTTTGTGCATGAATCTCAGTTCAGCTTCTCCCCCAGCTCCATCCGAGCCTGCCCCTCCTCCGAATCTTGTAAACCTCTGTCCACCTCCAGCTGAGAGTCCCTATCCCAGGAAACCCAAACTGAGACAGCACGGATGGACACATTTGTTGTTTAGGTGGAAAAAAAAAAAGTCCCACAGAGGCTAATCACACATGGCTTGTTGAATCACACAAGACATGAGTTAGGGGTAGCTAGAACTAGAGCCCAGTGTCTAAAGCCATTCATTCATTCCATGGCATTTCCATCTGTTGACCAACAGAATAAACTAAGTAGCTGGATATTGTCCTCACAGTAGACTTCAAGAAACAAATTGGCACAGGGAAAATGCTGTAATAATAAAAAGGCAAATTCCAGGCTACCAGTGCAGCTCCAGGATCCATCATTTGCCCTGGGTCCAGTAACCAGCAACGGGGCCAGAAGAGAAGAAGAATGGGTTTGATAAGAGCCTAGGAGCAGGAGCCAGACAATGACAACACACAGAGGTGAGGGTGGAAACCAGGGCACTGACACAACTATTCCTACGGGTGCTGAGAGCAAAGAAATGGAGACACTTTGGCTCTTCCTGCACCCCAACTTCTACCAGTGCTCACCCCCCCAATCTACCCAGGTGCCAGAGGACGATGCAGCCTGCGAGCAGCAGACAGGCACTGAATCCATCTAATGAACTGAACTGTGCCTAAACAGCCCAGAAAGACAGCAGGAAAGGAACCAACAAGAAGCACAAACACTCTGAGAACAGAATCAAACAATTCAGAGTCTACCTACAGCTGCAGAAATGACAAGTGCCCAGCCGCTAGCAATCCTAAGCAAGGACGGCAGGATGATCTGGACTCTCACACACTCACTGATTCTTCACAAGCATGGAGCTTTGTTACTGTTCAGCTCAAAACCCGAGATCTAAAAGTCTGTGGGGCATGGTGACTCACACCTCTACTTCGGCATGGTGGGACAATTCAAGGACAACCTCAGCTATGCAGCAAGCAAGATCCTTTCTTTTTAAAATGTAAGTTAATAATATGAAATAAAAACAATGGTTGGGCTGTGGCTTAGTGGTGGAGCATCTGTCTAAGCATTAGGAAGGGTGGAGGTCTGTACCTACCACCAAAAGCAAAAAGAAAGAAATGGGGACTGAATATTTTCCATTCCTTCCATTAAATACATTTTTAAAAATCTAATACTTCAAAGGTGTTTCTATCGCAAAATAGCTTATTTGATAGTGCTTAAATGGGTAGTCTTTCATTATCCAAATTTGACATATTCAGCTCAAATTGTTCCTCTCAACTGTGTGCTGGGATCTGCTTATGTCCCTGCTATTCTAAAAGGCTAGGTCTGCCTTTACAATTTCACATGCTTTTCAACAAAATAGGAGCTAGAGCACAGATTCTTCTCGGAAGTCCTATGCTGACTTCTCCTCGTGCAACAGATACTTGGGGGCGTGGGGAAGAGAAACAGAAAACAAAACTAGATTCCCAAAGATGGGCAGCCACAGTTCAGCAAGCATTGGCATCCCAGAGACAAGCACAGCATGGCTACTCTCTAATCTTCCTATTTTGAAAATCTCATATATTACAGTCCCTGCAGAGGAGGCGTGATTTGTTCTTTCACACAGACTGCAAACACATTTTAGTCCTTCCACCCTCCAACAAAACTCCTTTGAGGTCAATAGAGCCAAAGCGACTTGAGAGAGAACCTGGGCTTCAGAGCCAGCTTTGCTTCTGGCTGGCTGTTTGGCATTACCTAGGCCAGTTCTCTTTCTGTGCCTCTGTTTTCTCATCTCCATCTGACGGGATGTAACCACAGCTATATGGGATCCACAATCCTTTTAAACCTGAGTGGAATGATCCCACAGAGAAGCCAACAGAAACCCTTTACAGAACCAGATAAACCACCTCTTTCTTGACATGGCCCAGACATCTACTTACGAGGCTGCTTCCAGAATTAAAAGTACAATCTGTGGCCATGGCAGAGAAAAAAGTCTGACCTCATTCCTCACGCAGTTGAATGTGATCTCATCCAGCAGTTCTTATACTGGGTCTAGGGTGGTCTGGCTGCAGAACAAACTCAGTTCTTCTCCTTTCCTGTAACCACACCCTCTGCCATGTGACCCTCAAGGGCCGTTCTCCTTAATGTCTCAGGCCAGCAAGCTTGTTCCCCTCCATTTGGGTACTGTGTCATACCTAAGCTAGATCTGGTGTGCTCGAGGATGAAAGACACGCATTGTAGAAATAAGTCACCTCAGTCTTCAGAGAAACGTACACCGGTCAGCCCCGTTTCCCTACTCCTCAGGGGCACAGACACAGCTGTCAACTGAAGTCAGCTAAGCCCAGGTGAAGAGCAGATGATGCTCTAAGCTTCTAGGACATGTTTTTTTAAAGGTATTTTCAAGGCTGGAGAGATGGCTCAGCAGTTAACAGCCAGCCCTTACTGTTCTTTCAGAGGACCAAGGTTCGGTTGCCAGCAACCACACGGTGACTCACAGCCACCTGTAATCCAGTTCAAATCGGGCAACTCCCTATTCTGACGTCCCTGGGCACCAGGCAAGAACATGGTGAATATTCTTATAACATACACATATTCAGGACAAATACTTCCACTCAGTTTGGTTTTCGGTTTTTCAAAGCAGGGTTTCTCTGTGTTTCTCTGGCTGTCCTTGAACCTGCTCTGTGGATCAGTCTGGCCTCACACTCAGGAATCTGCTGCCTGTGTGCAGGTATGAGCATGTAAGTGCCTGTGTGGGTCATTGCATTGGCTGGTCCTTACAGATCTAGCCACTGTGAGTTGCCTACCCCGAGCGCCAGGCACTGAACTGCAGCCCTCTGCCAGAGCGGCATGTTCTGCAGCTGACCCCCACAGAGGCTCCCATCGTCGCCTGAAGCTCTGCAGTAGCCTGTTACATGGCTTACTACAGCAATGCATATGGCTCACGTTCCTCAGGAGGCACCCAGCGAAGGTTTCTAGAAGAGTGTGGAGCAGGGCTATCCTGCACACTTTAAACCCATCAGCACCTTCGAGCGCTCAAAGTCCCAAGACGAAGAAACTGGCTGAGCTCTGTCTGATCCATATTTCACACAGCTGCTTCTCCCACAGACCTCCAAGCTCAGTCTCCAATCAAATTACCCCCAGCCTTACAGACCACGTCTAGGCTGAGTCCAACCGCCTTGCTGAACAGACCAGGCATTCTGTTTTCTCTTCCAAGAACACTGATGGGTCCTTCCAAACAAAGATAACAGCAAAAGCCAACCCACAAGCACTGTGGCGTCACAAACCTCATGCTTGTAAGTACACAGGGTTAGAAATTAAGGGTGAATGCCCAAATATCTAATACCTACAGACAGGGCAATCATCTGCTCGGATCATCCCTAACATCTCACCACTCCTCGTTTGTCTCTACTGGCTTGGCACAGGCCCCCCCCTACCCACTTCCTTTCCCTGATTCCCACCCTGCTGGACTATGCACCTACAACTACTTTTTTGATCTGCAACCACAGCGCTTGATTCCATTAATTGGGCCATTAATTAACTTCTGCTCTGAATGTCTCCAGAGAATGGTCACATGTGATGTGATCATGAAATCCTGGTTCCCACTCCTTCGAGTAAGCAAGAATCCTCTGGCCACAAGGATGTACTTTAAACACGGTAGTTTTCAGGGGCTGGGCCTAGGCAACAATAAACCCGGCATGCTAAGTGGCCACAAGGTGGCGCCATATAAGTTGGTAAATAGACCCAGTGCACATAAGTACTGATACTAATATTTCAATTTAAGACTCTTGATCTCCACAATAGCTCAGAAATACAAACCCAAGATAAAATTTGACCTCCAAAATGTGGGGCTTCTTCCGAAAAGTGGCCAGCTGAAGGCCACATATGAATCTGAACCCAAGCAGGATTCATACAACTAGCTTTGTTCATTCTTCACGCACTGGCTGAGATGATATTTCCCCAAATGGGACCTCAGACCAGGATGCGAGATCCACCCCAACAGGATTTACCTAGAATCACTACCTTCCTACTGCAAACACCGAGCATTTGGTGCTGACTCCATAATGAGAGGGGTCTTTGCCTGCTGCATCGTAGGCGGCTCAAAGAGGAGCACCGAACACTGGATGGGAAAGCGCGCACGGCTGGAGGGAGAAAGGACAGCTGGGGGACAAATGAACATGGAATATGGGA
>NW_026585504.1:1082335-1116051 GCF_907164565.1 Psammomys obesus
ATGGAATATGGGAGGGAGAAAGGGCAGCTGGGGGACAAATGAACATGTGGGCACTGACTGCAAGTGAGACTGCGGCTTCTGAGTGTTCTCTCCTTGTCCTCTTCTCTGCTAAACCTTAGGAACAACAGAAGAGATGAAGACTCCTGATCGCTGGATGAGCCAGCTAACGGGACAGCTGTGAGTTCAGAACTAATGAAGAGCCAGGCATGTTTAAAGATTTCATTTTGTCTCGTTTGTATTTGTGTGTGTGTATGTGTGTCCATGCTGGCTCATACGTGTATTTCAGTGCTTGCAGAGGCTGGGAAGGATACCGGGTTTCCTGGAAGGAAAACCACAGGCACTGTGATCCACGCATGATGGTTACTCACTGGGTTCTGCACCGAAGTCCTCTGGAAAAGTGTGTGTCTTTACCACTAAGCTACCTTTCAGGCCTAAGCCCACATTTTTTAAAGTTAGAGCACTTATCAAAGAACACTTATCAAAGAGCACTTACTCAAAAAACAGAAACAGGATATGGCCATATACTTTCCTAATCAGAAAAAAAAAAAAAAAAAAAACAACTCCTTTTACTTTTTGGAGATAAATATTTTTAAACATTTGTTGAGCATGGAGGACTCATACCCAGACTATTGCTAGGTCAGGAAAGACACACAGAGCACAGTGATTTCTGCTTCATGTCACCGAGGTCACCAGAGAAATACTTCTACTTCTACCGTGGACACAAAATTCCCTATTCCAGTCACCCAGGGAGCTGCCATCTTTCAGACGGAAGACAGAAATGAGTGCAGACACGCGTGTGAGAACTGAAAAGCCGGATGTGTCATTTGACTGCAGACCCCAATGCTCAGCACTCTTCGGGGCTTGCAGAGAAGCCGGAACAGGTGCCATCCTTGTGAAGATCCCCGCAGCCACGCCACACACCTCACGGAGGCGCTCCTGCCTGGGCAGATGGGCAGCCTTCTTCCCCAGGACTGAATTTCATTTGAGCTCTCCTTTGCCACACCCCTCCCCTAGCCATTGTGTTTGAAAACAAGGTCTGCACAGATTTTTACCACTTAGGAAAATCCCAAACATCTAAGAACTGGTTTAACCCTTAAAATCTAAGATTAAGAAAGGACATATCCAGCCACTGTTTTCATCACTCTCTCCCACCCCCCCCCCACCTGTGTACTTGCGTGCCTGTGTGGGTGTGTGTGAGTGTGCTATTTCCCTTCCACCTAAAATCCTTTTTTAAAACTCCATGTAAAAGTATAAGCCCTCACAACTGGCCACCAGTTATGTCAGGAATGAGACGGCAAGCACACTCTGTGACTGGCGCTCCCTTTTGTGACAGGCCTACAGGGCTGCAACCCTGCTTCTCGGGGGAATGCTATACTTTGGAAACATTCCAAAATTCATTTCTGCCTCCCACAGCCTGATTTTCTGCATGCATTCTTTCAAAAGCCATCTCCTTCCCCTGGGAAGAAAGAAAACTGATACCAAATTAAACAAAGGCAGCCTTCTGAGGGCCTCTCACACAAAGCTTCACAATAAAAGTGATTTCCCGACTTTCTTCTCCCTTTTCTCTCCACACAAAGTTAAGTCCCTCAAGGTTGTCTCTTATTTCCATTTATGAAAGTGTCTCCAGGTAGGCGAACCAACATCCCTACTGCAGAGGGAAGCCCAGCCAGCTAATCCCCAACACAGGAACCACAGTGACTAGAATTCCCACAATGCACGGCTGTATCCACCCCCAGTTTCTTGCTAATGCTGTTCCTTACTTGGCCATGAATAGTTACGGTCAGCCCCAGCAATTTCTGCATCCTGGATAGCACAATCTCCTAAACCATCAGCTGCAAGCTTTAAGTCCAAATTTTGAAAGAGCAGCTAATTAATAATCATAATAATAATGATGAGAGAGATGGCAAACTGCTGTGTGGATTCTAGAGTTCACAGTGGAAGCTCAGCTAACCGAAGCAAATTGTTCTCCTATGGTCCTTCCATTCTTTCTATTCTCATTTTTGTTCTTTGGTTTTTCTTTTGAGACAGTGTCATTATGTATCTCATGCTGCCGGTTCTCTCAATTCAGTTTTTGTTTGTTTTTAAATCATGGTGTCTTATAGCTCAGAATGGCCTGAAATTTGCAGAGCAGTCAAGGATGACATTAAACTTTTTATCCCCCTGTCTCCGCCTCCTAAACGCTGGGACTGCAGGCGCGTACCACCATCCAGCGCCCCTTCTAGCATTTCTTAACTGTCTACTTTGTAAGGAAGTTCTCTGGGACTACACAGGGCTAGACGCTGGGACTGCAAACTTCAGATTCTAGCCGCTAACCAACTAACTGAGCAAAGACACTATTTGAACATAAAGACAGTGGCTGATGGCTGATCTCAACGAAATCACAAGTCCAATCAAAACGGCATCTTTAAATGAATCTGCTGCATCTGTGGAGCAAATGTTTCCTGCATGCTTGGCCACAGTGCAGGCCACAGTGACAAGTTGTACATGAACCTCCTTGTTCTCATGGACTGTCATCTTGGAGGGCCACTGACAGAAAACATAAGAAAATGGTCTGGATATCAAAAGATCCTAAGGGTAGTCTCAAGGATTGTAATGTTAAAACAGGAAATTGAAACAAGACCGTACGTGGCCAAAATAAATAAATAAATAAATAAAAATAAATAAATAAATTAAGGAGGTTAGGTTTAAAAAAGATCTAAAGTTATTGATGAAAGAAAGTGACCCAGTCAACAAAAGCATGTGCAAAGGCCCTGGCCAGGCACACATGAGTAACAGCACTGCGCCAGGATGGCCGTCAAGGCATGCACAAGGTGGACAGCAGCAGCAGAAGTCAGAGGCAACAGGGAGGAGATCGCACCAGCCCACAAGACCCTTCTTAGGGCTTTGGCTTACATTCTGAATGAGGCAGGATCACGGCAAAACGATGTTATCGGACTTATTTTAAAAGACTCACCCGGGCTGATCTGTCGAGAACTGTCTGCAGATCTGTCAGCACGCCCAGAGAGAGCAGCCAGAGGCTCCTGCGGAATCTAGGCAAAGGAAAGCAGGAGTTAGACCAGACGGCAACGGGGACGTAGCATAAACTTGCTGCCTTTGGGACGCATCTTCAGTGTCAAACAGAATCATACACTGGCAAACTGGGGTGTCAGCGTTTGAACAGGTATTAGTTTTGCTTGGAATTTTTATGGGGGGGTGCCAGCATTTTGTTTTACTTTGCTAAACTGCTGCTTTAGTTTAGGAGTTAGGCATCTCCCAAAAGTTTTTGTGTTTAAGGCTTAGTCCTCACCTTGGTACTAATAAAAAATAGTGGAGCCAGGTCAAAAGAGGTTAGGTGGCTGGGATGTACCACCAAAGGGGGTTGTGACACTGGTCCTCTATTCCCAGATGCTATAGAAGAACAACTTCTCCACCAAACACTTCTGCTCTTGACTTTCTGAATCACCAAAACAGAACCATGAGACTAAGTGATCATAGGACTAAACTTAGGAAACTCTGGCCCCAGTCAAACTTTCCTTCTAAGTTGTAGTCTCTGAGATTGATCTAGCGATGGAAAGCTCAATACAGTGTCAAATTTGTGTTCACTGAGCAGTTAGTGCCATGGCTTGTGTTCGGCACTAACTTATATCTCCAGTCTCTGTCTCTCAACAAACCCACAGTCAACCTGGGCACTGGGGACTGCAGGCACACTGCAGTCTTCCCACTGAGAACCCAAACATTTTCATAGTCATGTTCTCAGTCTCTCCATTCCCCTTGCCTCTCTCTGTCCCTCCTTTTCTCCCCCCCATCCCTCCCCTCTCTCATACCACCCCTCTGAGGCAGAGCACTACCATATCCCAAGTGGTTTTGATAGCTCTGGCCTTTATCTCCGCAAAACTACCTTACCAATCATAGAGAAGATGATGACCCAAATTACATATTTTATATGATGCCAACACTCAGTCCCTGTAGCCTGTCTCCAAGGAGCTGTCTATAGCCCTCCACCCTGTATCTCCCTTTCCTCCAGGTAGGCCTTTACTGCGACTGGAGCACAAATGCACATTCTGCATTCTCACTTTAAGTCTCCTCTATAATACTCTCCCAGCCTAGAAAGTCCTGTCCCCCCTCTGTTGCGCAACTCCTCTTAACTGTGCTTATCCACGCATGCTGCTCACATTCTGCCTGCCGTAGAACACTTCACTCGGGACCACAGGTCCATTCTGTACTGCTGAGCAGGGATCCGCCTTAAGAACACACGCCAGCGGGCACTCACTTTATACCCTCCACCAACGGAGCATTTCAAACAGGTTAGGTCTTAGGTAGTGACAATGTCCAGAAAGAATGGTCTTGCCTTAGCTCATGCTGAACTATAGAAGGATTTCTGGTGGCTAGATTAAAGCCAGCATTCCTCGGGAACTTGGGAAATGGGTTCCCATCTGCCAAAAGGAGCCATTTCCCTTGCCTCTGGCAGACGAGACATGGCTCTACAGTGACATACCTGTGGCTGTATATCAAACTCCAGGCTCCCGCACTCCCTCGTCACAAGTACCTGCTGCACACTTCCTGCCCCTTCTACCTCCTCCTCTGCCACAAACTCCCAGGCCTACCACAACTCACGGCTCCCCCCGTCCTTGCCTCCATTCAGTTACTCATCCTCCTTTTAACCTGCTTTTCTCACTATTTGCCCTTTCCCTACAGATAGCCTTGACCAGGACTGGTCTGCTTTTTCCTCTCTGCTCTGGACTCTTCCAGGCATCTCTGGTTGTTCATTCTCTTATCCACAATAAAAACCTTCCCCCAATCATGGAGCAGCGGTTTCAGTGTTTTCTTTACTGCACCCCTCACACACAATACACAGTTACTTATTTTAGTGACAATAAGTAACAAGTCCTCTCTTTTTATCTAAGTTTCCTGAAAATAGGGACTGCAAACCACTAAGAACTCTGAATATCATCTTTGAGTAAAATGGAATCACAGCTACTTCCTACTCCATCTCTCTGTGTTTTCCCTGCCATTTTGATTCATCCACTAATGTTCTTTGTAAATAAACAGCATGCCACAGAAGAACAAAAGTTTCGTCTAAGTTTATCTCATAAGAGTGGACTCACAGACAAGTGACATCCAAAATCTTAGTCAAACGAGTATTTGGCGTACAGTCGTACAAGTCACTGGCTCCATGGCGCAATCACTAGAAAGGGAATGAGCTGGTCTGCTGGTCATCAGTGGTCCCCCATCACCAAGATCTCAGGGCACATACCTGAGGCCACAGGATGACAGACGCAAACAAGAAAAACGATGGCTTTTAGCAACCACTTACACTCCAAGCAGGAATCCCTGCTACATCTCAAAACACCATGCTTCCTCTATCCTTCTGTATTATGTTCTTCAGGGCAAAACGTCACTGACACTTCCACCAATGGCAGAGACCACCCGAGAAACTATGTTCCATGTTCCCTAAGAGAGAGGGGGACCCCTAATGTGTCATGGTGATCAGGACCCCCTCTATTAATCCTTTTTTTTTTTTTAAGGCAACTGCCTCCTATTTTTAATGGACATAAATAACAAATACTTGTGAGTGCCTAACCCAGAAGAGGGCAGTCACATTCCCTTGTTCTCTAGCTCCTGGGACAGAGGACAGGTAGAACCTATGGCTCGTCTCAGGAAGTGACATTTGCACTTAGAGCTGAAACATCAGTTAGACATTTCCAGACAAACCGAAGATGGAAATGAAAAGAGAGACTTCTTTTTCAAGGGCACAGAAAGACACTAGGCAAAAAGAAGAAAAGGTTGGCATTATGGTATGTCTGTCATATCCAGCACAAGAGAGGCTGAGGTAGTCAAGGAATCAGAAGATATTCTCCCAAAGAAATGAAATGAAATAAAATAATGAAGGAAGAAAAGAAGGGAGGGACAAAGAGAAGGCACAATTACACTGGAGAAAAGAACAACAATAATACTATCCTGGAAAGTGGGGAAGAGAATAGCTGCAGAAAAGTTAGAAGTCGGAAGGTAAGTCAGATGGAGCTTTCTGGCCCAGTAAAAGGGGGATGTTGAGTTGGACTTATGGGCTATGAGAGTAATGATCCTGCGTGTACTCATTGAGTACATTCAACGGCCAACACTGATCATGGTTTCTTTGAAACAACAGGCCTACCATAAGCTCCTAAAGATTTCCAAAAAAATCCCCAGTAGCACACACTTTCCCCTCTGAACCACAGATGGCTGCTGGCCAGACAGAAATAAACATGAGTGTCCTTAGGAGTCACGGACAATTGGTGAATAGCACTTTACTAAAAGTTTGTAAATAGTAGGGGAATAGTGGGGAACAGTAGCACTATGGGACATGGCAGACGAGGTGCCCAGAAGAAAGGTAACAACTTATATGGCACTTGTCCTGTCAAGCTGTCAACTCTATTTTCCCTCTTTTCAAACTTGGCCCTTGGCTGGGGTGAACTACAGAATGCAATGGGCCTTGTCATCCGGGTCTTCCAAGTTCCATTCTTGAGTGACTTCTGCTTTCGCTTTTACAGTGATTCCCTTGACAGCTAGTCACCGGGTCTGTGAGCAATCCAATCCGCACAGAGCAGGCAGCATGGAAAATCCAATCCGCCCGGAGCCCGCAGCACGAAAAAGACTGGAGTTGCTCCCTGACGTCCTCACGGAACTCAACTGCTCATGCTCAGTGAGCTAGTTCAGACAAGCCACAAAGAACCTAGTCAGTCTCCTACAGAGCGGGGTTGCCCAGCTGAGACCAGTCAGTCCACCCACAGACAGGTGAGATGCTGATGGTTGTTTCATGCCAGTGAGTTTTGGTGTGTTCTATGACAAAGCTAGAGAGGGTGGAAGCAGGAAAAGACCACAGCAACCAACAAGAAGAGGAAGGACTGAAGCAGAGAGAGTCCCCGCAGGACAGGAGCCTGAGTGTGATCTGAGAATTTAGCACTTCAGCTACAGGAGATCTGATCAAGCTATTGGGTAAATCTGAGTTCTTGGTCTCATTAATAAAATAAGAATGGACTCAGAAAGGAGGCTCAAAGATCTTCAGACTAGAGTTGAAAAGAAAATCCCCAGGGCAGCAAAGCTATAAATCTCAGGAGGTATACCTGAAAGAGAAAAATAGAGAAAAGAGAGAACGAGGCCATGGTGTTGGGATTATGCCAGCACGCATGTCAGACACATGGCAGACAAGCCACATGCAGGGCGGGGTGGGGGGAGGATTCAGAAATGCAGGACTAACGGAAGCTAAGGTGCCAGTGGAAGTACGTTTAGGCCATCAGAAAGAAAAAGAGAAGAAAGAGGAAAAAACTGCTGCTCTTCCCAAGCCAAGTGTGATCTGAGCACCCAGGTCAGATGGTTCACAGTAACTCCTGCTCCAAAAGATCCAACGCCATTTTCTAGCATTCACGCATGCACACACATGTACACACATACACACAAATACAAATACATTCAAACACACATGCATTTAGACAGACACATATATAAACACAATAAAAAAAACAAAACACATATTACTCCATATTTAGAACATTGCTACAAGATGACAAGCAATGTTTCACGCTAAATGACCAAAGACTTTTTAAAACACTGTTTTCAGTTTGCTTACATTTCTCTAATAATTTTAGAGTATGCACAACCCATATTATTCTAAGTGATAATGAGTGTTAAGGATTAGATTGCTATTTTATCCTTGGCCTCAAATCCCATCATTCCTCCAAAGGCTACTGGGCTATGACTAAATCATGTGTTTCACTTCATCTCAAAACCATGAGGCGTTCCCTCAGCTCCCATCCTCTCCTTCATCTTCCTGCCCAGCTCACTGCTGTTCTCCAAAAAGCAACTCATGGAATTTCCTGTCACCCACCAACCTCTTTGCCTTTCCTCACAGACTCAGCATCCCCTCACTTGGATACACATAGAGCCCAGTATAAGCTAATGATACTTTACAATTCTCATGACAATTACTTGTTTAGGCTTCTATTTTCCCACCATTTTGTGCTTTCCTTGAAAGCACAGATCCAGTGCTATTCATTACTGAGTCCACCGTGCTCAGCGAAGTGACTGAATCACAAGAGTCCCTGCAGGATGAGCCTTTCCTGTTGCTGTAGAGCCTTTCTCTATGCGCTTGAAATTACTTTAACAGCAACTGTTAAAAACTCTCAAAAAGTGGATTGTAACTCAGTAGAAGGATGGGGCATTTGAGGAACTAAAGAGGATACATACTTTTCTAAAATTAGAATCCATGAGATAAATCTGAAATGTCCAGATGGACAGGTCCATTATACCCTTCTTTTCCCTGCATTGCACATTTCCCATCTTATACAGTTAAGTACATTATAATTAGTTGTATGCATATAGTCATAATAAGCCAGTTTCTAATTTTCAATTTACTGCTCATACAGGGCTTCCCATACAGTGGAAAAGGAAACATTCTAATCACAACTCAAGGCATCTGTCAGAACTCTATCTTTTGTGATGAGTACCCCTTCTTACGGTTAGACAGCCTGCGTGCTGAGTATCCTTGGAACTCAAGGTCAGCTTCTCGTTATCTTATGTCTTCATGATATCTCCTCTCCGGCTGTTCCATTTCACCCAAGTGTTTAGGAAGCAAAAGGCTCCAAGATGGAATCTCAGTCAGGGTCCCGGCAGGAAGCAGACGGGAACTGGAACACCTAACTAAGGGGGAGTTAATAAGGGGTGGTTTACTAGGAGCGCAGAGCTTAGGAAAGCAGGGAACATGACTTAGCCTAGATCTAAAGGAGAAGAGACAGAGGTGTAGGGGCCGCACAAAGTGCAGCAGAAACCCATGTGACAGCTTCTGCAGCTTCCCAGAAGGAGACGCACTGTCTGTCACCTGTCAGCAATGCAAGGTAGCAAGCACCGGCTGAACAAGCCTCCCCTCACTCGTTCCCTCTAGGACCTGCCAGCAGTCCACGGCTGGAGCGGCTCGCAGCAGCCTCAGGAAGCGGAGCGGAGAGCTCTGGAGGGTCAGAGGAGGAACATCCTAGACTGGCAGTGTTCACTGCCTTCCTGGTCTCACTCCTCCCTGAGAAGAGCACCAGCCAGGAAAGTGTAAGTAAATCAGCCAGGGTGTTTAGCACAGGGGACAGCAGATGCCGGGCAGCCTGGCTTAAAGTCTTCTGCCCAGTGAGCAGGCCGTGGCCGAGCCAGGTAGGTCCCTCTGCCCCCAGTGACTCAGTCTCAGCAGAAGAGGTGCTGTTCTAGAAGTTCACACTCTCCTCTCCATGTACCTCTTAGCTACAAATACCAGCATGAGGGCATTGAGAAGTCCTCAGACCACAGGGTAAACACAGCCGGGCGCCTACAGCCCAGTGTAACGCCTGCGGTTTCTACAGGCCCTCAGCACACAGGAGGTCACTTGCCCACCTGGGATCAGCTAATTAGCCCTTTTTATCCTTTCCCTTCCTTTTCCAACTGCCCTTGACCCCTAGTGGTAGATACAGGACCCTCCTGAGTATTATGTGTACCCCAAGTTTGCCTCAGACCAGGGTTAGAAGACAGCAAGCCGAGGTTCTGTCTGCAGTGCTCACTCGGAAGTGAAGAAGAACATGCTCAGTGTGGAATCAGCTGCTTGGTTTTGGCCTCGCTCTGATGGTCAGCAAAGACCCAGGACACAACGTACTCAATTGTCCTGTGCACTGATAATAAGACAATTTCCAAGTTCCTGCCCAGTTTCCAAGTTTACTAAAATCTATTAGTGAAACAAATGCTGAGGCTCAAATACAAACTGTGACAAAGCTACATTCTTCGTAGTAATTTCTAAAACTTAAGTAATCCAAACAAAGAGAGAGGGAAAGAAAGAAATTGACTGACTGACTTTTGAATCACATAAAATAAATATTAGAAAGTAAAATTTCGCCTATCAGCCAAATGGCAATTAGATATGATTTTCAACCAAATTTTCTAGATTTGACAACATAAAAAATAATTTTCACTTATAACTCTCCCTTAAACATCTCTTGACAACCTTTTTGTTACCTTATGGCTGGAGATATACTCAGGTCTAGCCTCTGCCAAGCAGAGGCCAGTTAAGTACAACACTAGCCCTATTGCCAATTTTTAATCCACTTTAGTTTGTGTTTGGTTTGGATAAGAGTTCCTGGTATTTGGGAGAATCCTGCCCAGGTCTTCCTATGTAACAAGCAGGTATTCTATCAGTGAGCAAAGCCCTGATATTTTGATATGTGTTCATACGGTGAAGAAATGGTAGGTTTGGCTCATCTGCATCATCTTCACACTGTCTTCCTACGCTAGTATTTCTTCCGCATGGTACAGCGGAACCTCAGACTCTGTAGTGTTCAATGCTTAACTTCAGGTCTCCGGCCTTACTGCGCTTTGCCTAGTGCCCTGTTGTACAGTGATGCCTGCCTGCTCCCTGCCAAAGCTGCTGTTCTTAGAAAGGAGGCTTAGGCGCTGTACACACAGTGACATGCGACAACTTGTTCCATTTTCAGCTCTCACCTTTGAAACAACGGCAGAGGTCATTTGAGGGACCGTGCACAGCCTGACAGGTGGCGAGCTTTCTTAGGACTATGGGGAAGCATTACAGCAGACTGAAAGCCTGTCTCAATGCCGGGGAGGACGCTGGGTAGGGGCGGAAGTGACTATAAGGGATTCTAACGTTCCTTTACCGGTCGCCTTGGCCAGCTCACTCATAACAAAAGCACGATGCATAACCACGTGGTAAGTCATAAAATAACAAAGAGCTTTCTGGAAGTTCTTCAGGGGCAGTGTGGGCTCTTCCTTCTGGTCCTGCTAGGCAAGAAACTGTGAGGCTTAGAAACAGGCGAGGCACCACGGGAACCAAGGAAAAGGTCTAAATTTGTTACTTTATAGGCACACTATCTGAAAAATGGTTTCCTTCCAGCTTCCTCCAAGATGAAGGATTGTCAACTGTTTCTCTGTGATAGCTGAGAAGGGGGTGTGAGGGGGGATGAGGTCTTACCATGTCACTTGTCAGAAAGTTATATATTAAATATCACAATTATAAATTTGAACAAAGTATAAGTGCTAATTTTATATACATAAAAATCATAAAATTGCTAAAAGTATTAAATGACCAAGACAGAAAATATTGAATCACTTTGGAAAGATTAACATGAGTAGCTCTGATATAGCTAATTATTGATTATGAGCAGTTCTCAAAGTTGGGTACATAACAGGATTACCTGGGAACCTCAAAACCTCCAAGTCCCAGGATACACACACCCAAGGCCAATCATAACTCTCTTTAATTGTGCAATAGCATAACCTCTCTTTAATTGTACCATATTAGTTGAGGAGCTAATCCTGTGATACACTGAGAACTAACTTATATTGTGCTAAACACTAATGAGGCTTAGGGCAAAAGACAGTGCCTTGCCCATCCCCACCCCCCAATTTATTCCTCCTCTTACATTTTGCTCATCGTCAACACAAAGCTCTGTCTCCTCACTCCTTGCTTATCTGAAGCTGTCGCTTCAAGCCACCCCCAGAAAGATACCAATACAAAGGAGATTAATAAGACTGATGAAGAGACATCCTTAAGAGCAGAAGGCTTAAACCATGTACATCATGAAGAATGGTGCCCATGGTCCTTACAGGACTGGCCTAACCAGTAGGAAGGAAGCTGCCTGGCTGAGAGTGGGCTGCCATCAACAGGCTCAGCTTTGGCCCCTTTCCAACCGTGATATCATTCAAGCATTCATCCACTCACTCAAATATTTACTAGCCCTGTACCTTGGTCCCACATCACTTTGAACTTACAATCTTGTAGGAACAACAAAATTTAAAGAGTAATTGCAAGTCTGAAATATGGAAGCACATGCTGAGCAGACTGATAAATCCATCACAGGCAACCACTTCCTGTGCGGAAAGGGTAGTCATTCCAGCCTGAAGTAGCACCATAAGCAAAGACCTGTGAGAGAGAAACATAAAACGAGGAAGCTGAAATCAGGAAGAGAGAAGGGAGATGAGAGGTCAGGGCCGAGAGATCAGGCAGGGCAGCAGCAGGAAGAAGGGTGGGCCTTCACCCAGGGCTAGTCTTGCCAAGGTTCCTGACAGGTTAGGAGACTTGCATAAGATTATCCTGAACATGTAGGACATTCCACAACATCCTGGGTCTGGATCTACTTTTGGACAAAAGCAGCAACCTGTTTTATTTTGGGGTTGCTTGCTTGTTTTAGAGTCAGTACAATGTAACATAATAGTACCCTCGTGTAGTAAAAATGTTCCCAGATATGACAAGACATTGAGCAAAACTGGCCCCACTGGAGAACCACTGACTGAGATTCTTACTTGCAATCTCATCAATGATGGAAACTTACGCCAGGGTGAGTTAAGCCTAGAACGAGCCTTTAAGTCAATGGGATGTGTTTAAAACAATGCTGAGTTTGGAAGTTTAATTTGCCTCAACCAATATTCAGAAATAATCCAGAAGCCTCAGAACTACCAAAAGTTGTGGTGAAAGCAGTACAGGAAGCATCTGGAACTGTGCAGACTTGGTGAACCCAGGGTGGCCTGGTGAGAGAGGGAGGTGGCTCTGGACACATGGCTCAACGGTTTTCTGGGTGTTAAATTAACAGCGCTGGGGGAGGAAGGTGGCGGGTGGCTGAAAGCTGCCTGCAGCTCAGGAGTCCAAACAACACAGGACACCTAGCTTTTCCTTGTAAATACAGTGTGACTCGCGTATCAACATCCTAATTTTATAAATAAGAAACAGACACATGGCTGCATATTGGGGTACAGGCTTTGAATGCTGCAGTCTCCACACTCTGGAGGCTGTGAACTCAGCTCCTTGCTAAATTTGCTTTCTGATAAGGCACTCTTATATTTGCCATTAAGGACACGCCTCTCTCACCGTAGGCAGTGCCAGCTTCCTCACAGTTTTGTACTTTTGTGCCTGTTTTGTGATTCTGATGTTTACAATGGCCAATAAGACCAGTGTTCAAGTCCCTTCCAGTGTCTGTATGTGCGAGGAGACTGCAACATGCCTTATGCAGAAAGCACATGGATAAGATCCCCAAGAGAGAACAACTCCGTGGCTCGCCAGCACCACGCTTTTTCTCATGACCAGTGACACCAACTGCAGAGTATAAGGGAATTTTAACATCTTTTATTCACTTGGAAATCTTTTAGTATTTGGGGGTGTTATATACTCTGGTACCCATATAAATAGCAAAGGGGGAAAAAAGTCGCAGCAATGACCTAGTCCAAGAGCGACCTGCCTGATTCCAAGGGCACTTTATCATGAATAAACCTGGGTGGGGAAAATACCCACATGGTTGTTTTTCACTACACATGTGAAGGTGAGGGCATCGGTGGATACTGGTCAACAGCCAGGGCTGTATTTTGAATCGTCTGTTCTTATTTTTTTATAGAAATTTCAGCTATTTTCACTTCATGTTAGAATTGTTGCAGATAATTGAACACTGCAAAAAAAAATGTCCTTTCATTTGTTACTGTAATGTACATGTTATAGCACAAATTTATTCAGTATTTTAATAGCCATAGTTCAATATAATGGTTTCCTTCATAGTTCTGATTTGTTTTGTTATTTAAACCAGGTGTGAGAGAAACACCTACAGTCACAGTATGTGACAGGCTAATCAGAGGCCTGTGGCCAGCCTGGGCCATACAAGTCCCTTTGTAATGAGACGGTTCAGCAGGTAAAGGCACTTGCCTCTAAGCCTTATCCACAAGACACATGTGGCAAACGAACAGAAATGGCTCCTGAAAGCTGTGCTCTGACCACCACACACAGACCATAGGAGGTGCAAATGCTCGTGTGTATACACACACACACACAAATGAATTTTTTTTTAAAAAAAGAAACTAAAAGGTGAAGGAAAAAGTCATTTGAATACTACCAGACAGTCAAAGGCATCTCTTTGAATCTGAAGCAAGCCTCATGTTCCATGGACAAATGACCAAAAGAAAAGAAGGAAAGGAACTGCTGGACCCCTCCACCATTACAAGTGGGCCCAGGTTTGAGGCCTCCTGATTCTCATCATGGACTCTGAGCTTCCATCTACTAAATCATGAGAATAAAGCAAAAAGCAACTCACCTCCCACAAGCAGGGTCATTACATGGGAAGCCCGAGGTTAAACACTAGAATGTGAGCTCTGTAAACATGGACAAAAAAGACAAAGACAGAAAAAAGAATATCTATATTGATTCATCTTTACTGATGGAAAATAGCAATGATCACAGGAAAGTTCATATTTATTGAGCCTTAGTATGTATCAGATACTTTTCTAAACAGTTTATATATATTACTTCATTTATCTTCCAAATAGCTTGTAGGCATGTTGGTATAATGTTCTTTTTAAATGTATACACCTTAACCCTTGTTCATTCAAATGCTGATTTCTCCTCCCCAACCACTCTCTGGTTTCAATCCGGATATTGCATTATGATACTTATTCTAAGCATCCTGTTTCAAATGTGTGTAAACAGGCCAAAATAAAACAACTAGCCACAATGTTGTACAAAGGAAGGAGCCAGAGGACAAGAAAGAAGGGAGGAGCCAGAGGGCAGGAAATGAGTGGGAGGAGAAGGGGCAAGAAGAGAGCTTGGCAAGAGAGCAAGAGATGAGATCTTGGAGGACGTGGAGCATGAACCAGACCTAAGATTTCACAAAAAGCAAGTATAATGTGGGAAATCTAAATGTTAGGAAACTACGAGGACTTGGAGGTTTGGGAGGGAGTAACTATTGCACAGCATTGTGTTCTAGGTTAACTAAATAAACCCAGTGTCTGTGTGGTGATTTGGGTATACAGCTGTTTAGGACTAACAGCAGCATTACCAGAAGATAAATCAATAGTAAATATTAATAGATTCCTACAACATAGGCACAAAGATGAATCTGATTTCAAAGATGAGAAGACAAAGGCCTGGTGAGGTTAAATGGATAATCGAAGATCTGGTCTTAGGATTCCACTGCTGTGAAAAAGCACCATAACCAAATGCAACTCCAGGAGGAAAGGGTTTATCTCAGTTAAATTTACAGTTCACAGTCCATCACTTAGAGCTGAGGCCAGAACTCAAGCTGGAACCTGCACCAGGTACTGAAGCAGAAGCCAAGGAAGAACACTGGTTACGAGCTTTCTTGCTCAGCCTACTTTCTTATGGCACCCAGGACCAATTGCCCATGGGCGGCACTAACCACAGTGAGCTGAGGCCTCCCACATCAATCATCAATCAAAAAAAAAATTCACCATAGGTTTTTCCCATGGCCAAGTCTGGTGGGGACACTTTCTCAAATGAGAGTCCTTTTCCCTAATGATTTCAGCTTGCATCAAGTTGACATAAAAGCAGCCATCGCACATCCCACCAACAGGAGGAGGTGGAGGTGGGGCCTGCGCTGGGCCACTCTAATCCAGAAGCTGTGCCTTTAAGTGCTTACAGCACTGGAAGGCACTCTTTTCTTTTTCAATTTGACAGGCAAAGAAGTTACAGGTCACAAAAATTTTGTAAGTCATTAGCAAGGACGCAAGAGAAGACCAAAATCCAGAGTTCAATATTCAGTATGATGGCTGACTCAACCTCTGGTTTCGAATCTATTTCTGGGAGGATAAAGGAAAGGAAAAGAAGAGGATGAGTGTGAATAACAGATCATCAGCAAGTGAACTACAAGGTCAGTCGATGTAGAGAAAAGCAACAGCCAGATAGCTTGTGCTCAGGTGTCTCCAGCTACATCTCAGATGGACAGGGGAAGTCAGTCATGGCTCCCTGAACCATGCAACATCATCAAGACAAGCTATTAATGCCACCCCAAAGTGTCTTCTAATTTAATGTAATTTCATGCTGCCATGAACCAGCCAGAAGACACACAGCTGAAGGAAAGGGGCTTAGTGAGCTGCCTTGTGAGGAATCCCTTGGAGATCCCTTTCATGCAGAATTGCCTTTTTTTTTTTTCTAATTTCAAATCAGCCCCTCTTCCATTTTGATGGACATAATGAATGTTCTCAGTTAGTTTAGAGACACATTGAGCACATTTTCCTTGCTTGGGCTTCACATACAGTACATTTCTGATCTTACACTGTCTATTATATCCTGAGGAAAAAAATTGTTCCCTACTTTCCAAATAGCTGCCTTTGTGCAAAGTCAACAAATATTTCTAATTTCTAATATACAAGATCAGATAAGTGTGCTCCTAACCCAGAGAACTAAGACATCACATGTATATACAAACCACGTGTTTTGTGGGGGGGAAAGTCCAAGCATAGAAAGCAAGTGCTATGACTGTCTCCCTGACGGCACACAACACTTGCTGACACTCTTTCTGTAGCTGAAACTCCCCCTGCATCGACAGTTACTCATTTGCTTCAAGCCAGAGAGATGAAACAACAATTAAAGTAACTTACCTTTTAAATCCAGAAGAGGAAGAAGCAAGGAGCATTCTAAAAGCTACATGAATCTAAAGGCTAAATATTTCTTCCTAATCTGGGGAGTGTGGATGAGTTGCAATCCTCTGAAACATGATTTCCCTTTGAAATCACAAGCCTAGGACTTACTATCTGTGGTTTGAAGCAGTGCTGTAAACAGAGTTGATTCATAAATGCTCCAGCGGAGCACCGCATTAAAAACCCTCAAAGATAAGTGAAAGTTCACACCCCACTAGAAGCCTTACTTCCTCAGAGACAATGAAGATGAGCTGCGATCGGCACAGGTTGCAAGACATCTCAAATTGAGTAGCAACAGGGGTAGAAACTCACCTGTTTCCAAGCTCACCACCAAAAAGATAATTTTATGTTGAAAATTCACTACATAAAGAATATTAAAAAGAGAGATAAGAAAAACAAACTGGATATAACCAGGAAGAGCCTGAGTTCACAAACAGTACAAAAGCCAAAACCTTACATCTATGCACAAAGCACGATTATCCTAACAAACAAGAAACCTATTTGTTTAAAGAAATGTTCTTTTTTTTTTTTTTTTTTTTTTTGGCATCTAACTCCCTGTACTGTATGGTCACTAAATCAGAAGGGTAAGTTGTAGTGCTAAAAATGTTGAAAAGAGAGCCTTTCTGTACAAGATGTTACAATATTGAAATGCTGACGGGAAGGAGTTTAACTGTCTTGAACCTGCAGCTGAGCAGAGCAGGAATGAAGATGGACACAAGCCAGGCTCCACCATCGTCACCCACACCGCACCACCACTCTCCTGCGGCAGAGTGTACGTGTGTAAGGATGCAGCACACCTCTCACCTTCTTTAGTCTAGCTTCTCCGGAGGCAAACCCTTCTGGAAGATGTCAGAAGGGACAGCTCATCTGGTAAGTGAGCCTGGGAAATGTCAGGAGATCAGGGAGAGGAGCCAGGAGAAAAGGCAATACGACTGCCATATCCTGTATGCTACTCTGCTACTCTGGGCAACAGTGTCTGACCGCAGGAGGGAACCTGGAAAGTGGTGGCAAGCTTCTCCACTCCTCCAGACAGAGGCAAGAGGTATGATACACCAACTCCAACCATGGGGAGGGTGGGAGTCACTTCTCAGCCCATACATGGATAGAACAGATGGCAAAGAAACATCTACAAATGAAGACAGTTGAAAATTGTCATGAAAACCTTCAGAACTGGTTCAGGGAGCAAAGGAATATATCTGTGTTCATGTCAGCATCATCACACAGCAATATTCACAGAAACATCTAATAAGTAAATGCATCCCAGTTCTCACCATTTGAATGGATAAACAAAATGTTTACAACGAAGTCATGTCCAGTCTTGAAAAGGAAGAAAAGTCCTAGCACATGCCAATATGGACAAACATTAAAGACACAGCTAAGTGAACTATATCAGCCACAAAAAGACAACTTCAAGGGGTCAGCTCATAGGGGAAGAAAAACAAAATGCTGCCAAGAGCAGAGAGCAGAATAGGGAAGTTACCATTCAAGAGATACTGTTTCCTTTTTTTAAAATGAAAAAAGTTCTGAAAATCCATGGTGGTGAGGAAAGCACAGTAACCCGGATGTACTCAGAGCTGCGCGATGTTTGCTTGAAAGTGGCCAACACACATGCATGCGTGTCATACACACTAGCCACAACAATGAAATGGCTGCGCTGGAAGGGATGATGGGCATCTCCCCACCGTAGAGGAGATGCCGCAGCAAGACCGGAGGACCTGCAAAGTCATTACACAGTCAAGCACTTGAGAAAAATAAGAGAGAGAGAGAGAGAGAGAGAGAGAGAACAAGCAAGGCCCAGGGAAAACCATCAACAGAAAGCAGGCTGTGAAATATAAATAACAGAGGCGCTCGTTACACACACACACACACACACACACACACACACACACACTGGTTAGAAACATAATCTGCAGTTCAAGCTTAACACACACACACCGGGAGAGTTCCTCTCCCATGATTCCCTGGGATAGAAAATGCTCTTAGTATGTGCAGCATAGTGTCC
Organism: Psammomys obesus; assembly: GCF_907164565.1. Lineage (NCBI taxonomy): Eukaryota > Metazoa > Chordata > Mammalia > Rodentia > Muridae > Psammomys > Psammomys obesus. The sequence continues at coordinate 1,100,721 of NW_026585504.1, forward strand.
CACGTGCAAAACCCCAGCTGCCAGTCATTGGGTTGTGCTGCTACGGATGTGCGCCCTGGCTCTCTGAACACAAAAGTGAACCTCGTGTCCCTCCTTTTCTCGGAACGCCTTGCCACTCAAAGTGTAGTGCACACATACATGAAGTATCAGCAGGCCTAAGAACCCCAGTAAGCACAGTCTTCAGACACACTCTGGACATGCCACTGTCGGATCTGAATTTCAGCTACATCATGGGGCCCATCTCATATGCCTAAGAGTCAGAGACGCACTGTATTAACACAGCCTTGTGACTGTTTCCATCATTTCTGAGGAGGATTAGAGAGTTGTGACATCTTTAGACCCTCACTGTTAAACTGTCAACCTTCACACTCTGTTCCTGCTGTGCCGTAGCCACAACAGCCACTCTTCAACTTCCCTCATTTCCTCCAACACTTCCCCTAGAACACTCCCCACATTTACGAGACCCTCTTCCCATCACTCGTGCTCCAGCACAGACAACACCCCCTCAGAGGTCCCAGTTTGATTTCGGTGATGAACACTTTGAGCAAAGGCAAACTGGAAAGGAAAGGGTTTAATGGTGGCGGTCCGTTTTGAGGGAAGCCAGGGCAGGAACGCAAACCAACAACCTGAAGCAGAAGCCACGGAAGAAGGCTGACCCCACCTGCCTGGGGAGGACACGGTCCACGGCGGGCTGGAGTCGCCTATTAGCAATCAAGGAAAACGCCCCACAGACACGCACACAGGCCAGCCCAGTCAAGAAAACCCCCCACCGCATTCTCTCAGATCGTTCTGGACTGTGACAGTTTGGCAGCCAAGATTGACCATCACATCAGGGAAGACCCTGGCTAGCTTTCAAATGAAGAAACATCATATTTGGCACAAAATTATTTGGCACAGTATTTGTGCATCAATATTATTAATATATTTTTTCAGATAATGACCTCTGAAAGATTAGCAAGACAAATATGATGGCAAGCAACTTTTCAAACAATAATTTTATTTGATTTTATTCTATCATTAAAGTAAGCTTAAAGAAGTAAACTGCTTTTCTCCCAAGAATCAGTGCTTCTTTTGTAATTCAATTTAAATATTCTTGTTTTTTTTTTCAGACCTCTAAAGGAAAAAAGAAAAGAAAAGCAAACAAAATGGCATGTTGAGACTCGCTCTAAACCTCTACGCTCCCAAGGCTGCCGGTGTGCTGGGTTTAGTATCTTTCTGTCTTCACCTCACACCAACTTTGTGAGCAACAACAGGGCCTTGTGCGCTTGCACAGTGATGCAATTCTAAGTGTGTCAGTCCTCCCGCCTTCAGGAAGAAAAATGAAACCAGCCCGAAGCAGCACACTATCATAAGTTCATTATAGCTGGAGAATATGACCTGCTTAGGCTCAGAGGGAGACTACAGAAGGAAAGAAGAAAAATGAACTGAGTTATGAAGTAGCCAGAAGCCGGATCTTTTAAACTTACAGGTCCACTTGAAAAATCTGTGTCTAAGAATTCTGCTCCTAGGAATGTATCCTAAGGATATGGTGGAAGCCTGTGTTTGGTCGGTGAGTGAAATCACAGCCTTACTTGTAAATGGAATTTAAAAGAAAATTTATTATATAGACTGTGAGTTAAATAAGTCTTGTAAAACATAGTGGCCCATTCACAGTTCAGATTAGAGAGCTCGAGTTACCAGTGTGGAAAGCATGCCGGGGCTTCATGCTGCAAGCCTGTGGCCCCAGCTACCTGGACACTGAGTATCTGAACATCACATCTGAAGGGCAGCCTGGTCCAGCGCCAACCCAAAGCCAGCACTTCCTCACTCCACGGTTGGAAATGAGCATCCAGAGGAGTTTCTCTGTGGATGTGTCTCAAGCCACTCATCCGCTCTGAAGTGTCGGGATTCCCTAAGTATTTCTCTAAAAACTGTGGTTTAATTTTGTAAGTGATTTTCTAATGCTCTAGATTAAAGTTAGGAAAACCAGGACCCAACATGCAAATCAGGCCTGCCATTAAAATTTGCAAAGCACACAAGCAAAGAATGATTTTCACCATTTAAGTGGCTGAAAAAAAAAAAAAAAAAAAACCTAAAGAGTAACACTTTGTGACACATAATTATATGAACTCAAATTTTGTTACTCATAAATATACATTTGCTAGAATGTAGCCATCCTCATTCATTTAAGTATTGTTTATGACTGTTCTGAGGCATAATAATGAAAAGCTAAAATGAAAATAATATAGCCACATCAAAAACACTCACTTTCCTGCCATTTAAGAAGTTTGACAATTCCAACTCATATCACACGTGCAATATGACAGCCACATTCACTATGGAATTGTAAGCTTTTGTGTTACAAATCTTTGTATACATTATTTGAAAGAAATGAGGTAATTTACACAGAAAAACAGATCCGCATATCAGCATCTACCTGTTTTGTAAAAGTGTGGATGAGATAACTGGAGACATTCCCACAATACTAACAGATGACTGTCTTTTAGGAAAAAACAAGATGAAAACAAAAGTGTGGGACTGAATCAATCCCTAATTTTGCTTTTATTTATTTTTTTTTGTTAGTTTGTTTTTGGGTTTTGTTGCTTTTTGGGTTTTGGGGGTTTCTCTATGTAGCCCTGGCTGTCCTGAAACTCACTCTGTAGACCAGGCTGGCCTCTAACTCACAGAGATCTGCCTGCCTCTGCCTCCTGTGTGCTGGGGTCACAGGCATGTGTCACCATGCCCGGCATATCATGGGTTTCTTAAAGTTATCATTTACAAGAGGCACTTTCAAAGCAGGTATCACTATGGAAATATGAATTACTACAGCACATTATTATATAGCACATAAGCAGCAGCAAAGTATATTAATATTTATGGACTGGTGAGACGGCTCGGAAGGAGGTGCAGTGCTGGCAGAGCTGAAGCTCCAGAACCCACACTGCACAAGGAGAGAAACGATTCCTCCAAGTAATTATTGTCTAATCTCCACAAGCGTCAAGGCTCTGACACACACACACACACACACACACACACACACACATTTTTTTAAATACCCTGTTAATAATCTAGCAATAAACAGGTAATGATGAAGAATGATTTTTTGCTACACTGCAGCTTCCCTGAGTTCCATATATAAAGACAAGACACCTTTAAGTTACCCCACTCTTAATCCTATGATGACTCCAAGTTATCATTACTAATCTTTTCTATGTTTAAGTAAAAAAAAAAAATACTCTTCCATTATTCTTGGCTTATAAGGTTTTCCTAATCCATATTATAAGAACATAAAAGCAATATAGCCATATGCTTAATTATACTACTACATTTTATTGTTTCTTAATTTTACTTTTAAAATTAAATATTATAAACTTTATTTTTAAAAACTTTCAAATAATAAGAAACATCACACACCCAAGGTCTGTACCAATCAATAAAGAATTCTACATAGTTAGAATAGGCATTCAAATGGGCGCTGTAGAGCTTCTTATTGCATTTTATACATGCACTTGAGCACACACATAAGCACATGAAATAAACATTAAAAAATTTACACTTTCATTATGAAATATACTTTATGGACTTACACACTACCAAAAATCAAATCCATGACAGCGTTAGAGCTAGAAAACCAGCTAAGTTTACCTCCTCTTTCATAGCTTGAATCCAACACCTCCATCTACTCCTTCCTAAGCCCCTTGCAGTGGATCTTACCTGTTCTCTTTTCTACAAGGTATACTGTACCTGCATGTACATTTGTTTAAAAATAAACAATATTATCAGGTAGATTCTGCATGTGAGAGAGAGAAGGGTTTTTTTTTCCTTTCTGAAATTGGGACTTCGCTTAATCTTACATGTTCTAAATCCAACCACTTTCCTCCAATTTTTAAAACTTCATTATTCTTTAGGTATGAGTCGTATTCATATACATATCAATATAGCCACTGTATATGTATAGATACATATTCTCTATTCATCTGTTGAGGGAGAGCTAACTTGATTGTAATTCTTTTCCATAGTAAATAAGACAGGAATAAACAGGGGTGCAAATGTCTCTGTGGAAGGGCGTGGCGTTTTCTCGCGTTTCTTATTTTTAAACAGGAAGCAAAATATTTCAGAGATGGGGCACGCACTGGCAGGCAGGGCACACTGGCTCCTCATTGGACCGCATTTATAATTCAATTCCTGCCAGTTCATGTTGGCTTTTAAACTGCAAGCCCAATAGTCCTTTTAACTATACTCAGATGCACAATAATTGACAGCTCATTAGGACAAGTGGTCCCACGAGGGAAGTATTAGCGGTGGTGGTGTGTAAATGCTTTAGTCTAAACACGGACCAACATGAAGACAAATAAAATCCCCTCTTTCCTTAGATACACTTGATTTTTTAAATGGTTCCATTAAACAAAATCAAAATCCTTATTTCTGTCTTAAATATTACATGTGGAAATCAAAGGAATACATAAAATTAAACTATGTTTTCCTGTGAAATATACTGGCATTATAATTTTTTATATGTCTACAACTTTAAGGAAAAAAAAACAGAAATGAATGTTTCATTTTGTTTTATGAGACAGGTTTCCTGTGACCTGAGCTGGCCTCAGATTAGCTACATATTCAGGCACGAGTTCCCAATCCTCCTGCCTCTGCTAAGTGTTGAGATGACAGACTCGGAGCATCCACATGTTCTCAGCCATTGGCAGGCTCAAACCCAAGGTTTTTGGGATTCTAGGCAAGCACTCTTCCAACTGAGGACCTTCCCGGCCCCCCAATAACAATTTTTAAAGCAATGGAACAAAAGATACCTAAAATGTAACAAAAGGACATTTTTAAAATAACCACTGAAGTCCACGTTTAGATTTCACAAGCAGGGCTGCAGAGGAAGAAATCACAAGAGTGAGAGCTGCCAAACTGTGCTCTGTCAGCATAATGCATGCAGCACGTGGCTTTTGTAGGGGTGGAGAAACACGAGTGATGTTCATTTCTTCTGAATTTTCAACATTATCTAAAGCAAACAACATTTTCACAATAAGAAAAAAATAAACACAATAATGTTTGCTCATCTTTATTCTCAATGGTAGTTCAAAAATCATCAAAAAATATTGAACTGTTAAAGTATAGGCCTATCCACAACCATAAAAAAAAAAAAAAAAAACAACTAATAAGCATTATTTTGTTTATTGTTTTCTACCAGGGCAAATGCTGACAGAAAGAATATATTTAAATAAATAACATTTTTTTCAAGCATATAAGGGAAAACAAAGAGAAATGCTCCTGATAATAAAGTATGCTCTTTTATACCTAGTATTCGCAAGTTTGAGACTAAAGACATAAGCCCAATTTCAGGAATAGGCATTAAATGTAATTGCCTTGATGTCAGTGCTGGAAAAAGCCAAAGATGACTTGATCTTCTGACAACCTGTGTCTTCTTTCCGGTGCTGGACTGTGTGTGTGCATATGCCACCATGCCCAGTATACGGCACGCAAGGCTTAGAACCCTAGCCCAGAGTCACGTTTCGAAGACTAGTGTTCTACCCACACTTCCTGGAGCACCTATGTTGGACACATGTCATTCAAACCTTTACTGAACTGCTATTTCTGCCAAGGACTCCCCTTTGCCTTTCAAGGCAAAACAAAAGCTCCCCCTGAAGGGCTTCTGAACAGCCTCATTTTACAGTGGTGTGCTCCTAAATGGCCTACCTGTGCTCAGAAATGTGGGCACACGCCACCTCACAGGTTAGAGCAGACAGACGCCGGGACTGGCTTCGAGGATAAGCAGGTGTGGTTGAGGAAATGGTGAAAAGCTGAGAAAAAGGGGGCCGGCCATAGACAGCCAGGAAAGAGGAAAAGAGGGAAAAAGGGGTGAAGGAAGACCTCAGAAGGAAGCTCAGGAACCAGCCCCTAGAGCTCAGGTAAAAGGATAAGGGAAGGCAGGAAAATAAAAGGAAACAAGTCCCGAGGCAGAGAATGCACTCCAGGTAAGAGCGGGCAGCCTGACAGCAGAGCATATGGAGGAAAGAGAGACTGGGGAACTGCAATGGTGAGCCTGTGGGACTCACCTCCCACTGAGGAGAAAAACCAATGGGATGGCAAAAGACGTGCTGAGGGAAACTTAGCAAAGAAGCATGGCAAAGGAGGTGAGAGGAGGTGGGGATGTGATGTCTGTATCCCCAGAGCCACTATACTCTCCCACACCCTCCTTTGCATGGACTTGCTGTAGCATGAGGCAAGCTGCACAAGGCAGGCACCCGGGAAAGCACTGTGCGTGGTCAGCCTCCTTCCTTGGACATGTAGCTGGATACGAGATGAGGTGGTCTTTCTTGGGGCAGCACCCAGAGCCTCCACAAATGCCAGCAGTGCCTGTTAAGTGCACACTAAAAGAGCTGAGTCTGACGAGCTCACTCCCAACCATGAGAGCATCTGCAAGCACACTCTGGATTCCTGGAGGTCCATCGTCTGAACTCCCTAACAGGCTCCCATGAGCTGAACGATTAAGAGCAAGAATTCTTACATCACCTAAAACAGCAGCATGACTTGGGTTTAAAATGGAGTCTGGGCTAATGAAGTCTCCTTAGGAAGTGTGACAAGATGAGTTATAAAACTTACTTCCCTGAGAAAACACAAACAGATGGCTGCCAACGAATTTTTAATTATCTTCAATTCATTACGCAGACATTAACTTTGACAAATTAATAAAGGTGAACTGATACACAAACTTACGGGATTATGTAATTTAAATAGTCTCAAACTGCAGCAAGTGGACAGCAGTGGGTGCTGATCAAGCCACCCTGGACCGGGTGTCTCCTCATCCTTCTTAAAACCACAGGGCGAGACTGTGGTAGCGGCAAGACTGTGGTAGCAGCGAGTAAGGAAAGTTTGCCTTTTACTTCCCTTCATGACACTGTAGAGGAGACGGAGTAAGGTTCCAAGCTATTAAACTATTTGTGACGCACAAGTCATCACCATAATTGGGGGCACACTTTCTCCTGACCTTTACAAAACTTTCATTTCCCAGATGTAACAGACAAGAGGCTCTTTCATAGCACTGATAATGATTGTTCCTATGGGAACCTGCCAATTATAAGTTGAACATGAAAGAAATACCTTATTGGTTATCATGGAAACTCCCAATGCGTTTAAAATACAGCAGAATAACTCAGGGATCATGATTGGATGAGAATCCAGGTGCACTGAGAATCTAATCTAGAAAAACGCTCATTGAAATAACACGACTGGACTCCATGTGTCCTGACTCCGTGTGTCCAGAGAGTGGCCTACAACCAGGAGGCAGCTCTAAGGAGACGCTGAGCTTTTAGATGCCAGTAGCATTAAGCCATTAAACACAGAGCTGTTGCAGTGACTTATAACAACTGTACAGCAAGACACCAAGCCCTTGCCGGCTCACCAGACTTCGGCCACCTGGAGGCCTCTGTCTAATCTTCTCACGGCCTAGCCCAAAGGAGGGTCTTTAAAAAGTGCAAAAGAATGCTTCCTAAAGGTGGTGCTCAGCTGACACCGTTCAAATGCCGCTACAGTGCTTCAGTAAAGGACACATGAAAGTCACATTTTTTCCTCTCTCTAATTATAAATCACTCCTAATGAGATTCTGATTTTATTCCTAGTTTGACTCATGTTCTCTTTACTTGTACAGATGGTCCCTAACTTACCATAGTTTGACTCTGTGATGGTAGAAATGCAATTCAGTAGAAACTGCACCGTGCAGTTTTAATTTGCCTATTTCCCTGGGCTCTCTGATATCTTCTTCTCTGAGTCTGGAGAGCAACCGTGAGTCCAGACTCCCAGTTGGTCAGGCCACACAGCAATGGTAAGTACCCCAGGGTAAGTACTGTACTATGTGGCCAGGCCCTAAGAGCAGAAGGTTAGATGGATTACAGGCATGATCAGTCCATGTATTTTCAAGTTAAGATGGATGTTTCAAGAAATAACACCATTGAAAGTCAAAGGACATCTCTCCATGCTAAGAAAACTTAATTCACTCATTCAGCTACCCATCCATTCACCATGTATCTGTGGATTTCTCCCAAAGTCTTAGCCAGCACTCTAGCCCTCCGCTACACCCTGTGCAGCCACAAGTCACTTACACCTGACTACAGCTTATGGAAAACTGCAGCTTATGGAAAACTGCAGCTTATGGAAAACTGAGGTGCGCCATTGTTGAATAGCGGTTTCCTCCAAGACTGAGACATCCCAAACTACAGGGAAGCTCCTACAACAGAGAGTAAGCAATTCAAAATAGCTTCAGGAAGTCCCTGAAACTGACCAGATTCAATAGTTTCCTCCCGCTACAAGAGTAATGAGTAGAGACAACTGCCAGTCAGTCTCAGACAAGCCAAGCTGCGTAGTATCTCAGACAAGGCTGGCATCCTAAAAGAAGCAGAGATCAGTCAAACTGCCTAAAAGAGACAAAAACCAGCCAAGCTAAGCAAGCTGAGCCACCTGGAAATGACACTCTCCAACCCGCTGATCTGCTTACAGGCTATGCAGTATGCTCCAGGTCCCTAGCTCCCCAGCTCCCCAGCTCCTGTGGCCTGTTACTCATGCTGGGGTGGGCTTTCATGATGCAGCTGTCTTTGAGTCATTTTTGCACATGTTCGTAACCCCAATAAAAGTCATCAATTCACCAAGTTGGACTCCGGTGACCTATGTACTTCGGTGTGCTCTGGGCTCCCTATCTGGGGTGAGCAGCCATGTGTACTGCATTCTCCCCAGCAAGTCTGTCACACCACAGCCATATGTTTAAATTATGCAATATATTCTGAAGACATTATATTAGAAAAGGAATTATAAAATATTTTAATTATATGAGGATAAGTCATAGTTTGGTCAGATTAAAAGTGTAATTAATATTAACTTGTCCTAATATTGAATCTTTTAAATATGCAAATAAAATTTTTGTGTATGACAACTGAGAAAATAACAAAGCCATTTTCTCAGGTCCCTTAACAGTCTACTAGGAGACAGAAAGTAAACAAAGAAACCAACAATAAGCAATATTACATAATTTCAGATTATTCATAAAATTATGTAATGAAAACAACACAGGGTAGAAAGAGAATGACCAAAAATGGGCATTTTCACAGGGCAGCCACAGACATCTCTATGAAGAGAAAAAGAGCATAACCGTAGATGAAAAAAACAGGGAGTCCAAGAATCTGGAGCAGAATGCGAAGCACACGTGGTAAAGCCCTGAGGTGGGAAGGAGATGAATGGGATGGTAGATGCCTAACAGAAAGAAGGCCAGAGCAGCTGAGGCGCTGGGAACAGGAGGGGGGGAGGGAAAACGCAGGAAGGGGCTGAATTCCTAGTTCCTGGTGCAAGGTTTTGGCTAAACGGCTTTGTGAAAGGTTTCAACGCCATCTGTAAATTCACATTTCGAGCTACAAAAAATATTCCATGCCCTTTGACAAAAAGAACACACATACAGTCTGATCAAATAAGTGAAAATGGATAAATAATATACTTACTTTAACAGAAGAAACCAAAATAAAGGCTGAAATATTACACAGTCATTAAACTGCAAGCGTGCATAGTCCAGGTGCACAGACAGTAGTTTTCTCTATGTGAGAACTCCAAAAGAACCCATAGAGAAACTACCAGAACAAATGGGAGAGTTCAGGAAAGATGGAGAATAATGGGCACATACATGGACAAAGAATAAAAAAATTGAAGTAGAAATGAAAACCAAACCATAGTAAGAGTTCCTTTGGAGGAATGAGAAATGAAGAGGTATAAAGAAAATCAACTGTGTACTAGCCTACATCCGAAATGCAACTTGTTAGTTTTAAGCCATGAGTGTTTACATTTCCAACTGTGAATATATGTGGTCCATATGGAGAACCAAGTGCACAAAAGGATGCTGGTGGCTGTGTTAGACCACTAGGACTATGAAGAGCTTTCTCCATTTCCAAACTTCTGTAGAACTTCAAAAGCAGCATCAACTATGTGCTGAAGTAAGCATATCACAAGCCTGGAAAACAGCAGGCAGAGAATCTAAAGTTCACACTTTAAAACTGTAATTTTAGGATAAACTTCATTAATGCTGAACAACAGCCTGTCATCAACAGGCCGCCCTAAAACTAAAGCCCATTAGATTTAAAGAGCAGTCTCATGTGCCTTACAGTAGATTTATATTGTAGTTATACTGTGCAGTTTTCTAAAGTCTGTTATGCACAGAGCACGGCATATGTAAGCACCTTCATTAGGGAACAAAACTCAGCACCTCATTATGAAAATAAAAGTGCCTTCACACTGCAGCTGTTCGAGAACCTTTGAGACAGGTTGTGATTTATTACTTAGAGGTTTACAAGAAAAATGAAGTAAGATTTTAGAAAATTTTAATTCAATTTTAAATTTTTTTTAAATTTTTACTTATTACAATTTATTCACTTTGTATCCCAGCTGTAGACCCCTTCTTTATCCCCTCCCAATCCCACCCTCCCTCCCTCATCTCATCCCATGCCCCTCCCCCAGTCTACTGATAAGGGAAGTCCTCCTCCCCTTCCCTCTGACACTAGCCTATCAGGTCTCATCAGGGCTGGATGCATTGTCTTTCTCTGTGGCCTGGTAAGGCTGCCCCCTCATCAGGGGGAGGTGATCAAAGAGCCAGCCACTGAGTTCACAGCAGAGACAGTCCTGTTCCCCTTACTAGGAAGCCCACTTGAACACTGAGCTGCCATGGGCTACATCTGTGCAGGAGTTCTAGGTTACCTCCATGCATGGACCTTGGTAGGAGTATCAGTCTCAGAAAAGACTCCTGGGCCCAGATAGTTTAGTCCTGTTGTTCTCCTTGTAGAGCTCCAGTCCCCTCCAGGTCTTTCTATCTCCCCCTTCTTTCATCGGATTCCCTGAACTCTGCCCAAAGTCTGGTTATGAGTCTCAGCATCTGCTTTGATATACTGCTGGGTAGAGTCTTTCAGAGGCCCTCTGTGGTAGGCTCCTGTCCTCTTCCCTGTTTTCTCCCTCTTCCGATGTTTATCCCATTTGCCTTTCTGGATGAGGATTGAGCACATTACCCAGGGTCCTCCTTCTTGCTTAGCTTCTTTAGATGTACAGATTTCAGTATGATTATCCTATAGTATATGTCTAATATCCACTTTTAACTGAGTATATACCAAGTGTGTCTTTCTACTTCTGGGTCACCTCACTCGGGATGATCTTTTCTAGTTCCCACCATCTGCCTGAAAATATCATGATTTCCTTGTTTTTAATTGCTGAGTAGTATTCCATTGTGTACTGAGGAATGGATACTGAAATTGTGGTACATTTACTCAATTTTAAATTTTAATATAGACCACAAATTCATAATTCTCAGTGAAGAAGTTAGCCCTTAGAACAAGGCTCCCATCTCAAAATGAGGAAAGGTGTATGAAATAAAGTCGGTCATTTTTGTTCAAGCAAAGAATGGAACTGGTGATTGGTGCCTCAGCGTGTGCGACGGGGAGAGAGGAGCTGTGTGCTGTCCTGTGAAATTCATAGTCAGCAGGTGGCTTCACAGCAAAGCATTAGGTAGCACAGGCTGTTGCCCAACTCACCTTCTCTAGGCAGGGGCAGCGTGCCCAGGCCTGTCGCCAGCTTAGTTAGAAGTGTCCCTCTACAACAGCACGCTTGGACAGGAGCAAATGTCAGGACACAGGCATCTCAGGAAGCTGTGCACAGTCTCCCCAGGTCTCATCAAGGCTTCTGCTGCCCACCTCCTGGGCACGGCGGGGGCGGGGGACCTGGTGAACTAGCATGAGGAGTGGCCACTCCCCTAGCTAACTTCCTCCTCCTCTTCTGATAACTCTCCGTTATAGTCACCACTCCTTCACTTGCTGAGCATTGAATAGGAGAAAGGGGGCTTACAGCAAAACCCCACATTTAGTATTTAACACCTCTCCTGAGGCAGTGAGCTCAGACTCTCACTACCCTCTGACACACTCAATATCTGTGCTTATCTTCAAGCCTCCATGTGGGCCATTTATTTACTTCTGCAGCTTTTACAAATTGGGTCGGTGCCAGGTTCTACGCATCATCATCTTCCCGTCTCTCATCTGGTCACCCCCATCTGAACAGAATACCTATTTCAAAGGGTCCTCTGTTAGTCCCAAGTTAGTTTATTAGAAATCCTTTCTGAGGACAGTGTGGTGGTACCAATCTTCCATCACACTACTCTGGAGTTAGGGGCAGAGGTTCTCTGTGAGTCTGGGGCAAGCCTAGTGCGGAGGAGGAGGAAGGGAAAGATCTCAGTGCATTTCCCTCTTGCTCTTGTTATATATAAAGCTATGTGTTGTAGCCAGACACGCCAGGCTCTGGGGTTGGCATTCTCTTGACAGGCACACCAATGAACAAAATTCACATTAATTCACCATAAGTAACAACCTAGAGGTGCTGAAAACTGTCCAGAATCAAATAGTAGTTTAATTGTGTTTGATATTGTTTTTGTAATGTGGAACATTAGATTACTTAGCAATTTAGATTATTAAGAAACAAATAAAATTAAGCATTTTAGCAATTTTGATCATGGGGAAAAAAAAATCCCACAATGGTAATTAAAGTATCGAGCAATGTAGGATTTCCCCATAATGCCCTGTTCTTCCTGCCATTACCTTAGACAGCGGCACCTACCACACAGCTGAACCACACTAACGCAGAGGCCAGCAGGCTGTCTTTGAATGCAAGGACTCCAGCATGAGGCACTTGCACAATCAGAACGCCAAACTCCCTCTCCACCCCCTCCCAGGGAGGTCCTCAAAGAATGTTCCCTTGGGGTGCTGCCAGAGTTTTCTGTTGCTATCTGAGGAAGCTGGGAGGTGCCCATGAGCTAACCCAGCCGAGTTCCAACTCCAAAATATTTCAGGCATTTTAATTTTTCTTACAATTTAAACCATATAAGTATGGCCCTCAGAACAGAAGAAAACTTGCTTCCACAACTTTACTTTTGTTTAAATGGGTCCATTAATCCTTCCCTCGGAGCACGGGGCGGCACCAGTGAACTGGCGCGTAGGGGCCGCCACCTCCGCCCCCATGCCGTTCTCACTGCTGCGATCCCAGGGAGCTGGCATAGACTGTTCAGCCCTTCAGTTCCTTCAGAAAGGCCAACGTACACTTAACACACTGAAAAGCAGAATTTAAAAAAGAAGAAGAGGCGGAGGAGAGCGTTCTAATTACAGTGAGAGCTTTTACATGCAAATGCAGTTTTCCGTGGAAATTTACATGTTCTTAACAAGAAATCCCCAAGCCAAAAGTACACATTAAGCTTTTCCTCATCTTTAAAGTAGAGCTCTTGCCAGAAACTGTACAGAAAAACTGTCTATGAATGTGCTCTAGGCCTGACCCAGGACTGCCATTTATAAAAAAAAAAAAAAAAAAAAGGACTTTAAAAGTGTTTAGTGATGCTCAAGTGCTACACTGCTATCCCCAAGGAATAAGCAGTACAGCACTGTGTCCCACAGTGTTTTATCTAAACCACTGTTTATCAAGGTTAGACACATTTTACAGGTTATTCTCATATACTGAGCACTTCCAATCAGACAACTAAAACTGGTGATAACTGTTGGGAAGTGTAAACACTCAGGGATGAGGTTGCGGTATCAGAAGTAATTAAGGAATAGGTAGTAGGGACATCCAACTTGAGACCCATTTTTAATCTGGCCTAAGTACAGTCAAATGTGTGTTTGCAGTGAAATGTGGCGGTCTGGTCTCTTAGCCACTCCGGAGGCCGAGGAAGGAGGACCACAGATTAAGAGGTCTGCGTGAACTAGACAGGGGTCAAGGCCAACTTGGGCAGTGTGGCAAGACCCTGTTTCAAAATAATTTTTCAAAGATTTATTTTATTTTTTAAATTATGTGTATGAGTTTGTATCTGTGTACAGGGATGTGTACCTGGGCTTAGGTGCCCACAGAGGTCAGAGATAGTCAGTCTCCCAGGAGCTGACGTTACACGCAGCTGTATGCCACCCAGTGTGGATACTGGAATCCATTAACATGCTGGGTCTCTGCAAGAACAGTACTCAATCTTCACAGCTAGCCATCTCTCTAACCTGTTAAAATAAATCAGTTAAATAGCTGATGACAAAGCTCAGTGCTGAAGTGATGAGGAACAGAAAATCCTGGGTCAAATCCCAATTGTTGAGGAAAAGACAGGAGGAGTAGAAGACAGGAGGAGTAAGAGAAGAAGACAGGCGGAAGAGGAAAAGGAGGAGGAGAAGACAGGAGGAAGAACAGCAGAAGGAGGAGGAGAAGAAGACAGGGGGAGGAGGAAGGATAGGAAGAGAAGAAGAGGGAGGAGGAAGAGGAGAAGGAGGAGGAGGAGGAGGAGGAGGAGGAGGAGGAGGAGGAGGAGGAGAAATGTTTCTGTTTGAGATCTGGAGACCGGTACACTGGCATAGTCTGCAGCAGCCTGTCCTCAGGAGGCTGAAGCAAGAGACCTGCAAGTTCCAAGCAAAACCGAAGTACCTTGCAAGACACTGGCTCGATGGCATAATCTTCTAGATTCTCAACTTTGAGAGAAAGGTAATACTTCCCATGGGTGATGGGCACTGAGAATATTAACTGAATATTTCCATCTAGTTCAAGTGAAAACACTTAAAAAGCAACGGACCACAGGGAAGAAAATCCTAAAGTTCAAATTTAGTTATGTCAGATGGTTCACTCTAACAAGCTGTTCTTATAGTTACAATAAATAAAATATCCTTAATGAGCTACTGACTAGATAAAACTGTTTACATTACAAGAAATCTTTTTTTTTTTTGTCAGACATTTTCAAAGCAAACAAGTTAGCAGTGGCTTTGGGCGTTGAACCCCATAACCTGAAACAGCAATTGTTTAAACTAAAGGTATGTGTGTGTGTGAATTCAGGGAGTGTAAACATTTTCTCTCTCAGAACTTTCAAGATGGTCCTAGAAGGCTGGAATAGCCCATCAACTGTATTAGACCACAGCCTAACTGGAAGGTGGGAGAACCCAAGCAGTCTGTAGAGAGGTTTGAGGAGGGTGGTGTAAGGAGCGTGGTATGAGGGGGTGAGTCTGAAGAGCATAGTACATACAGAATATTCTTTTAAAAAATGAAAAGAACAGTTACCAGGTGGCAAAGCCTTTACACAGAGAAACCTATCCTGAAAAATGACAAAACAAGAAGAGAGGATGAGGAAGAGGAGGAGAAGACGAGAGGAAGAGGAAAAGACAGGAGGAGTAGAAGACAGGAGGAGGAAAAGAAGAAGACAGGCGGAAGAGGAAAAGGAGAAGACAGGAGGAAGAACAGCAGAAGGAGGAGGAGAAGAAGACAGGGGGAGGAGGAAGGATAGGAAGAGAAGAAGAAGAAGAAGAAGAAGAAGAAGAAGAAGAAGAAGAAGAAG
>NW_026585504.1:1116061-1139918 GCF_907164565.1 Psammomys obesus
GAAGAAGAAGAAGAAGAAGAAGAAGAAGAAGAAGAAGAAGAAGAAGAGGAAGAAGAAATAGCATTTCTGGAAGTCCTCCTTCAGAACAGTTTACAAAACCAAATGATGGTTGCTCAATGAACACAGATAAATATGGAGATTGATTAATACTACAGAAAATGATAGTAAAATACCAAGAATTGTGATGTGTTGGCTGTGAGATGTTACTGCTGAACTGTCTTCATTTTAAATCCTTCACTGATAAAAAGCACGCTTGGTTCCCCGAATGCCAATACACTAAGGTGGAGAGCAGGAAGAAGCGGCATTCTGTAGATGGCTTCATGTAGACAAGATAGAAGGAGACTTAGCTTAAACACAGCTCTCAGCTTTCTGGTGTCCAATGAAAAGAAATGAAACAAGAAGTCCAAGCCTAGCACAGCTCACACACTTCCTGTTTATCTTCCCAGATGCCAGCATTACATAGCAACTTCAAGAGTTAAGATGTGTACAGATAATACTGTTTAATCTCTTTATTTTGCTTCATGAGAAAAGGTGTAGAGAACAAATCACATTTCCCAGGACATTCCTATGTAGCTCAACAATAATATACACATTATTTGAAAGATATTTAGAACCTAGGTTTTCACGTTTCATGGCAATAAATACTAGTTAGAGAAGTTCTTTCAATCAGAGCAGTGCCTCACATACATTCAACCATCATTTTACTATGTGAGCCCTTTTAAAAATATAAAATTCCAAACGATATCACCATATTGTATGTCAGCCTTGAACAGCTCATTCATTTCTATGCTGAGTTTCAAATTGTTCCACAAATTAACATACTGCAAAAAAGCAGAGTGCTGATCAATAAAACGCCCACTTACTGATCACAGAGATGCTCGGAACCATCTTTGCTGAAACTTGTCCAAAACCCCCAATCCTGAATTCATGGAACCTTAAGACCTGTAGGAGTTTAGCATGTTTCACAGCGAGCAGAGCTCGGACACAGCCAGAGGACAATCACCGGGAGACTGTGATCTTGGACCCATAACTGAAAACTCCCTGGCAAGAACAAAGAGATAATATTTATGCGAGAGTGAACTACATCCATCTGTCCCTGGCACACAAATTCCTCCCTGTGCTGTATGAGGCTGATGCCAAAATATCCGTTATCCTATCTCAGTCCTGACCTTATTTGAGCAGCTTTAGAATGTGTATGTGTATGTGTATATGAGAGGACAGGCCAAGGATGCTGCAGGAACTAAAGCACCAGGAACTAAACACCATAAGACTCCCCCCAAAGTGCTATGTTAGTTCCCATTTGGCTTATTCTCTACCAGCAAAAACACAGAATTTGTTACAGAGTTTTACTTTAATATTTTTATTAATATTTTCTAGAAAAGGGCCAGAATATTTGTTTACTTTTAACAAATCAACTGGCCCTGGGGTTGGGGTAAGCCATGCACAGAATGTCATAGACATAAACCTCAATTTTCCTCTTCTCCTCCCTCTTCCTCCCTCCTTTTTCTCCCCACCCCCACCCTCCTCCCTTCCGGTCCCCTCTCCCTGTTTCTCCTTCCTAGAATTGACTTTACTTCCTCAGTGGGCTCTTGCTCCACAGATGGAGACATCTGGGTAGCTACATATGCGTTAGTCAGCCGTACAATTAAACCTTTTCACGGGATATAGGAAAGTTGCCTTTCCATATGTTAAATTGTTTTCTTTGTTTTGGCTGCTGTATCAAGGTAGCTATTTCAAGGACAATGGTCATTTCTGAGGAAAAAAGAAGACTATTCCTTTCTGAATCCTTAAAAGAATAGTGTTCCGCAGCAGCAGCAAGCCCAAGCTTCAGAACTCAGACCCCAAGAAGGCCCTATGTCTTTAATTAAGCCAACCTTTGCACTCTGGCCAAGCTTCAATTCTCACCTTCGTTGACAGCCATCTTCCATGCCTCCTTCTTGACACATATGTCAACTGGTGTCTAAGTTGCTGTCCACCCATGGTTTTCCTTCTAGCCGGATAGGTTTCTCTTACCCCTGATCTTTTGTATTCACTCTCCGTAATCACATGGCTTCCTGTATGCATTCACTTTTTCTCATAGCTCTCACATCTGCCCAAACCTCAATTCCTGCATCTGGTCAACTGCAGGTTGTATCTGTTTTATTACATCTATCTAATGGGACTCTCAAATATTACAGATCCCAAACCAACCTCCAAACCTCTACCGTCAAAATTTTTTGTGCAACCCAGTCATTCAGTCTTCCTTGTTCTTCTGCCTCAGGGTGCTTACATCTGCCATCACCCCCTAACAGTGTTGGGGGATTCCCCCATATAACACAGAGTTCTATCTTAGCACTGCAGAACCTCGACTCAAAGACCACCTTCTCATTTCCTGTCTGTGCTCCCTAAAGCTGTACCATTTCCCTTTTCTCTCCTGTAGACCAGGCTGTCCTCAAACTCACAAAGATTCTTCTGCTTCCAGCTTCCATTGCTGGGATTAAACTGTGCCTCCACAGTCTCTCTCTCTCTCTCTCTCTCTCTCTGTGTGTGTGTGTGTGTGTGTGTGTGTAAACAAACACCATGCAAATATCTACATACACATTTGAGACCTAACTTTACACCCTCTTCATCTTCCTTTCCTGATTAATATTTTGTGGTTTTACAGAAGTATAAATCGAAATCAGACTGGGAAAAGTGATCCACTCATCACAGATTGAGGAAGAAATTGTATTTTCTTTTTAACAACACCATTATAAATTACAGTCATCTTTTTAATGTCACTTGAATCACTGACCAAGATTCTGCAATTATTGCTTTGATTTGCATTTTAATGCTAACATAATTGCCTATGTTCTTAAATGGCACTGACCACATTTTCATTATTTTTTGAACTATCTGTTTTGTGTTTCCCCCATAACTCTAATTAGGTACTTACCTTATATATATATGAGATCTCTGAGGCTTATTTTAAAAGTTCTTTGAACCTAAAGGATATTAGCTTTGTGTTTGACATAAAAGTTGCAAATATTTCTTCAGAATAAGACATATCTTTCAACAGCCTGAGATAGTTTTCTACTGTACAAAATTTATGAAAGTGTTTAAATGCCTTCGTAGTCACAAAATTGGAGCATTCTTCCACTGTTTCTACTGAGATATTCTCGTCCTACCACATCAAGACTGTATGACAACCTCTTTACTTCTGACCCTTACTTAGATCTTGCAATGTGACATACAGTTCTGAGTCTGCAGATCCCTTTTCCATAAGTAGCTGTGTGCCAGGGCTCCTGCTGTGCCCTTCCAGAGGACAGGCAAGTGTTCCAACACTTTTCATTAAATAATTCATCTTTTTCCTACCAATCTGAAATATCAGCCTTATCAGGTACTAAATTAGCAGAAGTTCATATCTAAAAATAGCTTCTCCATATTTTATTCATTGGTTTAGCCGTGCATACCCTGATCTCCAGGGAGTCAAACACTATACATGGCTGAGGTGGCAAGCGACTCAACGTAACTTTCCTATAATGTGCAAGAGCAGACAGGCTCATTCTTCCAGGTGAAGCTCCACATTTTTATTTAAAATTATTATTATTTTTAAAAATAATTATTTAAAAATTTTTATTTTTTTCAAATTCCCTAGTTTTGATAGGAATGAAACTAAGGATATCATATATTTGAATACAATATTTTAATCTAAATGTACTAAATCTGGCTTCCTAAAAAGATACTTCTCTCTACTAAGATAAAATGGATTTCATGTCCTAAAATTAAGTTTTGCATCGTCCTATGCTTAATAGCTTTACATTTCTACATAAAACACTGGCAACTTTTATACCATTGCTTTGTTTTATATTACTGTTGTTGTTATTGAAAGTGAAAATCTTTTACTTTATATTCTAGTTTAATCATCAATCAATTTTTACTTAATTCCCCCCCCTTCTTTAAACAGTGCCTCTCTGTGCAGCCCCTGCTGGCCAGGAACTCACTATGTAGACCAGGCTGGCCTCAGACTCATAGAGAGTCTAAGCGCTTCCAACTCTTGAGTGTTTTAATTAAAGGCGTCTGCCACTGTGCCAGGTACTTACTTACACATACACACACACTCACTAGGCATAAATATTTTATTTTATATCTTTTGTCTTTTATATCTTTTATTTTATTTATATCTTTATTCTTCAGGTTAAGAAAATCACATGTGTTAAATGTAGCTTGGGTGTCGGCACAATTGAAAAGTAATATATGAAGCACATGGCTATCTTCAATAATCTGATAAAATATATGAAACATGGTAAATATATTATTGTATAAGGTGGGGAATGAGAGAGCTTAATGATAAAAATGAAGAAAGTAGGAGAACAATTGACACAGCAATTGGAAAGCTTCAGACAGTGATTGAAAATGTCAGAATGAGCTAATTGCAGGACGAAGTCACTGTACATAAATGTAAGTTTACTGGAAGCAGCTCTTGGCCACCATGCAGGGGGAGGAGGGGAGAGAGAAAAGTGTGCACAGAGAGAGGAAGAAGAAAGAGGGAAGAGAGGAGGAGGAGGAGAAATACAGAAAGAGAAAGGAAAGTGGGGGGGGGACCAAAATGTCTGGATTGTACAGCGAAGGGTCTCTGGGAGAGGGGAAGCCGCACCCTTGGGCTGGGGAATTTCAGGGTAGAGGGCTGGGTATGCCAGCCATGCCCTGCAGCAGGTAGGGACTGAGGGATATCTGAAACCCAACAGGAAGTCTTACATATGAGGGGTACTATTTATTTTCATTGCTGGATGTTAAGATTTGAAGATATCAAAGTGACAGTATTCTAGGAATAGAAATATATGTGAATATATATATATATATATATATATATATATATATATATATATATATATATATATCAAAGGAGGCTAAAGCTGGGCTGAAGCAGAGTTGGCTAAAAAGAGAACAGAGCAGTAAGCAGGTCATTTGGAACACAAGATTCATTTCATTCATGTCTGACAGAAATGGGAACTGGTGATGAACAAAGTTTTGCTTTGGGGAAAAGAATCTGAAGACAGGGTGCAAACCTGAGGCAATTTTGTGTGACTGAGCACAAAGTGGAGCAGAATGCACATAAGATTCTCAAGTTCCAGATATCTATTCGTTTCTCTGAACTGTAGGGCCAGGGGGTTGGAGAAGGTTGGAGAGATGGTTCCAACTGGATGCTCTTCCAGAGGACTCAGGCTCGATTCCCAGAACCCACATGGTGGTTCACAACTGTCTGAATCTCCAGACACCCTCTCCTGACTTATACAGTGTGCATGGTACACAGATACACATGTAGGCAGAACACTCATACATGATAAATAAATAATAGTAAAACAAAAAACAGAATCTGTGTCTCCCTCCGACGTCAGACTTTGTAATTCATTCAACATAATATAACAGACAAAACTGGGCTTGTCCTCAAGTCCTGACATTACAACAATGGCTTTTTTTTTCCCCCATCAATGTCTAAGGATCCTTTCTCTTACAATTCAGCTAGTATATAAGGAAGCCCCAGGGAGTCCACAGACAGCCGACATGGTTCTTCACTGGAGCGCTTACAATAATGTCCAAGGCACATAAAAACGCATCCTCAGGCATCCAGTCAAAAGCCCCCAGGAGACGCAGTAGGATGCCGGTGCCAGTCTCCACCTGCAGATCTCAGGTACTGCTGCTCTGAGCGCTCAGTACTGGGTTGACCTGGTGTACAGCCATAGCAACTCCATCAACGAAGGAGGCAGCAGTGAGACTGGGAGCAGCCGATCCCTCCCAATGGACGCTGTGAAGGTACAGTCCTCAGGAAAATGTAAAATAAACTTAAAATCACTATGTGTGTGGTCTTTTTTCAGTTTTGATTTCTTACCATGGTCACCCTCATTAGATAAAAATGGATTTTCTATGTAAGTAACCTTTTCATCCCTAACCAAAATACCTAAGAAAACTTGAAAGAATGAAAGTTTTGTTAGCTCATAGTGCTCAGTGTTTCCAGCCATGGTTGCTTGGCCTCCTTGCGCTGGGCCTGGAACAAAGCAGTACACGCCAAAGCGTGTTGCAGGGAAAGCCTAGTACTGTATGACTGGAACACAA
The DNA here is from genome assembly GCF_907164565.1 of Psammomys obesus. Taxonomy (NCBI): domain Eukaryota; kingdom Metazoa; phylum Chordata; class Mammalia; order Rodentia; family Muridae; genus Psammomys; species Psammomys obesus. The sequence goes on from NW_026585504.1 coordinate 1,122,134, forward strand.
ATGAGAGAGAGTTTAAAAAAAACAACTGGGGTCACACAATATCCTTTAAAAGTATGCAGGGGGTAAGATATGGTGGTGCGCACCTTTAAACCCAGCAAAGCTGAGGCAGAGGCAGGTGGATCCCTGTGAGTTCAAGGCCAGCCTGGTGTACAGAATGAGATCCAGGACAGCCAGGGCTACACAGACAAACCCTGTCTAGAAAACAACAACAAATGCATGCAGTGGTGATCTAAAACTTCCTGCCAGGCCATACCTCTTGTAGTTTCTGCCACTAACTGCTTAACACATGCCTTTGGGTTGCAGCAGGTACAAGGAAGGTAAACTTGATACAATATGAAGATACTCTACAGGAAATGTTTACATACTAGTATAGAATAGTGATTCTCAAAGTGTGCACAAGACCATTCTAAGGGTCCATGGTGTCAAACCTGTTCATAACAAAATAAATTGTATTTTCCAATTCTCACTCTCATGGTCTCAAAAGTCAGAGTCTGAAAGAGGTTTTGAGATCTCAGCAGACTGAACAAATTGGGGAATCAGAGAGCACAGGAAGCTTCTGATAAACAAGACATAGGAAAAACTTGCAAAAATGTAAGATGGTACTACTCTCCTTGTCAAATGTTCACTGTTTTAAAAACCACTGAGCAGGGAGATCCAAGATGGCGGCGCTGGGAGGACACTATGTCTGAGGAGCAGGACAGCAGTGTTGGCACAGCAACCAAGAGACTGAATTCTGGGTCCTAAAACACCAGCGATTATGTTTCCCAGGTAAGAGGAACCCCCACGGTGTGGAAATCAATTGGGTCCATTCTCAGGTCACCCAACTAAAACCCAGAAGAGTTCCCGGTCCCACCAGGCACTTGGTCGCCAGCCCAGAGCCACATACCATGGTGTCCTGATCACCTTCCCAGGCTGAACTGTGAGCACCAAAACACCAGACTGGGATTTCCAATCGCAAGAAAACCCCACAGGGAAGGAAGCAAATGGGACTGACCTCAGGTCACCCAGACCAATTCCAGATTCCCTGGAAAAGGTCCCAGGGACCAGCGGGCACCTGCTAGCCCAGAGGAAGGTACTCAGTTGCCAGCCCAGAGCGGGGCCCTCAGCTGCTGGCCCAGAGTGGGGCACTCAGTCACCAGCCCAGAGACCTGCTGCATGCCCAACTCACCATCCCAGACAGAACTGTGGGCTCCAGGGCATCAGAGACTGTCAGGGAAAAAAAAAACCCACAATGAGGGAAACAGCAGGTCCGAACTTAGAACACTCAGCTGACCCCCCATCCCCCCCACCTACACGGAAAAGTTCTCGGGTGCTCAGTCGCCAGCTTGGAACCACCACTCAACTGCGCCTGTGTGAACTACGTGCCACCCCAGACAGAACTGTGGACCCCAAAACACCACAGACTGGGTCTCCCTGTTGGGAGGAAACCCCACAGTGTTGGGGAGACATCTAGTCTGACATGAGGACACCCAGCTCCAGAAAAGTTTCTGGGTCCCCACAGACTCTAGGCTTTAGCCTCCCGCTACATGCATGAGAGCTGTGCTCACCTGCAACTGATTACTGCTTGGGTACTGGGGCACAGAACTCCAACCTCAGATCTAAAGAGGCCTGGGATCCCCAAGATCAGCCCCCAGATACTGTTCCAAGGGCAACCAGTTATCCCTAACTAAACTGACCAAACTGTGAGGATGCCAGGTTCTTCAAGAGGGCTGTGCCTAGAAAACAGTGTAAGAACAACACCTAATTCAGAGCAAGAAAGCCAGTAGCAAGGCAGCTGTCTCCAGGACTAATAAAGTGAGTCTATGGGTGACACTAACAAAGACCACAGTTACCACTCAGGTCTATACGCCTGAGGTGAGCTGTGACAATTCCTGAGAAACACTGGCCATACAGTGACCATACCCAAAAACCTGAGGAGGCCTCATTCAGGAAAAATCACTTCCTGCCAAGGGGATTCTCCCCACCCCAGGATTCCAGGAAGCACCAGAAACTAACACCCAACACCTAAGATAGCCCAATGGGTAAGGCCAATGTAAAAGCTCAACCAACAAAAGACAGAGCAATATGGCATCTCCAGAACCCAGTTATCCAGGAGCAAGCAGCTCTGGACACCCCAGCATAAATGAAATTCAAGAAGATGACCTTAAATCTATGCTTAAAAAGAGGATAATAGAGGAAACAAATAAAATGCGTAAAGAATTAGAGGAAGATAAAGTCAAACAGATTATGGCCATCTATAAAGAAATGGAGGAAGATAAAGACAAACAGATTATAAACATCCATAAAGAAATACAGGAAGATGCAGCCAAACAGTTTGTGGCCTTAAGAGAGGAAATAATTGAGTCACTGAAAGAAATAAAAGAAACAGAGGAATGTTCAAACAAACAGCTGAAGGAATTGAAGGACAATACAGTGAGACAGATGAAGGAAATCAACAAAACAGCTCAAGATCTGAAGATAGAATTGGAAAAATTAAGGAAAGCACAAATGGAGAAAATCATGGGGAGGAAGAACTTAGGGAAGAAAACAGAAACTACAGAGGTAAGCATAACCAACAGCCTACAAGAGATGGAAGAAAGAATCTCAGGTGTGGAAGATACAATGGAAGAAATCAATGTATCTGTCAAAGAAAATGTTAAATCTAAAAAATTCCTGACACAAACTATTTAAGAAATCCAAGACAACATGAAAAGACAAAACTAAAGAATAATAGGAATAGAGGAAAAAGAAGATTCACAATTCCAAGGCCCAGAAAATATTTTCAATAAAATCATTGAAGAAAATTTTCCGAACTTAAAGGAGAGGCCTATTAACACACAAGAGGCCTACAGAACACCCAATAAATTAGACCAGAAAAGAAAATCTTCCTGCTACATAATAATCAAAAGAGTAAATATGCAGAACAAAGAAAAAATACTAAAAGCTTCCAGGGAAAAAGGCCAAGTAATATATAATGGCAAACCCATCAGAATCACACCTGACTTCTCAACAGAGACTACGAAAGCCAGAAGGGCCTGGACGGGTATCATGCAGACCCTAATAGAACACAGATGTCAGCCTAGGCTACTATACCCAGCAAAATTCTCAGTCCTCACAGACGGAGAAAACAAGATATTAAAGACAAAAACAAATTTAAACAATACCCACCCACAAATCCACCCGCACAGAAGATACTAGGAGGAAAAATACAACCCAGGAAAGCTACCTATATTCAGAAAAACACAGGAAATACATAACCTCACTACAGCAAAAGTAAAAGTAACCAAACACACAAACACACTGCCATAGCCAACATCAATATCAAAGGATCTAACAGCCACTGGTCATTAATCTCCCTCAACATCAATGGACTCAACTCTCCAATAAAAAGACACAGACTAATAGAATGGATACGTAAACAAGATCCAACAATCTGTTGCATATAAGAAACACACCTAAGTCACAGAGATAGACATTACCTGAGAGTAAAGAGCTGGAAGAAGGTTTTCCAAGCAAATGGACCCAAGAAGCAAGCAGGAGTAGTCATGCTAATATCTAATAAAATAGATTTTCATCCAAAATTAATCAAAAGAGATGGGAAAGTTCATTTCATACTCATCAAGGGAAAATTCCACCAAGAAGACATCACAATTCTGAACCTCTATGCCCCAAATACAAAAGCACCACATTTGTAAAAGCAACATTAATAAAACTAAAACCACACATAGACCCCCACACATTAATAGTGGGAGACTTTAACACCCAACTCTCAGCAAAGGACAGGTCAACAAAACAGAAATTAAACAAAGAAAAAATGATTCTGACAAAGGTCATGAATTAAATGGATCTAACAGACATCTATAGAACCTTTTACCCAAACACAAAAGAATTTACCTTCTTCTCAGCACCTCATGGAACCTTCTCCAAAATAGACCATACAGTCGGTCACAAAGCAAGCCTCAACAGATACAAGAAGATTGAAATAATCCCTTGTATCCTAACTGACCACCATGGACTAAAGCTGGATCTCAAAAACAACGGAAATAGCAAAAAGCCTACACACACATGGAAACTGAACAACTCGCTACTCAATGACAGCTGGGTCAGGAAGAAATAAAGAAAGAAATCAAAGACTTTCTAGAATTCAATGAAAATGAAGACACAACATTACCAAACTTATGGGACACAATGAAAGATGTGCTAAGAGGAAAATTCATAGCACTAAGTGCCTTCAAGAAGAAATTTGAAACATCTTATACAAACAACTTAAAGGCTCACCTGAAAGCCCTGGGGAAAAAAAAAAAAAAAGCAGACATACCTAAGAGGAGTAGATGGTTGGAAATAATCAAACTCAGGGCTGAAATCAATAAATTAGGAACAAATAAAACAATTCAAAGAATCAATAAAACCAAGAGCTGGTTCTTTGAGAAAATCAACAGGGTAGACAAACCCTTAGCCAAACTAACTAACAGGCAGAGAAGCATCAGCCAAATCAACAAAATCAGAAATGAAAATGGGGACATAACAACAGACACTGAGGAAATCCAAATAATCATTAGGTCTTACTTCAAAAGCCTATATGCCACAAAATTTAAAAATCTAAATGAAATAGACAATTTGAGTGATTCCACTTGCCAAAGCTGAATTAAGAACAGGTAAATCAATCAAATAGTCCTACATCCCCTAAGGAAATAGAAGCTGTCATCAAAAGTCTCCCATCCAAAAAACAAACAAAAAAAACTCGCAAACCAAATCCAGGAACACATCAAAGATATCATCCACTACGACCAAGTAGGCTTCATCACAGGCATGAAGGGGTGGCTCAATATACAGAAATCCATAAATGTGATCCACCATATAAACAAACCGAGAGAAAAAAAACACATGATAATCTCCTTAGATGCTGAAAAAGCATTTGATAATTTGCAACATTCATTTATATTTAAAGTCCTGGAGAGTTCAGAGATACAAGGCACTTACCTAAACATAATAAAGACAATATACAATAAACCTACAGCCAACATCAAACTAAACAAAGAGAAACTTAAATCAATCCCACTGAAATCTGGGACAAGTCAAGGCTGCCCATTCTCTCCATACCTCTTTAACATAGTACTTTAAGTCCTTGCTACAGCAATAATACAATTAAAGGAGATCAAGGGGATTCACGTCGGAAAGAAGTCAAAGTATCACTGTTTGCAGATGATATGATAGCATACATGAGTGACTCCAAAAATTCTACCAGGGAACTCCGCCACTGATAAACACCTTCAGCCAAGGGGCTGGATAGAAAATCAACTCAAAACAAAAAGAAAAACAAAACAAAACAACAAATAAACTAGCCCTCCTGTATACAAAAGACAAAAGGGCTGAGAAAGAAATTAGGGAAACAACACCCTTCACAATAGCCACAAATGACATAAAGTACCTTGGTGTAACCCTAACCAAGGAAGTCAAAGACTTGTATGAAAAAAAAATGTTCAGTCTCTGAAAAAAAGAAATAGAAGAAGATATCAGAAGATGGAAAGATCTGCCATGCTCATGCCTTGGTAGGATTAACATAGTAAAAATGGCCATCTTACCAAAAGCAATCTACAGATTCAATGCAATTCCCATCAAATTACCAACACAATTCTTTACAGACCTTGAAAGAAAAATTCTCAACTTCATATGGAATAACAAGAAACCCAGAATCACTGAAATAATTCTCTACAATAAAATATCTTCTGGAGGGATCTCCATTCCTGATCTCAAGTTGTACTATAGAGCAACAGTAATAAAAACTGCATGGTACTGGCTTAGAAACAGACTGGTGGATCAATGGAATCGAATAGAAGACCCAGAAATAAACCCATATACTTATGGACACCTGATTTTTTACCAAGATGCCAAAACCATACAATGGAAAAAAGCATCTTCAACAATGGTGCTAGTCTAACTAGATGTCTACATGTAGAAAAATGCAAATATACCCATACTTATCACCCTGCATGCAAATAAAATACAAGTGGATCAAAGACCTGAATATAAAATCAGACACACTAAACCTGTTAGAAGAAAAAGTGGGGAAGAGCCTTGACCTCATTGGCACAGGAGACAACTTCCTGAACAGAACACAAACAGCACAGGCTCTAAGATCAACAATAAATAAATGGGACTTCATGAAATTGAAAAGCTTCTGTAAAGCAAAGGACATTGACATCAGAACAAAATGACAGCCTACAGATTGGGAAAGGATCTTCACCAACCCTATATCTGACAGAGGACTAATATCCAGTATATATAAAGAACTCAAGAAGTTAAACACCAACAAGCCAGTATTCCAATTAAAAAATGGGGTACGGGGCTAAACAAAGAATTCTCAATAGAAGAACATTGAATGGCAGAGAAACAGTTAAAGAGATGTTCAGTGTCCTTAGTCATTAGGGAAATGCAAATCAAAACAACCCTGAGATTTCACCTTACACCCATCAGAATAGCCAAGATCAAAAACTCAAGTGACAACACATGCTCGAAAGGATGTGGAGAAAGGGGAACCCTCCTCCACTGCTGGTGGGAATGTAAACTTGTACTACCACTTTGGAAATAAATCTGGAGCTTTCTCAGACAATCAGGAATAGTGCTACCTCAAGATCCAGCTACACCACTCCTAGGCATATATCCAAAAGATGCTCAAGTACACAACAAGGACATTTGCTCAACCATGTTCATAGCAGCTTTATTTGTAATAACCAGAAGATGGAAACAACCCAGATGTCCCTCAGTTGAGTAATGGATACAGAAATTGTGGTACATTTACACAACGGAATACTACTCAGCAATTAAAAACAAGGAAATCATGAAATTTGCAGACAAATGGTGGCATCTAGAAAAGATAGTTCTGAGTGAGGTGTCCCAGAAGCAGAAAGACACACATGGTATATACTCACTTATAAGTGGACATTAGACATATATTATAGGATAAACCTACTAAAATTTGTACACCTAAAGAAACTAATCAAGAAGGAGATCTCTGGCTAAGATGTTCAATCCCCATTTAGAAAGGCAAAGAGGAAGGACATCCGAAGAAGGAGAAAACAGGGAACAAGTCAGGAGCCTGCCACAAAGGGCCTCTGAAAGGCTCTACCCTGCTGGGTATCAAAGCAGAAGCTGAGACTTATGGCCAACCTTTGGGCAGAGTGCAGGGAATCTTATGAAAGCAGGGGGAGATAGAAAGACCTGGAGAGGACAGGAGCTCCACAAAGAGAGCAACAGAACCAAAAAATCTGGGCACAGGGTCTTTTCTGAGACTGATACTCCAACCAAGGATCATTCATGGAGATAACCTAGAACCCCTGCACAGATGTTGCCCATGGCAGCTCAGTCTCCAAGTGGGTTCCGTAGTAATGGGAACAGGGGCTGTCTCTGACATGAACTCAGTGGCTGGCTCTTTGATCACCTACCCCTGATGGGGTGAGGGGAGAGGCAGCCTTACCAGTCCACAGAGGAAGACAATGCAGCCAGTCCTGATGAGACCTGATAGGCTAGGGTCAGAGGGAAGGGAAGGAGGACCTCCCCTATCAGTTGACTGGGGAAGGGACATGGGAGGAGAAGAGGGAGGGAGGGTTGGATTGGAAGAGAATGAGGGAGTTGGCTACAGCTGGGATACAAAGTGAATAAACTGTAATAAATTAAAAAAAAAAAACCCAAATGGGACAGGAGCTCTACAAGGAGACCAACAGAACCAAAAACCTGGACCCAGGGGCGCCTGCAGAGACCGATACTCCAACCAAGGACCATGCACGGAGAGGACCTAGATCCTCCCCTCAGAGGAAGCCCACAGGCTGCTTAGTGTCCAAGTGGTTTCCCTAGTAAGGGAGGAGGGGCTGTCTCTGGCTTGAACTCAGTGGCTGGCTCTTTAATCACCACACCCTGGGGGGAGCAGCCTTACCAGGCCACAGAAGAAGATAATGCAGCCAGCCCTGATGAGACCTGGTAGGCTAGGGTCAGATAGAAGGGGAGGAGGACCTCCCCTATCAGGAGATTAGGGAAGGGGAATAGAGGGAGAAGACAGAGGGTGGGTGGGACTGGGAGGAGACGAGGGAGGGGGCAACAAACCAGATACATAGTGAAGAAATTGTAATAGATAGATAGATAGATAGATAGATAGATAGATAGATAGATAGATAGATAGATAGATAGATAGATACTTTCTTCAAGATTGTAGGGTGAAGCTCAAAGGCAGAACATTCATTGAGAAAGGCCACATGTATATACACATTCACACACACACACATGCAGACATTTACACATCCATCCACACATGTGCACAGATGCGCGCGCGCGCACACACACACACACACACACACACACACATTTAAAACACACATGAAAGGAGTTTTTGCTCATTTGTAGGGTGTCCAGTTTGGAGACCTCAGTCATACAGAAACTTAAACCTGGATCTCATGGATCTATTTCTCAACATACACTAAGGCCTCGTAGCCATTGTCTGTATCCAATCCGAGAAGTCGGAAAGGAAGAAACACACAGGGTTTCCTAAGCCTTGCTTCGGATCTGGTAGACTGTGATCTGCTTGCAATCTGTTGCTGAGGCAAAGTCATTACCAAGGTACAAGGAAGGCTCCTTCCGCAGTCCCCACAGCTGGGCAGCTGGGCACAATCCTAACTCTCTGTAACTCTTTTCTAACCAAGGCTTGTAGGACGAGGTTTGAGGGACAGCTGGCATGCGTCCCTGGGGTAGTGGTTCAACTGCAAAGCACATCTCTGACACTTAGGAAATGTGAACAGGCCACAGTCGTTTTCACCACCAGCACAGGCAGCCTAGCCCTGTCACAATTACACTTGGGATAAGGAATTCCCCAACGGAGGTACACACAGCACGCACAGAGGAAGCTGCAGCACGGCAGAGATGATGCAGATGCTCGCACAGCTGCCGAGCACACCAAGGCTCGAGGAAGCATGCAGGAAGCACACAGGAAGCACAGACAGCATGCTGAAGGGTTTCCAATACAGCGTAATTGGACACACGCATTTGCTCCAGAGAGCAAGGAAAACAAATGGGCAGATCACCTAGCAGCAGGAATCAGAAATGCAGTAACTGTTCACACACAGTAATTTTGACTAGATTCTGAGCGTGAGAAACAAAATTGTGAACATGACTCTCTACAAAAGAAACAACTGAGCCATAGTGGGTTGTTTGGGATTTCTAATACAAGGACTTATCTCTTAAAGATCTTCCTTCCCGTAAGGAAGGCCAGGAGATGCTATTTGTGCTATAATTAAGGAATCACTGGTGTATGGTCTGCCTCAGAATTACAGACTATGCAAATGTTCTACCACAGAGCCACACTCCCAGCATGGAGAACAGTAAAATTTAAAGGACGGTATTTGGAACTGGCTTTCTTCGTAGCTGAAAGCCCTATCTAGCCAGCCCCGCATGTAAGGAGCAGACTGACTGTAGTGTCATAAAAGGAACTCCTTTCCTGTCCCCGGCTACTCTATCAGCTTGCAAAGCTGAGCAGCCTTTGCCTGGGAGACACGTTCAGTCAGCATGACAACAGTCAGGGCTAACTATTAATGTGATAAAGTCTAGTGGTGTGGCAGTATCTTTCACATTGTGAATCTGCTTGCTCTAAGTGTATGGATTCAAAACCTGGGGATGGCCTAAAAAATGAATACATGTTATCAGTTTTCACTCACAGTTCCTGTGAGTAACTTCAGTAGGCGAGAGAAATTAGAATTTTTTTCTTTACTGAGGCAAGTTACAGAAATGCTAACCTAACACTGCCTTTCTTTCTTCTAATCAGCCCTAAAAAATATTGACTGACCTAGACATTCTACAACTAGTTCACACGCTCCTCATAACCACTCCAGAACTGCCCTGTCTCACAGTCTGCAGATGAGAATGGTAGGCACAAAGAGGTAGACAACAGGTAGGCATGAAGAACCTGGCCAAGCCAGGCCTCGCTGAGGTTCGCAGGCCAGTCTACTAACAGCCAGGCCTTGTAATCCAGTCTTACAAACATGCAGAATGGCAGAGCTCATTTTCAGACTCAGATCAGAACCCTTCCAAGTTCCTGGAAGTTGGCACGAGGGAAGACATGGAAGTTCCCCATCGCCTTCCCCCTCTATCAGCCTGGATACATCGTTAGTATCAGCCCCACCCTGGGCCATCCCTCTCCCCGCCCTCAGCATTAGCCTTCACAGTATAACCATTAGCTTAGGTACATGCCTTCTTGAGTTTTGTGGAACACTCTGAGCAAATTAATCAAATCCAAGGAAGAGACCGAGGGAAGTCTGACCAGTAGATTAAAACCTGGGGATCGGCAGGGACGGTCTTGGGAACGGATACCTGATCCTGTGTAATCTGGTACTGTTCTGATAGCATCAGGACACCCAACTGGAGTCTACTGCAGAAATGACTGCACACTGGATGCGAAGAAGTCCCCATAGCTGGTGACAGAAGTCAGTCATGTTTGGCTGTGGTAGGAGACTATGGGGAAAACACAGTCACTTTGTTCTCCCTAGGACAACAACCATGTTAAAAACAAAACAAAACAAAAGCAAAAACAAAAAACACTGTTCATTCATCCTACTTAAAAACACTGTGGCCTGTCCTGGTTCATTCCCAACCTGAGGCAGGTACCTCCTACTTCCTGGAGCACAGTGCTCTTCTATTGTAAGGACCTATTTTTGAAGTCAGGAAGAATTATTAGCCATTTACAACAGCTGTGCCCTAAGAAGACCCTGAAGTAAAAAGTTCCTCTTGATTCAGTAACTCTTCTCTGTTACTATAAATTCTTCACATAATCAGCTACTCAGCACTGTAAACTGTATACACGTGGAAGAGAGCATTTATTTGGTATGTGAGGAATCCTCGGTGTGACCATGGCTGGACTCCAGGACTATCTCAAAACTCACAGTTTTCTGGGCAGGAGACTGCAATGGTCTGATCTGGCCACGTCCTAGTACCAAGGTTCAGTTTTCCAGCCTGTGGTGCTAGTAGGAGTACAAAGATCCCAGTGGGAGGGTTTGTCCATCACCGGGACTGGCCTTGCCAGGGTTAGAAAAGCCCTGGCCCTTCTGGTGTCAGTTTCCTCTGAGCCATGAGATAAGGGTCGTCCTTCACCACACCCCCCCATCCTGATTTTGCCTTCCAAGAGGCCCAAAAGCAGTCAGACAAACAGACTCTGAGCTGAAATTTTCACAACTATGAGCCAAATTAAACCTTTCATCCTTTAAACTTGGTGCTTGGGTATTCTGTTATAGTAATGGGAAGCTAACTAATACGAAGTTTTTCTAGGAAAAACTACGCCCCCAAGTATCCAACTAGCTCACAGATATGTGGTTTTTTATTTCTGAGAGGTGCCCTGGATTGGTTTCAAAAATGAGAAAAAGCAACTTTCCCACCTAGAAGCCAAACTCTCAATGTATATCTGGTAGCAGAGTAGACATGTTAATTATTTACGGTAGCATTATATATATATTACTCTTAACTCTACAGGTAAGTGTAATTAGCATTTCAACTTTAATGAAGATCAATGTCTAAAAATCTGATTTCCAAAAACCACACTCCTGCAATTCAACATTACATCTATCATCAGACATTATCCTCATTCTGTAATTACCACAGGCTTTCCTGTGTGGAGCATCTTTGAGGTCGAAATCCACAGAATAAAATTTTAGGAAAAAAGTAATCACTTTCTTAATTTCATCACCATAATGATACAGTAAGTAGCTGGCATGTAGCAGACTTGTGAAGCCCAATTTTGGAGCTTATCTCTTCTGCCTCTAAATTGTAGCACGATGGTAGCACACTCATCCAGGGTTTACTGACGAATGCTGGCTCAGGTTATAGGAAATAAGCGAAATACTTCAACTCCTCTATTTCCAATTCCAAAATTAGAAGGTGATTCTTACCCACACCTGATTTTCAGTTATCTAGCACATGCCCTGATTTTCCCTTTTACTGCCTAGAGGTGGGTGGGGATTTATGAGATGTGGGTAGCCGGTTCTCTCTGGCGAGCAGGACAGAGCCAGTCCTGGGTTCACCAGAACTGAAGCTTCTATCAGCATCACAAATATGTCCTTCTAAATGAAGCAGGGAAGGTTCCCACCTCACAACTTCCCTGAGCAGAAACGTTTGCTAAGCCGCAGCCTTGCCATCAAGAGCACACCAGAGGGTAAGGAAGGTGATAGCACAAGGCCAGGGATGGCCCCCATTATTTTTAAATACCCTAAAATCTGAGGAATCCCTTCTTGGGGTGACAAGCCTCATCCAACGCCCATACCATGGCTTTCATGCCTGGATGAGTATCTTAGTAACCACAGATGTTTTCCTGAAAATGTACTGTCTTCAAAATCCAAGTATGCAAATACTACCAGGCATGGTGATAACATGGCTGCCATAGAGGCAAAAGCATTGTGATTTAGAGGCTAGCCTTGGCACATGGAAAGACTGTCTCAAAACAATAAAAATAAATAAACAAAAGATCTTTTAATTGCACCCCTAAACAGACTTTTGAGCCTAGACAATAAGCAGATGCCATCCATGCTCCCGAGCAAAGACTATCAGATGAAAACTGAAGAGCTGCCAGGCTGACAGAAATGCCATCTATGAACTTCAACCACCTTGAGATTACAAAGAAACACACGCAGGAAACGGCCCCCCACCCGCACCTTGCTAGAGCTGAGAGCACCAGCATATTACAGCTCCTGCTCTGAAAATAAGAAGTTCTACCCAAAGTAGCTATGGCTGGGGCAGTTTTAGTGCTGTGCACTCACAATCCCAACACTACAACGCCTGGGTCAGGAGGGTCATGGGTTCAAGCCAATGCTGAGCTATAAAGCAGCCCTTACTTGCCAATGCCAGAAAACATAAAGATTTGACAAATTTTATCGGCAGATACCATTTTATATTTCTGATTCTGGGTTTCCCAGAAAGATGTCACCCAGGAAAAAGAGAGGAACCTATTTAATGAATACGAGCCGTAGCAAACCCATTCAATATAAAAATGTACGTGCTGCCGTGCTTCCTTTATTGTAGCTCACATGCGCGCATGCTGCTAGCACCAGCCATTCTCTCAAAATATGCTTCACAAAGCCTGGCAAACATGAGTGTGAACTGGGTAACTTGATATTTTAATTCAGCTTCTAGTGGCATATGTTCAGGGCATAAAAATGGCTCCTTCAACAGCTTGGGTTGTAATTACTGAAAACAACAACAAAAAGATTAATCCAAGATTAACTGATTGATTTTTTTTAATGCATTACATTACATTTTAAGATTCTATTTACAGAGAAACCATCTCTCTGCTAACGGCCTCTCCACTAGGAACAAGAGTAATTCACAGTCAGGGTATCCCGGGTAGGGCATCGTCCTTTCCAGCAACAAAGAGAAGCCTTAACACTGACTGAAAATACCTCTTTATAGACACTAAAGGAAGTAATTGAAGACTTTTTCTCCCCAATGTCTTGATTTCTAAGAAGCAAACAAATAAAGCCAGGTGAAAAACTGATCAAAGAAAGAGGATTTTTTCAAAACAGAAATTAAAGTATTGACTGCAAACCTATCCCAATAAATTATTTTCAAAAATGTTGCTGAGCCCCACGACGTTAATAGATAAATGGAGACATAGATGTGCCAAACTCAACTTCTATACCCACACATATAGACATAACTATAAATCATAAAAATAATTTCTTAATCTCAGTAACTAACAAATACCAAGTAAAACTTTTTTCTTCAAAATCACTACATGTGGATTAAGTGTTTTACTATTTTAAATAAAGTAAATGATTCAGTTTAACGCAAGTTAATGATTTTTCTACTATAAGTCATTTTTAATCAAATCCAGTTAAAAAGAACAATGGAATAATGACCTGGATTTGTAATTCTGACTCTGACCCTGGGGCCATTCAAATGAGAAAGGTGATGTATAGATTCCAAAACCACGTCTGAGATTCTGACCCAGCAGAATCCAAGGACTGGAAATGATCCCCGTGCATCGTTTCCAGGAGGCAGCTCTCCGAGAACTGTGTAATCCAGGCAGAAGTCTTTCAAGGCTTGAAACTGAAAAATTCCATGACATCTTACAAAAGGGCCAAGAACCCCATCCTACAACCCCTGTCCCATCTGCAAACAACTAAGTGTGAGTTCCACCAAGTGAGTTCACACTTACCTCCAAATGCATTTCCTTTAAAGCCACATAATTTCTCCCGTAAGAGAGCTGCATCTGGGCCTTTCCCCTTCTGCTTTTCATTGCATCAAATGTCAACCAGCATTACTATGACCCTCTAACCGAGCAGAAACACAGGGAGAGCAGTAGCTTCCTACTCTATTTTCTGAAATTAAAGTTGTAGGAAACCTCTGTTAGCAAAGAAGTTGAGACGGGGTGATGACTGACATGCAAACATGCCGCACTCATTTTTTATTTTGTTTGGGGTATTTAAGCCGATACCTCCCTTCCATCAACCCTTTGACCCCAGGCAAGAGAGTAAAAGTTAGTGGGGAGAGGGGCCAAGGACCCCTTTACTTCTCTGAACTGTTTAGGGTTGATGGCTTGTTTTGGAGCTACACCAATCTCTGTCAACAGTGAACATAGCAAGCAGTCTCCTCCAAGCTGCTGTGTTGAAACGTTTCTCTTCCTCTGTCTCCTCCAGGACACCACACTGTCTGCCTCTGGTCTTTCCAAACTGCCACACCTTCTCTTTCTAGGTTCTTGTATTTATATCCCTCAGAGCCCTAGACCATGCCCCTCTCTGTGCTGCATGAGGCAGGCCATTACCAGCTGACAAAGACCAAGCCCCACAGGAGGCAATTATTAGCTGTGGAAAAACTAAAGCACAAACTAACACCCCACACTTGGGATTAAAACATATTTATATAACACCTGCGTTTTTAAAGAAACCAAAACTTCCATTACACAAACATGATTCAAGGCATGTGCTCTGGGCTGAACTATGGCATAGTATCAACTAAGACAGACATACCTGTCAACTTTAAGTAAAACTGGCCCCAGCAATAGTGTGATATATTGGATTTATGCAGGATTACTGATGGAGTAACTTAATGGAATATACCTGAAAGCCTGCTGGAAACCTCATACTATAATTTACGTATATTTAACATTTTCCATGATAAAATGGTTTTCAAATGGTCATCCTATTAAAGTGCAAATATGAAGAAATGCACAAATCAAAACTGTAACCATTTTCTGTTTTCAAGAACTCCCTAAGGAAAATGGGGGAGGGGGTGGATCAAGGAAACAGTCTAAGAAAATAAAAACCAAACATGACACTTGGAGAACTTAGTGTCACAGCAACAGCTTTAAAGATTCAATCCAGTGTCCAAAACAAATCAGCAAACATATGAAACAGGAGAGATGGCTCAGTGGTTAAGAGCACTGGCTGCTCTTGCGGAAGACGGTGGTTCAGCTCTCAGCACCCACACGGTGGCTCTCCAGTACAAGGGGATCCAACACCCTCTTCTGACTTCCCAAGCTCAGGCATGCACGTAGTACACACACACACACACACACACACCCCAACATATACACATAAATGTTTTTTTTTTTTTAAATAACAAGCATATGTTTACTAGCAGGAAAGCTTTTATTTTTTCAAGTGTCTCATGATTCTGAGAGATGGCTGGTAGTTAAATATACCTTTGATTAAAGTAAGTGGGAAAATGGATGAATGATCATTACTAGCAATGTGATACGTTTTATGAACAAAATTATTTGGAAATAAGTAATCTCAGAAAAAGCGGGTTTCTGAAAAGATGTTTTATTGGCTCAAGCTCTGGGACCACAAATAAAAATTATTAGCTCTGCAACCTGCTAATGCTGGCTAATTGATCTATGGATGGGAACAGCTAAAAAATGGGCAACTCATGGATTATTCCATTGATTTTGGCTAAAATTTTCAAAAGACAAAAAGGGTCATATGAGGGCAAAGTACAGCTGTTACGATAAGCAGGAAAAGTCACTCTCCAAGTAAACAAATCCTCGTTGTCTCAGAGCATGACGTACTGACCCTCCCAACCCAGACACCACTACTGGAAACCTGACCAAAACATAAAATAAAAAGCAGAATTTATGTCATGATTTTAAGGAAGACTGTGCAGCTGTGCCAGGTCCATTTCAAAACCAAACCCAGTACAAAAAATTCAAAGACAATGTGTACAAGGGAACTTTCCAGCAAGATAGCAGATGGAAACCTCACCAAAGCACTCAGTGATAAGAAGCAGTCAGCATAATGCACAATAACTTTTATTCTTGCAAGAGTCGGTAACTGTAAAGGAAGTTAGTAAGCCAGGTGAGATTTCCACGGGAAAGCAAGCATCAGCTGTGCCTTGGAGAAGCTGCCAGCCACAGGCAGCTGGGCAGGGTGGCAGCACCCAGGAAGTGCTTCCTCTCACACACAGCAGTGATGAAGCCGTAAACAGATGGACGATCAAGGACTGGACACGTAACTGGCAGGGAGGCCCAGAAGCTGAAGAAGCCAAGGCAGATGTGGGGCTTGTCTGAAGTCCATGGGAGCCTTCAAACAGCAGCCCTCTCTTCCTCTACACACTGGCTCCTCAGAAAGGCTCAGGGGAAGAACTGCATGAGAGCCTTGTACACTTACACCCCCCTGGGCAGGGAGTATGGGGCCTGACGTTATGACTACAAAGTGTGAGAGGCTCCCCCACAAGGACGCCACGAAGGTCAGCTGGAACCCTCAGCAATAGCTCCTGTCCTGCCCTGCCTTACACAAAAATACTGATCAAGAAGGAGCATCAGGAAGGGAACTAAGAACCACAGAGCCAAACTCTGAGAATCTAAGTCAAAAAGTCCGTGTAACTGTATCCTGAGTAGTTTCGTGCCAGTGTGACACAAACTGAAGTCATTTGAAAGGAGGGAACCTCAACTGAGAAAAATGCCTTAAAAGATCAGGCTGTGAGCAAGCTTGTAGGGCATTTTCTTAATTGGCAATGCATAGGAGGAGGCTCCAACCCATTGTGGGCGATGCCAACCCTGGGCTGGTAGTCCTGAGCTCTATAAGAAAGCAGGCTGAGCAAGCCAGGGGAAGCAGGCCCGTAAGCAGCATCACTCCATGGCCTCTGAGCATCACTCCATGGCCTCTGCATCAGCTCCTGCCTCCAGGTCCATGTCCTGTTCAAGTCCTGACTTTTTGATGATGAACAGTGATGTGGAAGCATAAACCAAATAAATTATTTCCTCCTGAACTTGCTTTTGGTCATGATAACAATAGTAATCCTAACTAGGATATGGACTAAACCCAAATCAGGATTAATATGTTTGAACTGGAAATGAAAATTCTACCTCCCCCGTCAGCATGGTTTACATCAAGAAATAGCATCAGGAGGGAAAGAATTCAAATCTCATCCTACCAAGGAAGAAATAGTGACTGGTGTGTGTGTGTGTGTTTTTTTTTTAATCCAATGGACCTAGTACACATCATACTATCCTTACTTGATGATCCTCCAGGAGTTATGGTACTTAAAGAGATTACTGTTTTAAACTGGTTGTTCTGGAATTTACATAGTGGGCCTACTCAGCTGGTGGCTTCTGAAGTTAATATCTTATTCCAAGAGTAATAGAGGGGTCAGGTGCCCTGAGAATATGGACTGCATATTTAAACTACTCAACTACGAAGCTCAACTTTACCACAACCTATTTCCACTTGAATACTGCAAATACTTCAAGTGAAAGTGCAAGTGCAAAGCATGTAAAGAAGAAGAAGGCAAAGATGAAGAAGAAGAAGAAGAAGAAGAAGAAGAAGAAGAAGAAGAAGAAGAAGAA
>NW_026585504.1:1139928-1167985 GCF_907164565.1 Psammomys obesus
AAGAAGAAGAAGAAGAAGAAGAAGAAGAAGAAGAAGAAGAAGAAGAACAAGAACAAGAACAAGAACAAGAACAAGAACAAGAAGAACAAGAAGAAGAACAAGAAGAACAAGAACAAGAACAAGAACAAGAACAAGGAGAACGAGAAGAATTGGTGAGATAACTCCAGATGTGCATCAATGCAGTAACAGAAGAAACATGACGGATGAGGCAGTACAACCACCTTGAAATCTACCTGTCTCATCGTGATGGCACCTGTTCCAGTTTGTCACCTATTACTGTGATAAACACCATGCACTAACACAACTTGAGGAGAAAAGATTTTATTTAATCTTGTAGATTACAGTCCATTACTGAAGGAAACCGAGGCAGAAACTGTGGAGGAGGAATGATGCTTTCTGGCTCACTCCCCAGTTTATATTCAGCACACTTTTACAGTATAACCCAGGCCTACCAGTCTAGACATGGTACTGCACACAGCAGACTAGGCTCTCCTACACTGATTAGCAATGAATGATAATAATAATAATAATAATAATAATAATAAATGCTCCATAGACAAGCCCACAATGATTGAAGCAATTTCTAAATTGAATGTTTCCTATTTGCAAATATGTCAATGTGATAACCAATATTAGCCATCATATCTCCTAGTAAGAGTAACATATGAAATCCCAGGAAAGGAATTTTTAAAGTATTGTCATAACAATGTTTAATGACCTCAAAGATTATACAAATAAACTCTGAAATGAATTCAAAGAGCACACAAGTAAACAGCTGAAGTGAGAAATTTAACACAATATATGAAACAGGAATTTAATAAATAGAAATACAGAAGAAAAAAATTAAAATTTTAGAGATGAGAACCTCAGTAAGTCAAATAAAAACTCAAAAGAAAATCTTATTAATGAAATAGATCAAGTAGAAGACAAAAAGAGAGGTGAATTAGAAAACAGGCAAAGGTAAATTTTTAAAAAATGAACAGAATATGCAGATTCCATGGGACACCATTAAAAGACCAAATTTACAAATCATGATGATGGAACAGCTTCAGGCTAAAGACAAAAGCAATATTTTTAATAAAATCACCACAGAGCACTTTACAGATCCTGAGAGGTGAACATCCAGACTTTGGGATACCCCAAATATAGGGAAACTGAAACAATTCTTTGTATCCTGTCTGATCACAAATATAATACAAATAAACAAAGAGAAACTTCAGAGCAGGCACAAGCATGGAGATGAATCCCTAAAAAATGAAAATGACAATACAACACATCGAAGCCTACAGAATTTAGTGAAGTCAGATGTGTATATCTCTAAGTGCTACACTCAAGAATCAGGGATTTCACACAGTGTAATCTATACCTTAGGGCCTTGGAAAAAAAAAACAGAACAAGCCAAACACTAAAACCAGAAAGGAAGTAGCTAAGATTAGGAAAGAGCAGAAATTCATGAAATGGAAATGTTAAAAAAACAACACAGGGAATCAACATAATAAAAAGTTGACTGTTGATAAAAGGTAAACCAATTTGCAAGCCCTTAGATAAACTAACAAAAAGAGAAAAGAAGGTCCATATTTAGAAAGTTATAGAATATTTACTTTTTCATCTATGCTATAAATGAAAAGGAAGCCATTCCAATAAGTACTGGTAAAGTTTGGAAAATCAGTAAGACACATCTTAAAAACTACATATTCTACTAAGTAGGGAACTCTTAAAAAAGCCAATGAATTTCTAGGTGTATGTAGCCAATCCTAATTAAATTAAGATGAGCTAAACAAACTAAACAGATCTCTAAAAAGCAACAAGACTGAAGCAGCATAAAAACCTCCAGCATAGAAAGCAGCCCACGACAGTCAATGGCGAACTCCACCTTCAAAGAAGAGTAGTGCGCCTCTAGCCACTCCATCAAACAGAAAGGGGATAAAACAAACTCAAAGGACACAACAAAAAAATTGCAGACCAATCGCTTTGATAACCATAGATACAAAAATTCTCAACAAAATCTTTGACAAACAGGATTGAAGAACAAATCAACAGATTTTGCAAACTAGTTCAGCCACTATGAAAAACAGTATGAAGGACTCTCAAACAAACAAACAAAACAAACAAAAAACAACCTAATAAGCTTATCAAGTGACCTGCCTACACGACCCCTCGGTAGTTAACCGAAGCTTGCACACCCCTGCTTCTTACAGCTCTACTCACAGTAGCTCACCAACGTAGGCATCCGACAGAAGAGGAAGAGATGAGGAAAATGAAATTTATAGACATAGGGAATTTTTTTAGCCACAAAGAAGAATAAGGTTAGGTCGTTTCCAAGAAAATACAACTGAAAATAATCATTACACAAATAAAGTCAGTCTCAGAAAGTCAAATATTGCCTGTTTTGTAGTATTTATAAATACATAAAATCATAAATGTACAAATGACATGAAAACAGAAGCAGAACTGGGGGAAACAAAGGGGGCTATTGGGTAAAGTAAAGTAAAGGTAAAGGAAAGAGGTGCAGGGTGGAGCAGGGTGGGAATCCACTCAAAGCACATTACAGACTAGCCTGAAAATGGCCTCCTGTGGGCTAGGGTGGGGCTGGTTGGCAGAACACTTGCCTAGCATGCAGAAATGTCCTGGGTTTAGGTCCCCAGCACTGCAGAAATGGACCATGGTGGTGTTCACTGTCAACACTCAACTCCCTGTCCAAAATGGCCTACCCAGACTAGTGGTCACCAGCAGAGGCAGCCCCTGACCTTGGAGGCTGAAACAAGAGTACTGCTACATAGGACTCTAAAGCAACTGGACATGTGAGACCTTGTCAAAAGAAAGGAATGGGAAAAGAAGGAGGGAAAAGAGGGGCAAAGGAGGGAGAAAAGAAGAAAAGAAAATGGCCTTATGTATCTATGTATAATTTTGAAAAAATAAAAAAAAAACAGTAACAAAAGGAAAGAGGAAAGAAAAGTGAGAGGGAGTAGGTCATCATTTTCTGTTTGTTTTTTTTCCTCAACTCTTCCTGTCCTAGAACAAGCTGTTTCCTTTCCAACAAAGAAAGAATGCCAAACTTTACAAAAGAAATTTATCTAACTTAAGGAGTAAGCATACAAAAGCTGGACAGGAGACACAAGAGGAAAATCAGAGTAACTCAGCTTTACGAGGCTTCCAGATTTATCTGTGAAAAGATGGAAGGTCAGAGAAGAAAGTGTATGAGTACTAATTATAAATGAGTTAAGTGGCAGAGGTCAACTAAACAAACTTCAGTTGTTTTGAGTTTCAAAATCACACTTCCAACAATTTATTCCAAGAGCTAAAAGAAACTTCCATTATTTTACAACCATGAGTAGAAATTTTTCACTCCAGCAGCCATAATTTAAAAGACTGGTTTTACTAGATTGGGAATGATCTATTATACACTTTTTATACTTCATAAATAAAGTAGTAACTCATAATTGTCAAGTCATAAAATTAAGGACTAAATCCATTGGAAGTACCAAAAATAAAGTTCCCAGGTGTGATGTCATAACTGTCTCACAGGACGATCTTGACTTCCTTCTGGGGGAGGGGAGATATGTCAAACCAACCAGATCTGCTGCCCAGAGTTCCTTGGAAGCTAATGGCAGTCTTGTGACTGTTTTGACCAGTATGCTGCCATGGGGAAAGCTCTAAGGAAAATGATAGGAACACATCCCCTACTCTCTTCCCTGGGAAGCTCAGAGCCCATCCCTCCAACATGAGAGCCAAACATGACTTTATGATGAAGAAAAGCAGAAAATCTGGCTGTTGATGGCCTTGCCGAAAGCTCTTTACTATCCAGTTTTTCATGTCAGGTGTGATAGATTTCTATGCATTTAAGCTTCTATTTCTATAATTCACTGCCAAATGGATTCTCCAAGCCACATGTAATTTGTTATTTACTTTGCTGTGTTCTCAAAGGTTGTCTCACATCCACTGTGATGTTCCGCACAACTGCTGAGGAACAGGTACATACTCAATGTTGACCTCATCAACAGTTCAGAAGACCATGTCTTATACACAAAAGTCAACAAGCTGCTAAAAAGTAAATAAATAAACATAAATCAATACACAAAACCCCTCAAAAGCAACAGGCCATGTCCACCAAGCTATGTTCTTCTGTGGACCACAATTACATACTAGAGACAGAACAGAATGATGACCAAAGGAAAAGCATTCAATGCTATTACAATAGCCAAAGAAACAGGGACTCTTCAGGTTTAAGATATGCCTTCAAGACCCCGTATCTCAGGAGAGACAATCTAGTATGTACACACATGACTAAGTTAAACAGCACAAACAGAACATCACTAAGGGAGAAAAACAAGATACTGTTGGGGGCTTAAGGGATAACCTGACTCAAAGGCCACTTCCTGCTTCGACGGGTTCCAAGGCACAGCCCTTCCACAGAAGGTAAAATTATGTTCTTTTTAATGTGTGTGTGAGCATGTGTGTGTGCACAGATGTATGAACATCTCCATGTTCATTCAGGAGGTAGAACAAGGGGTGTCCTCCACTGTTCTCTGCCTTATTCTCCTGAGACACATTCTCTCTCTGAGGCTCCAGCTCCTTCCACTTCCTTCAAGCCCCCATACACTCCCACCCCCTGACCACTGCTAGGGTTAAGGGAGGGTGTGGCCAAACCTGACCTTTTAAACACAGATGCTTAAGATCTAAACAGAGGCCTCATTCACATGCAACAAGCGTGCTTACCCATTCCCTGCCCCAAGCCATCGCCCAAACACATAGAACATGAAATTCCATAGTAATTTCTAGCTGCTGACTTACCCTGGCACAATGTAAACTTTTAGAGCCCAGGAAGCTGGCCATAACTACCAATAAATGCTAAACAATTGAATAAGTAAATCATCGTATAGGTTACTTTTAAAAGACACAGAGTATACAATCTTCCAAAAAAAAAAAAAAAAAAAAGAGCTGCACAAACAGTTCACCTGAGCCAGCATGGCATTTTAATGGCAGAATGTCTCCAGTAAGAATCTGCACCCAAAAGTAGCTATTCACTAGAAGACAGTTCAGCACTCTCCACGCTGTTCATTTAGTCTTCACAGCTACAGTCAGCAGAGTCACCCTTCCGATGAGCACGACTGAAGGGGGCAGCTTAAATCATGGACCTGCTAAAACGCAGACCTAATACTCAACCCAGGAAGGTCAGTCCCACTTCCCACTTTGCTCCTTTATTAAAACATTATTTGCAGCCTACACGAAGACATTAGCTCAGGAAACAGTCACGAGAACCTTCATATATGGACCCAAAAGCAACTTCAAGCACAATTGGCATTGGCCATATCCTGAGGCAGTCATGGCAACACGTGACCCCGACAGCGATTTCCTACCTTATCTAAGCAAGCGGGGCACACTTATGAGAAAGGTATTCATGTCACTGGCCTGCATTTAAGAGGAACAATGGGACCTTAACCTACGCCCCCTTTCCTGCCCATGTTTCCCTCACCCTCCTTTTCCTCTCTGCCTCCTTTCCTAGTCAGTCCTAGGCATGACAACAGACTTCTTTAATCAAAGATTCCTGCAGTGATATAAAGTAAAATTTCCTTTTTTCCGTTGCTTATGCTGGGTATTTTGTCACAGTAACATGAAGCCGACACGGACCCCCTCATTTATGGTACACAAATACTAAAGCACTCCTCATGGTTGGAGAACATACACCAAGATCAGGGCCTCTGACCCTGGATGGTTTTACAAATAAATCCACCATTCAGAGCAGACTGACCAAAGCAGTGGAAGTTAGTGGACTTGCCTGAACTGAAATGAGAGGAGGAAAAATTCACCGCAGAAAGAAAAATATCAACAGCATCTTGAGCTATATTCCTAACACTTTTTCTTGAATAAATAATGCCTCGTTAGAGCTGATGAAAACCTCAGCAAAAATATTTATCCAATCAACATCTTAGTGGCATAAGCTGTTATGACAAAACACACACACTCACACACACACACACATACACACACACTAAACAAATTCATCAATGCTCATGGAGAAGAAACAGACTCTCCACCCCCGAAACACTTGCTAATTATTTCTACACAATATGTGCACAGCCTACATGTTTGCTACTGAAGGGAAGTGTTAACTACGACACATTAGCCAGAGCCTGCTGCTCCGCCGCCCAGGTGACGCAATCCTGCAGTTCTGTAGCAGCAATGAGTAGTTTTCCAAGGCATCATCTCTATCGAAATAAATGCGCGCATGCCAAATCCCCACGTAGGATGTAAAAACTGAAATGTTAGAAGCCAAATTTATTTGAAATTATTAAGTGACAAGGTATATTTCCACTGTTCGCTCGCCCTTTCTGTTAGCTATGTCTGATTTTTAAATTTTTCCACACAGAGATGTTTTTTTAAAAACTCAACTTTGTATAAGGGTGATATGGCTGTTTTTTTTTTTTTTTTAACCACCAATAGTGATTTAACTCCCCTTTGAGAGATAAATATATTCTTCTTTCTTTTTTTCTTTTTCTTCCTTCCTTTTTTTCTTCTCTTATAACACATTTCAATACTTTTCCCCACAATACAAAGGCAGAAAAAGTGCTCTCAAATGGTGCCCTGCTGCTCACAATCCTTCTATGGAGTTATTTCTCTATGTGTTCAACCTCTACCAAAGGCCAATGATTTTAAAAGACAAGATCACAAAGAAAGAGGAAGAAGGCGGTTTTCAAAGGCAGTATTTGGCAACAAAGGTGAACTCTAACTTCTTTTTTCAATCTCAAACTACAGGCTGTCTAGCAAATTGGGAACCCTTCATGAAAGCTTACCTTGCTCGGAACACACCCTGAAAAACAGGCTAAATGCATGGATAGTCCCCTTCACATCTGACCCCACACCAGGAAGGTACTGTCCTGCTTACACAGTGAAATACTGAGGTCCACGTGACACTAGCTGCTACACTCGACGGACCTGAAGCTAAAAGACACACGTGTCACAGCAACTCTTCCTATGCGTCAGCCACCTTCCCCTATTCCTTTCTCTGCATCTCAAAGTAATTAGCAACAACTGGCTAGTTTCAAAAAATTATACAAGCAGCTAACGGACAAATAAACATGAGGAGTTATACTTAGCAGATTATGTTGGACACAATCTTGGCACAGCTTCCTAGACGTACACAGTCTAACTGTAAAAATAATTATTGGTTTGTCTGGTGTTCTCGCTTGTTTGTTTTTGTTTTACCTCCCTCTTATTTCATGTGTATGGATGGGTGTTTTGCCTGTACATACGTCTGTGCACCCCATGCACACAGTACCTGCGGAAGCCAAAAGAGGGCGTCAGATCCCTTGAAACTGGAGTGAATGGTTGTGAGCTGCCTGTGAGTGCTGAGGACACAGCACTCTGAACCCAGGTCCTCTGAAGAACAGCCAGCACTCTTAACCACTGAGCCACCTCTTCAGCCCCTTCCTTTGTTTGTTTTGGTTTTTTATTTTATTAAATATAAATTAAAGATAGTCCACCATGAAAAGACAATTTTTTGATAACTCATGGAAAAAAATAGCCAGGAAAATAGCACATCTTTAATCCCAGCATTCCAGAGGCAGAGACAGGCAGATATTTGTGAGTTCGAGGCCAACCTGGTCTATGAAGTCCAGGACAGTGAAGGCTACACAAAGAAACCTTGTCTCCTAAAATAAGTAAGTAAATAAATAAAGAAACAAATAAACAGCAATGTGCTGCTTAGCCCCCTGGCCAGCACTGGCCAGCTGTATTATGAGCAGACAGGGGTTCCATTGTTCCTTCACGCTTTCCAGGTTTCTACAGTATTTTCAGAATAATCGTGTAACACGTTCATAAACTCACAGTAACTTTTAAGACTCTTGGAGACCAGCCCTGGAGAGATGGCTCCGTGGTTAAGAGTACTCACTGCTCTTCCAGAGGGTTGTTCTTGCAGGAGCTCAGTTAGCAGCTCCCTTACCAGGCAGCTCACAACTACTGTCGCTCCAGCTCCAGGGTAGCAAACACCTCTGGCCTTCATGGGCACCTTCATTCACTTGTACAAACTCACAAACAGACCACACAGGTACACAAAACTGAAAGTAAAGCTTTTAGTTAAAACAAAAAGACTCTTAGATACTACCCAGATGTAATCATGGTTTTATTCACATTATATAGTAAATTACACGTGTTTATAATTTTTCAAACATGGTAACAAGTAGCTTTTTCCCCAAAGTTAAATTTATAATTTTAAAATGATTTCTCATCATGAGTCACCAGAATGTACCAGATTCTGGGACAAGACCAGGTTAATTATTTTGAAGTTATTTTCTAACTATATTCTCCATATCTCAAATATAAATCAAGGAGAAAGCTGAGTGTGTTTTATACACTACGCCATTTATCCCTGGCCAACTATTAAAGTGTATTTATTTTATTTATGTTCTGTCTAGCTTGTTTTATTTTGAAACAAGCTAAAGTCATCAGAAAGGATTGAGAAAAGATCCAACTGCAGGCAAACCTGTAGGGCATTTTCTTAATTGGTGATTTATGGGGGAAGGCCTGGCCCACTGTGAGTGCTGCAGTCCTGGGCTGGTGACCCTGGCTTCTATGAGAAAGCAAGCCAGTGAGCAGCCCCCTCCATGGCTTCTGCATCAGCTCCTGCCTCCAGATTCTTGCCCTGCCTGAGTCCCTGCCCCAAATACTTATGATAATAAATTGTTATACAGCACTCAACTCCTCAAGTTGCTTTTGATCACAGCAATAGTTTCCCTAAATGACTCCAAGACAATTTCATACACAGTATTACATTATATGTTATCTGCAAGCTATACTGGGACTATAAAATACACACTTCTATTTACATGTATAGATACGAAGAAACATATACCCATCATATAAACAAACATATACAAAATAAAAAAAAAATGCAATGTGTACAGGCTGCACTGATCACAGATCCCAGCAGAAACACCGTCCATCCAGTTTCGGCTTTTTATGTGCCTTGACCAACCTGACCAACTAGTTTGAGCTGACGAAAGTTCTGAATTAGTTTTTCCACTTCAGTGGCCTATTATTTAACCAAATAAGTAAAGAATATTACAATTAGAAATCTCATTCCTCCTATTATGTCAGTTATCTTTACCTTACCCAGAGACTGATACCAGCAATCACCTCGAGGCCATTAATTAGTCATTCATTTGCTCCCTAGTATTTTTGGTACAGAGTAGGGAGGTTATAGAATGTAGCATCTCACAGACAATGAGTGTTTCTCAAGGTTTAACATTTCAGAACATCCCACTGTTAAAAACCTAATCTCTAAATTCTTTCCAAAAGAAGCAGAATGGGAGCTGTCCTGGCATTTCAGAGTGTCACCCAAACTCTCGATATGCCAAACAATGAGAGATGTTCTTTTGCATAATCACTAGCCTTGCTGCTCATGGCCAGACCAGACCAGATGCGATCCACACTTAAGAGCCTGCAAAGCAACAAGGGACCCTTCAAAAACAACCTACCATTCCCATCCCTGCTTCTCTATGGCCCCACCAAGTACACTAACCCATCCTCACATACGGGACTATCTGCAGTGAGGAAAGCTGACAGGCCACTCGCTGGCTGCACGCATGCCGCCTCACAGAAACTCATGAGCTAATCTTCGGGCCACATGACGGTGGGGAACCCGCCTGGCCGACACTGCCTGCGACCACAAAACAGAACGGAGCCCCAGAAAACGCGGAGAGGGGCTGTGAACTCTCCTTGAGATAGTCGTTCTCACTGATGCCCCACCCGAGAAAGCTGAACAGAGGCACAGAACAATCCAGGGAAGAGCTGCCAAATTCTCAAGCGGCTGTTCACACAGGGCGCCCCTCACCAAACAGTCACAATCCAACGAGCTTGCCCGACACTCCGAAAGATGGTCTGGCACATGGAGAAAGAAGAACCATCAGCTCCAAGTGCGCAGCCTTGGCCCCTGCTGTCCTCCCTGTCATCTCCTGGCAAGCCAGAGGGAAGTACAGATCCTGCTAAGGGTCATCTTCCTTCCCTGTGGCTGATGACCAAGCCGGGGTCGGATGGGGAACTAAGAGTGGAAGAAGACACAACCTGAGTGAGAGAATGGACACTATGACTGACGTTCTTGTACATTTTTCTCTAGCATTTGAAATTAGGTTGCTCCAAATGTACTATAAATTACAGAATTAATTACAGAATGTGTCAAACGTTCCATCCAATGGAGAGGATAGAGAAACATAAAGATATTTTCTATTTGTTTTGTACTGTGTGACCCAGTCAACAAATCAGTTACACTGAGGAGTCAATGTGTAGCTCTGTTTCCATAAAGTGAAGTCACAAAGAAACCTGACATGATACTGAAGAATAAGTGAAAGGCCAACACATCTCAGAACCCTAACACCGCAGCACGTCCGCATCAAAAGTGACGTTCAGTGGAAAGACACCAAGCATTCCACCCAGTCAGTCAGGCTGGCCAGAACTACTCAGACCATCAGTCTCTACCAAGAGACTCATACATCCTTTGCAGGAGAGACACACGAATGGTATGAAAAGATGACAGAGTATCAAACCACATGAAGCAAAAGCAAGCTGAACCGGCTGTATTGAGGTACAGTGGACTTGAACAGAGCTCTGGGAGGCGGAGAGAAGCCCCGCCTGGTAATAATACAGACCTGAATGAAAACTCTGCAAGCCTAGGCCTTCACTTATCTTACCCCCTTCACAGGGAGGACGATGACATGGCCTGCTTCCAAAGAGCCAATCGGGGCATGGCCAGCTCCCCTTCTCCCAGCTCCCCCTCTCCCAGCTACCCTTAGAGCCTTCCTTCGTGTTCAGGGGACTGCCAAGTTCAGGCTTTTCATCAGTAACACGATACTCTACTTGACCAGAATCACGGGTAGGTTGTTAGGCAGCAGCAGCCTTGGAAGAGAGGGCTCTTGGGGACCAGGAAACAGAAGAGGCCTTGGGGGGGGGGGTCTGAATCCAGCTCACCCTCTGTAACATGCTGCCTTTGTAGTCCTGATCAAACTGTTTCGATGAGACTGTTTCCTTAGCCACAGAATGACGATACTGACACATACCTCATGGGACAGACAAGCAAATCAATAAGGAAGGAATCAGTGTCCTCCAGAAGACTGCCTGGAGTCTAAAGCCTTCACAAGACACTTAGAAAATGCCGGCTTCCTTCCCACACATCAATGCTGTACCTGAAAGTAAGTTCAAAGAGCTATTTTCTGCACAGGATCTTGGGCTATTACGTGCCCCTCTTCAATCTATGTGAGTGAGTTTCCGATGACCACATTTTAGTGTCTGATGGCTCTGCCTCTCTTCACAAGAGCAAACTGAGCAATGAAGAGAGGGTAAAAATCCCAACCATGACTTAATTCCCATCACTTCTGATGTTCCAAACTGAGTCATACAATGGACACTTTTTCAAACATCTCTCAAACAAACAAACAAAAAAGTTTAACTGCAAGTTTTGGTTTTTGTTTTTTTTTTTTTTGTTATGTTTTTGGTTTTTTTTTTTTTTCCAAAATTAAAAACAGCAATTCCTCTGTTCTAAGCTACACTAACCAAAGAATCATGTTTTCCCTGGGACTGTAACACCAACCTGCAGAATAGAGAAAGATTCTTCAGAAAATGAACTATTTCCAGTGGGTGGATCTGTGTGATGCTTAAGGTAATCCTTATCCAAAATGTTCAAGTCTTGGGTGGTTTCTGCATTATTTTATTGCGTAGTTGCAGATGTAATGGAAATAGCCTTTTACAATTCCAGTGGGCTTTATCTTCTCAGATCATTGGCCATCCTAATTGCCGAAGTCACAGTCAAGGTCAACATACTTCCCACTGAGAGAAGTAGGTGTCGGCAAGGTGGGCCCTGCCTGTTCATGCTGCTGCACATAACCACACGAAATTTAAGACTGAGACAACACCTGATAATTAATGTTCAAAATGCAGCTTCGACACCAATTATAGAAGCAGCAGGATTTATAAAAATCCAAAGGAGGTTTTTTTTAAAAAAGATGAACTAAGAAGAGATGTGGAAGAACAGCCCGTGGCCTCTTCCTCATCTTTCATATTAATTTAGGGAATGTGTAAGAACCTTCTGTAGGTAAGCTACTGTATGCTTCTGACTTAAAAATTAAGTCACTGTGACCGAGGGTGCGGCACAGCTGATATGAATTCAACTGGCCATTGGTGCTCAAGTGGAGAGCTGTAGGGAACTGGACGTCCTCTCTAACTTCACTCTGTAGCGTAGCTAGCTCGAGCTCTGAGTGGAGGGCCTGAAATAAAGAGCATCGTCCCCACACAATCACATTCTGACTTAGCACTACAGTATCTTACACGCTTACCCAAATAGTAACGTCCACAAACTGTGTGCTCCTTCATAATTTAAAGCATAATAATATAACGCTTTCTATTTACGATACCTTTAGATTCAAGAATATACTGAATATAAATCAACTGAGTGATTTACAGTCCACAGATATTTTATTTCTGTATCGGTAGTTTACATAAAAGTCATTAAAGAAAACACCACACCCTAACAATTCTGTCCTGGTGTTGTGATCCCCTGGTGGACACCAACACAGAAAGTCTTATGAGAACTTATTCTCCAAACAGGAAAATCTGACAAAGACAAACCTTCAGCTACTAAAAAGAATTTAAGATATTTTCTAAAAAAATAAACACTTTTACAAAACTACCCACAGGTACATGTCATTTATGAAATTATAAAGTAGGCAATAATTTGAGTCAGTAATTGTGGAAAATTATTGAAGACCATCTGATATGGTATCTTTCAATTCTAGGATTTCTCAAAGAAGGATGTGAAATTCACACAGTAAATGAAGGTAAGAAAGACCCTCTGCACAAAACATTAAGGAAGTTTCTAAAAGCCCTGCAAGCCAAGTCTTCTGAGGCAAGCAGCTCCTGCTCAAAGGAAAACATCAACATTCTGAGATAGAAGACCACGCACACTGTGTGTACTGGGCTAATTTCATCATTCTGCTCTCCTACATCGCCAAGCGCTTTCCTTTACACAACTTGCCCAACAAGCGAATATAAAGCGCTTGCTTTGTGTCAAATATTGTGCAAGGTCAATGAGGAAACAATAGTCCACCTCGGCCGGAGGGAGCTTCCGTGTGTGTGTGTGTGTGTGTGTGTGTGTGTGTGTGTGTGTGTGTGTGTTTTCAAGGGCAAGACACTGAATACTAAACAAGTAAATGCTGAACATACATTCACAGGTGCCCTGGAAACACACTTACAAAGTGCACTAAGAGGTGAACCAGCGTAACTAAGGAGCCAGTTTTGCTGCTCTACCCTGTAACATGTGTACTGTTGACGTTGCGCTCTCCGTGGGACCCTGGGGCATGCTGCTGCTGTGACCGCTGCAACGTGCCACAGACTGGGTGGCTTAAACAGCAGAACTGTATTTCCTCACAGTTCTGGAGGCTTCAGGTCCAGGACCAAGGTCCAGGCACTCTTGGTTTCTCCTGACGCCTCTCTCCTTGGCTGAGTCTCATGTGTGTCCTCATGTGACCTTTCCTCTGTATTCACACAGGCACAGATACAGCAGCGTGCACTCAGGTTGACTTTATTTTGAAGCCTATCGGTAGCATAGATCAATCACAAGACCTTGAATAAATGTTTTAATCACTCAGTGTTCTCGGTATCAATGATGATTATGCCTACCCTGCAGGATTGCAGAGAGCATGAGGCTGCATTCCTAAGGCCCAAGGCACACAGCACAGGCCTAAAGCACACTGGGTTCTGAGCTGGGTCTCAGAGTAACCTGGGAAAGCACATTCTCAAATACTGCAATGTCATAATCCTAAATTACAACTCTCAAATATTATGACTTTGCAATGCAATGACTCTAAAATACCACAGAGCTATTCCAGTTTTCCAGTGTGGCTGCTCATATATCCTAATTCGCACCTGCTGTCTGTCACTGAAGTGCGTACCTGTGTGTGGGTGTGGGGGGGTATCTTTCTGCTTGTCCGCCTGTCTGTGGGTGTGTATGCAAAGGGATATATGTGCCATTCTGTCTGTCTGTTTATGTTTCTGTCTATGTTTGTATCTGTCTATTTGTATGTTCCTGCATGTGTGTGTTAGCTGTCCATGTCCATGTAGCCCACAAATGTATGTGTGTGCCTGTGTGTTTCTGTCTGTGTGTTTTTCTGTGTCTGTCTAAGTCTATGTTCCTACAAGTATGTGTGTCTATGACCATGTGCCCACATGTATATGTGTGTGTGTTTGTCTTGCCTGTCTGTCTTGCATGTCTGTGTATGGGGGGGATATGTTTGTATGACCGTCTGTCCGTATCTCTTTGGGAGGAAAGTGTGGTGTGTGTGTGTGTGTGTCTGTCTGTGTGCCTGTATGTACATGGGTGTGTGCGTCTATGTATCTGTCTACGTGTGTCTGTGGTGTGTGTGTGTGTGTGTGCTCCACTCTGAAGGTCTCAGACCTGTGAGAAGGGAGGAGGAAGGCAGAAGCAGGACTCCTAAACACTGGGCTCCCACAGAGCTGCGAGCACCTTGGCTGGGTATAGAGAGGATCATTTCCAGAAGGTTTGACAATATCTGCTACTCTCAGTCAGGACCAGACTCCTCCCACTTTTCAATCTTTATGAGAACCCCGTGACCTGCCCTGTTTAAATCTAAACTTAGAAAACAAGAGTTGGCTGGTGACTGAACAGTTCAGGGGAGGACAGTCATACTGAGTTACCATCGGTTTGGGGACTAATCCCCGAGTCATCTGTGTCATACTCTTCCTTTTCCCTGAGAAGCTGAAGAAATCCCCTGCTCACTACTTATGACAGATGGAAAGGAGCTTTAGCCAGTTACTTTGATTCCTTCAAAGGGAACAAAAAACGGACAGAATGAGGCCAGGCTCTTGATTCTGCAGTGGTCTCACAGGTCCAAAAGGCTCTAAATAAAAGGGAAATATTCTGTGCATTTCCAACTGCTGCTGTAAAAGTATTTTCTCAGCAGCTTCAATAACTAAACTAAAATCCTCCTAGATACTGTCTCCATTGAAACTTGAATAATAATCTATTTAATAATTAACATTCTCAGCAGCATTTTTTAATACAAAGCTAAAAGTGATTTGCTAAATCAAAGAATGTGAGCTGAAAAAGAAAAGCAAGCTCTCAAACACCCCCCCCCACACACACACACATACACACACACGTGAGACAGGAAGGGTCACAGTTCAAAGGCCATTCTTCGGAGTAATTCAACCCACTACACGTAGCATGTTCCCCCAACTCTAGAGCACCAAAGATACTCTTTCAAAAATAATATTCAGTGGACTATTCGCCTCAATTAAGTGTACTTCTATTTGGCAGTGATATATTCACAGGTCATTTTGAAAATAAAATGCAATGCAAAGAATAAGCACAAAGCATTTTTAGCTAACCATGAGCCCAACTAAATAAAATAATCTCTTGAAATAAAAAATATATATATTTTCACCCGAATTCCCTGCAAGTTTGAGATAGGAATTTCCTCTAACTTGGTGCTATATGAAAACAAGCACAACACATTAAAACTGAGCCCGTAACACAGAAGCCAACGTGAGCAAGCGTGTGTTCTCCAGGAGCCAATGACCAACTGTCTCTTGGGAAACAGCTCTGGGTGTGTTTTGCTATTATAACATTAGTTTCTGGTAGAGAAATAACGAACACAGAATAACATTTTCAGATTCCTGATCACCTTTCCAAAGTGGCTATTCTGCCATCCGTCAGCAACCAGTAATTCCCTATAATAAGTGTATACATGGCTCCACACTATTAACTGCCCGCTCATTTAGTGTGCTCATTCACTGCTCTTCCAATTTACTTCTCAGGCAGAATCTGCAATGATAGCACTTAATACTCATTCCTTTAGGAGATGCTGACTTAGTCCCTAATATGCATCCGTTTTGGTTTTTTCTCTCCACAAGAGTATGTTGTGGCTAAAACACGCACAGTTGACATGGTGACAGAGAGGCAGCACCCACCTGCACTGGGGTTGAAGTCAGAGCTGGTTCTGAGGGATAAGGCCCCCCGCTCATGGTCTTTGAAGATCCAGGCAGATTCAGCCACAAGGAAGGCAAGCACTTCGAGGTCGGTAAATGCATAGCACCCACAGCATTTAGGTTCTTGGGGTTGAATAAAGCTTAATACAAGTTATACAAATAAAGAAGCTGAAACTTCACTGCAGAGTTCAGACTAGAGGTGGCCTGCATTCAGAAAATTAGGAAAACAGAAATTAATCCCGAAAGCACTAGGGAGTTGTAGGTTTTATAAATAATGTTGCAAGGCTTGCTTTGTGCAGATTTCTTTAGCTGCTGTGAAGAATGAAGTCAGAGGCAAAGATGTAAAATTATAGAGCAGCTGTTTGTGTGTCTCTGTTCCTGATAACTGTAAACCCCTAAATGGTTGAGGAAAATAGAACAGAACAAATCAAAAGCAAAAGCAGCACCACTGTAAAGAATACGTGATTGGTGGATGAGGGAAAGGGGATGGGTTAAACAGCTAGAACAATCAGGATTTGAAATGATGACGACATGGACATGGTCAGGGTTTGAATCTGAAATGTCCACTGCAGGCATATGTGTTTTGAGCCTTTGGTCCCCAGGAGATGATGCTATTTTTGAGGCTGTAGAATGTGGCAGGAGGTGGGACCTAGTTAGAAGAAGCTGGTCGCGGAGGAAGTCTCATGAACAGGTTCTAGTCAGAGTTCTCTCTGCTTCCTTATCAACAGTGATGGAATATACAACCTCACACTCCTGCTGCCTGAATCTGCCAGCTCTGCTAGCATGCCTTTCCAGCCAGAGGGACTGTACCTTCCCAAACTGTGAGCCAAAATAAACTTTCCCTTCTTTAGACTGAAAGCCACTACAGTCATGAACCCAAGCAGCAGCCTCAAGGAAAGAGAGAAACAGACAAAAAGCTATCAGTGGGAGGCACACTCACTAGCTGAGCAACTTGTTACCCAAAGATTTAGAACATACATTTAGAGTGAAGTTGAGAGTTTCTGTTTGGTGCATGCCGACCTGCAGGTACCCACAGAACTTCAAGGTCAAGATCTCTAGTAGACACAAGATGCTTCTGAAGCTCAGACAAAAATTTACAGCTTTGGGAGTTTTCAGAAAGCAGTAAGCTGACAGAACAGTAGCGGCAAAGAACCATCTCCCGCAGGAAGCGTTTCCGAGTGAGCAATGTAGAGGCCTCCAGAGAAGACCAGGTTAAGTGCTGAGTGGTAAGGGCTCTTCCTGAAGCTCTGCCCCAATACATAAAGAGAATTTTGTAAGGGACAAGTAAGCCCTTGGAAGCAGGGCCTTCAAAATCTTATGGCAGTCATTACGAAAATGAATCAATCCAGCAAAATCTGTTGTCCCTTAGTCATTAATTCTGGGACCACACAGCAGCATAGGCTAATAGCCAGCCAGTGCCTTGGATTCTTAAAGTATCAACCTGGGAAGTAAGGAAAGACAATTCCTTCCAGCTGTCAGATTTTATGATACTAATCCATTTTCATTGCTTGTTCACAAAGATCAAACGCACAAACCCAACAGACCAGCCTCCCCTTCTCACACAACAGGACCAGAAACACAGGAGAGCAGGGGAAAGCTGAGGTCTGGTGTCTCGTTGCTGAACAAATGAGAAAATACAGTTTTCACATCTACCTAGTGACGCCAACAATTCTGTTAAACTGATGTCTCCAAAGAATTACCTCTAATAACTTAATGTCTTCAGAGTCTCTTTCCCCAGGTATCTGACATTTTAGATAAAAAATTAATAAAATATGAAAAAGAATGGCTTCTCAGGTATTCAGCTTGATGATGACAGACATTATGAATCCTTTTACCTCTAACCCTAACTCATCAGACAAACATACTAAGCTTCCCAGTCTATGGTTTTAACCAAGAAAAGCAGTTTATTCCAAATGACACTTAACTGTTAAAAAAAACGCTAGCATTCTAAGGATAACCACAAGTCTTACTAATGGCAGCCATGTGGTACTATGTAACAATCTCAACTTTCAATCCAATTGTTGTAACTAGGGTTTTATTTACTTTTCCACAAAACAGACTTCAGGTTTTCTGCGCTGACCTGAGGTCCAGCCCATGTGCCTCCTCTAGGATGCGGAGTGCCTGAGCTCTGCCATTCCACTCTCCAGACCACCTATCAACCCTTTCCACCGGCCCACCACTGCCCAGTAGGTTTTTTCTGGGTTCATCTATCTAGGTGACAGAGGTAGGTATAACTCACATTCCTGCTTTCCCTGCTGCGCTATTACCGGGCCACTGTGTCCCCTAGAAAGGCCACAGCTCCAAGACTGCTCCTTCTTGCTCCTCCCTCCAAACGGTGTTTTAGGGCACAGCACTCACCCCCTTGCATTCTTAAAGCTGCCCACTTCTAAAGAGTCTCTTCTAGAGCCCTCCCAAAGGACTTGGTTGACACATAACTTCTGGTCAGGTCGTAGGACACAAGTTTGAAGAGTGAGTTTTCACAGACATTATCAAAGGAAATTGTAAACTGTGAAATACTATAAGGTCTCCATAAACCTAGCACAGACTTTCTTGAATACGCAAGGAAATCCAACTGAATCCTGCCATATTTCTACGATTCACAGGGTGCCATAAAAATAAACATGCAGAAGGCATACAATCAGAGTCTCAATGTCCCCGCCAAGCTAACCAGAAGCTTGTTATAAACGGTTATCTGGAGAAACAGATGAAGGATTCAGCCCCATCTCTGGAAAACACAAAAGATTCCATCTTCCGGCCATGTACTCCCTCAGGATATCCAGACCCTGATACTGAGATGCCTTAAGGTAATTCTAGCTCCTGAGGGCATGCCACCAAATTCTGAAAAGCAACTAATAAGTAGATTTCTATTATTGTTAATAACTACAATTATCAAAACGGACACTTCTGAAAGGCAGTGACCTAGATTCACAATAAGTCTTGAAATGGAAATACAACGTCGTTTCTATCACAGCCCTTTGTCTACAAGTCATTTCTCAAACAAATGACAACTAACTTTGGGCACCCACTAAAGAAACTCACTAAGAAAAAACTGTCATTCCAATTTTTCTAGCTTTTGTTGTAGACTTGTTTGCACTTTCGTTTAGCTGGTTTGGGCTGGGAATGGAGAGTTAGTGTATTGAGACTGGGTCACACATATGTCACCAAGGCAGGCTAATTCTCCTGGTGTTAGGCTTACAGATAAGTAGCACCAAGCCTAGCTTACAGGGAGTCTTTGCTAATTCTATACAGCTTTGTTTAGCAGCAGAAGAAATCTGTATTTCCAAGACTCCCTGGATGCCCAAGTCCTCTACATATGCTTACACAGTGAATCATCTCATTGCTTGTGGGGCGTCATACAGTATAAACTGTTACAGTACTGTACTGTTCAGGGAACAACCATCGAAAACTACCAGGGCACAGAGCTCAGCTATGGGGTGTCTACCTGAGATAAATACGTGCATGCTCTGCACAACGCTTTCTCCCCCAAACAAGTTTTACCTGCAAGTATTTGAACACAAGGACTCGGAAACCACAGCATGAAAAGCAGACTACAATAGCAAATCTGAATTTACCAATAAGCCCAGAGAGGCATTTTTAAGCCCCAATTAACTTAACTGACCTAGGTCAGTATCAATCTCCATTATGAATCTGCCCTGTGGGCCCTGACTTCTCTGAACACAAATTCATGATGCTTATGGCATGCTTATGCTGGGAAAGGTCTATCAGAAAACAGACTTTTAACTCTGATTCTACAAAATAACTCCTTAAAGGGCTTTCACATTAGCCCCTTAACTTGAGAATACTTTTTTATTAAGTACTGTAGTTAGAACATGATTTATTTCTAAGTCATTTCTGACTATACAGCATATAATTAAACCAGTAAAGCCGTGTAACAATTTGGGCTATGTTTCAGTTAGAGGATCCATTCATATGCATAACCTGGGGTTCTGTGAGACAGAAATTTCATCAGGGACCTTTTCAAAAGGCAATTCGACAGTGTATTATTTGAATTTTAAAGGTCCATAAGTGTTTTTGACCAAATAATTCTATTTCTTGGAATTTAGTAATAAGAAGATTTCACACATACTTATGAAGACCAATGAGGAAAAAAAATCTTCTTTGACTTTACCGTCATGAGAAAATGATTAAAGGCCAGCGCTTAAGAACTCTAAGACTGTATGTCTTACCAGACTGCTACAAAGATGAGCTAAGCGGAGTGCAGACAACAACATTACCATGATGTACAGTGACGAAGACAACGCAAGTCACAGACAAACAGACGTGGTGTGATCCAGCTTACTCCATAAGAAAACGCATCTCCATGTACAGTACGATCCAATTTATGTAACGAGAAAAGCACGTGTGTGTATTTGCGTATGTAGATGAATGGACAAAGGGAGGGAGACAGACACTTGGAACTGCTGCCACTGGTTCCATCTGGGAGGGTGTAGGTGGGAAGGGAACATCACGTGCTGCCTCTGTATTTCTGCACTGTCATTTCGGCTGAGCACACCAGTGCATCGTTTACATCATTTTAGAATCTAGTGAAAACAACAGCCGAGGTCTCAGGGAGGGCTTTGGTGATCTGCTGAAGAGCCGCGCGTCACAGAAACAGAAGAAACATCTCAGGCGATCCCACTGCTGAATGGCTGGAGTGCTCTCCCCGTCTGTGAGAAGGGAAAATTAGGGCGGTGTACCTTGAAACATTCACCTGCAGGAACAGATCTGAATTCTCTACGTTTAGCAACTGTTGATAAAGGGAGAGCCATACATGATTTGCAGAATTCAACCAATGCAAAAGAACCTCTGACCCCATAATAAGGAGGGCACTCATTTCTCTAACTAAACTGCTCACATTTCAAAGCACTGTCAAGAACTGAGATAAAAAAAACCATGCCTCCCCTCTCAATTCTACTTACTTACCTTAGAAAATGAGGTGAGAAAAAAAGCCAGATATTCAGAATCTGAACTCTGTGCTCACTCAAAATAAAGGACTACATAACAAATTTAAAACCCCCTCCTTTAAAACAACAACAAAAAATGTTTTAAAAAAAAAGCAAATAAAACTAACGGCATTTTCTAGGGCACAGTGCATCTGAGAATTTACACTTGACAAAAGGCTCAACACGGAAACTGTCAGGCTGAATCCTGCCACAAATGTGTCCAATTTGACTATAACTTATTTGGGTTGTGTGTATGCAACACACAGAGGTCAACCTCCTGTGTCACTGCTCAGCTGCAACAACCTTGAGTTTTGGTTTTGGAGCAGGGTCTCTCGCTGGCCCGGGGGCACTGACTGAGCCAGGCCTGCTGTCCAGCAA
This sequence comes from Psammomys obesus, assembly GCF_907164565.1. Taxonomy (NCBI): domain Eukaryota; kingdom Metazoa; phylum Chordata; class Mammalia; order Rodentia; family Muridae; genus Psammomys; species Psammomys obesus. The sequence continues at coordinate 1,161,240 of NW_026585504.1, forward strand.
GTGCTCTGGGATTCTCTGGGATAACACTAGTGTTCCCAGTTCCCAGCTTTGTTACCTGATTCGTGGAATCTGACTCAGGTTTTCATTTTTACGTTGCAAGAATTTTAGCAACCAAACAATCTCCTCAGCCCAATCTCCCAGCACTTTTTGGTTTATTTACTTAAATGTTTCATGTGTGCGAGCATTCTGCCTGCATGCGCGCACCATGCACATGTCTGACCCCACAGAGGCCAGAGAAGACATCAGGTCACCGAGACTGTAACTACAGATGGCTGTAAGTCACCCTCTGGGTCCCGGGAATCACACCTGGGTCCTCTGGAAAAACAGTCAGGACTCTTAACTCTCATCTCTCCAGCCCCATCCAAGTACTTTCAAATGGAGAAAATTTAGATTCCCAATATTCTCTATTTCCACGCTTCTTTTTAAAAATGTGCACACAATGGCAGACTCTTCTGGCAGCTGCCCCTGGAAAGGGACACCTGCAGGCCACCCTATCTGAGGGCCTTGACACCTGTTCCACAGCACCTGGGAATGCTATTTGCCTCTAAACCAGAGGTCACAACAGCATCAATGAAACCATACACTTTGCCGGGTGAAAACTGGCCCTTGAGAGCTGATCTTACTTTTTTTTTTTTTTACTTAATGTTTTTATTGATTATTTGGAAATTTCACATAATGTACTTCCCAGTCCTCCCAGGTCCACCTCTCACCCTTATGATCTCTCCCAAAACAGAAGAGGAGGAGGAAAAGGAAAAGAAGGAGGAGGAGGAGGAAAAGGAAAAGAAGGAAGAGGAAGAGGAGGGACAGAAAAAGAAACCTTACATTTTTAGGCCCCTGTCCAGGTTAGCATTTACCAACCTCCCTCTCAGACTTCCAGCCCCTGCAACTGCAGAAACAAGACAAGGAAACACAGCTTTCTCCTCAACTTGCTATTATGATTTCATCTTCACAGCAGTTGTCAGAAGCATATCAGTTACATCTTAGCCTGGTCACTTAAAATAACTGCCATGTTGTTTTAGGGAGAAGGGCTCTCTCTGCAGCATCAACTGCAGGTAACACGGACCTATGGTTTAAAAGTTGGAGTTCTGGGCTAACAAGGTGCTTGCCTATAATCCCAGCCTTTGAGAGCCTACCGCAGGAGGATTTGTATTTCAGAGCCAGCATGCGCTGCATAGCTAGACCCAAAAACAAAACAAAAAAGGCTTTAGGCATCAATCTACTTGGATTTCAGTCTCAACTCTAAGCCCGCCACGTGATTAAGCCTCTCAAGTATAAGTTCTCCCTCAATGTGAACCTAAAAGCCTGTTACCCCTCCCTAACTACCCTCCACCAAAAAACGTGTCTGAGAAGATTAAATGAGGTGGCACATTTCAAGTTCTCAACAAAGATGTTTTTGGGTTTTTTTTTTTTTTTTTTTGTTTCCCCTTTTACAGTTGTTATTGAATGTTCCTGTTAGTGCCCGTGGGAAAAGAGCCAGGATGTGCCCCTAAACATCTAAACATCAGTGGTCCCCAAATGCGTCTCATGATACGTCTGTCCTGCCACGGCCAAACTGCTTAGAGTGGTGTCTCTGTAAGCCCTGCAGGGGGACACCGAGGCCCTGGGGATGGCACCCGGCTCTAGCATTACACACTCACAGAATGGTAAGGCTAACAGAGAGCGGAGTAATGTTGCATTCCCCTCTTCAAATACAGTCACCGGGTGAGGTGAATCCAGAGGAAGATCTGGCCCCAGGAGGTGGCCTGTGGGGGAACTTTTCTGGATTGCAGGATGGGAATTCAAGTAAATGACCTTCCTCTGGATGAGCTTTAATAAACCAATGTTGTCTGCCCTGATGTAGGGAAGTAAGAATTGTGGGCAGTGATCCTGGTAGCATCAGTGGGAGAAGGGCAGAGTGGTCGTCACAGAAACAGGAATGTTGTTCCGAGCACCAGTTGGCATCATGCCACATCAGCCTTGACCATGGGGTCAGGGAGGGTATTCCTGAACACCAGAGACAACCACGGCCACAAGGCCAAGACAGGACATTGTCAGGACAGAAGCTCAGGTATGGCTGACCTCAGCGCTTTAAAATCTCAGTGGAAGCCTTGGTGGCACACGCCTTTAATCCCAGCACTCAGGGTGGAAGAGGCAGGTGGATCTCTGTGAGTTTGAGGTCAACCTGATCTACAGAGCGAGTCCAGGACAGCCAAGGCTACACAAAGAAACACAGGAGGAAAAAAAAAAAAAAAAAAACAGGGAAAAAAGGTCCATGCACACTCCTGAAGGCAAATGCAGAATACATTCCCCCACCTATCCATCTACTACTGTGAGAGGGATCATGTCTCAGGCCAATATTCTTCTCATTGTGGGGGTTATGCGCCATTTTTGCGGAATCCTCTGGACTCTTCTAAGCATATTCCAAACGTGTAAAATTAAATGCCACTTATAAGTACTACGGAAAGGAATCGTACTTATTACAGTAAGTTTTTAAGTGAACTCACATTGTGCTGAAGAGGTGGCTCAGCAGCTAAGAGCACTTGCTCTTCCAAGAGGACCAGGGAGCGGTTCCCAGTACTGACATGGTGGCTAGCTAGCAACCTTCCCTAACTCCAGTTCTAGAGAACACAGTGCCCTCTTCTGGCCTCCTAGGACATTGCACCTACATGGTACTAAGACATACATACAGGCAAAATCCACATTCACATAAAATAAAAACAAATAAATATAAAAAGGCTAACAAAAAGGCTCTAGCATGTGCTATAATCGTCACTCAGAAATAAGTAAAAATTAAAGATCTGCCAGCTATATTCGCGGACTACGTCCAGACCTCACTGACATAGATCTGAGGTGAAGGTGAGGAAAAGTGCTATAAATGAGTGTTCTGTGTTCTCTCTGGATCAGCCACTTAAGAGAATCCGAGGTACTCGTTCTTCCCGATGCTAAGAAAACGGCTACTTTAGCTCGTTCATGCTAAAGAGCCAAATGACACCCTTTAACTGTTTTGGAGGAAAAGGCTGCTCTGTAAGGGTGATGTGTACTGAAGAACTGAGTTGCCTGTCTCTCTCAGTCACCAGAGGTGGAATTCTCCAAGGGGTCGTGTGAGAAGAGTTGTGAGGGAGACTCCCAGGGAAGGGAGAAGACAAGCTCTGTGTTCGAGTGCTGTACACTCTTCTTACTGCGGGTTTTATAAGAAGCAGCTGTGAGAGCTCTTCAGCCGTGACTCCTCTTCCCACCTATAGTCCTGTTCAACTAATTTGTTTCCATAAAATAAAGGAGAGAAAAGGTACAGTTCATGCCAGAAAAAGAAAATGTTTAAACTGGCCATCCATTCTGCCGAACCAAATGATCTCGTGGCTACGATGCGAAAGGGAGGGCGTTACTACCACCCTTCAGGAACTCTGGCTGTACCTCCCACAGAGCAACAGCATCGAAAGGGAGGAAAACCCAGGCAGGCCCTCAGAAATCGAGGTTCACACTCATGCCAAATGGGTTTTGCAAGAAACGATCACTCGGGGATGACTTTGAAAGCAGGCTTAAATATGAGAACAGCGCACGCTCTCACTCCTCCCTCACGGCAGCATTAGTCAGGCAAAGCAAACCCATCTCACCTTCGGCGGAGGTGAAGAATCAGAGACAGGGACACTCAAGGCAGAACTGGCAAATGATATCACAGCCTGAGGAAGGACTTCCTTAAAGGGTGAGGCTTTATCAAAGGAAAACAAATACAAAGGAATACAAGCAAGGTTATTTATTCTGTGCCAGTAGAAAGGGGAACAACGACACAGACCACACCACCATTACAAGAGTATCCTTGCAAACAAGGCCGCAAAATCAGGTACCTGTCAGTGCTGGGAGATGTCCTTATTTCTGGAGAGTGGGTATGTCTCTCCCACAGACTCATTCACGTGGGAAGGGAGAAGTCACTGGTTACGAACTGCAGTCTGGATGTGAACTAGCAACAGTGGTCAGTAAACATCCTCCTGGGTCCTTGACCTCATTGTAAGTATCACATGCACAGCTTCTTGCGACTCTGGAACTCACCGTGACAGCGTTTGCAAAGCCTGTGTCATCCCGCCAGTAAACATGCAGTGTTGTTCTTAGTCTGGACGTGGTCACAAATGACAGCAACCAAGTCGTAACCTGCCTCGCACGCTTCATTTTTCAAGTAATATTTACACTTCCCCAAAATATCTCCATTCACTATTAGGGCATTTGTTGAAAGTGTGAAAACTACAAAAATTATTCCATCCTACAGCACTATTACCTAAGCTCTCTGGTACAAGTACATGAAATTTTAAAATTATATATATGAGATTTCAAAATTAAAATCAAATTTGGTAGCTAACTATTAACTTTATAAATCCACCAAAAATTATTCCTCAATTTTGACATTTGAGTTTGCCAGCTGCACCTGACACTGATTAGGATGACAATCAGACACTGTCCCCAGAAGCTTGTAGCCCAGCCTGTCACAATTTAGCTCGCCACTGTGAAGGGTTCACATCACGGCTGTGTATAAACCAAATCCCATAGGAAGCGTATGCAGGTATGAATGCAAGGTAAGCACTTAGTCATTCAATTACCAGTAAATCAAAAGTTAAAACAAAATAGTAGTAGCCTAAGAAAATGGCATGTTCACTAGGATTGCCATATATGTACCATGTTGCCCAAATCAGCAGTATACATTTACCTAAAGGCAACTGGATACATTCTTGGAAAGAAAAGAAAAATCCATTAGCACCAAAACTGAACAGTCTCTCTTGGGAATGGAATGAAATATTTCAAGGGTGATACAAACCATTAAAATTCACTTCTTCAAAAGCTCTTTTGATACCTTTAAGGGTTTTTTAATTCCCATATTTCCCTATCTGATATGACAAAAAGCACACAGTCTGGATTCCGGCACACGTAAGTTTAACATCATTCACATTTTAAAGCACACAAATATAAATCTTGCAAAAAAGAATATTTCAGCGCAAAGCCCTTCTGTGTGGGTGTGCATTTGTAAAATAAAAGTAGAATTATTCCAACAGATGTAATGTGCTCTCTGTGATCAAATGGAGTCTTTGAAACTCTGTTTTGACAGTTACTTGTAAAACAGCATTTCCACAGAGATTAATTCAGAGCTGGGTAGTGATATCATCAAAGCTAAATCAAAACTAAGTTCTGATGGCTGAGTAATGAAAGTTGGAGCGACACAGTCTCACAGCATACTGTTCCGTGTAAAGACACACTCGTCTGTCAGCCAAGTTTCATAGACATAAAAATGCTCAAAAAAATGTTATTCCATTTTAAAAGTAATTCTTTTTCTTACAGGTGTTCTCCCAAGACACCATCATTAATTAAATGTCTACAGTGTAAAAAAATGACACAAAAGATCAATACACCAGTTGAAAAATATGCAAGACTGTTCTGTGGGGAAAAAAAAAAATCTAGATTACATAACACATACAAGTCAGGATTACACCGCATGATCCCTGTGAGCTGAGTTTCTGACCCTCTCTGTCATTCTGTAACTTAGGTTATCAAAGTTTGAAGGGTTCAAAACATTCGGTTCTCATTTCAAGCGCATCTTTTAAAAACCATCAGTGTTGAAAGCACTAAGATTCAGGTGAAATTTTACACACACACACACACACACACACACACACACACACACACACACAATCTTCCTATCCTAAAGAGTAACCCCTCACTTTCTGAGCTTGTGGGAGTCTGCCCAGGTAGTCACTGGTCGCTCTTCCTTGCCATCTTCATGTTATGATCTGATTTCTCCTGAAAGGAGAAATTCAGTTCTTTTCCAAAGCTTTATACACCTGCCCGTGTTTGGACATTACTGCCAACACCGACCTCACAAATGGCTGATTGAAATGAGTGCACCACCATGCACCCCACTACTTTGAAAAATGGCGACTGTCCACAAATGTTTTGTCCCAAATTAAATCTCAAGCACCTTGCTGTCAGAGCAATAGGAGGAATCCCTACAGGAGTTGCGATTTAAGTCATGTCCCGAATGTATACATATTTGTGGAAATATAACAGACATTTGCCTTTCTTTCTAGAAAAACGCTGGTTTTATAACTCTAGAGTTGTTCAATTGGAGAATTCTGTTTTCACACTTTGATTCCGTAGTTTACAGAGTCTAAACTCGGAAATACTGTACAATTTTGACAGGATCTAACTGACTAAGAAAAAACAACTTTAAACTTCGGATAATAGGCAATCTTCTTTTACGTGCTTTTAGGAGGCCCAAAGGCTGCCCAGAAGGAGCGCTTAGCCTGTCAGTCGGAAGCTGTCCCCAGAAGACGCCGAGGATGCACACGCACGCACATTTACATGCGTTGCACGGTGCCAACTCTTTCCAACCAAAATAATCCTATACACGTCGGGCCGAGCTATTTCTAGCGCAGGAGAGGGTGAACGTCCGGGTAGGCAGGGGGAAGCCAGCGGCAGAGGATCGCCCGCCGGGGAGGCGGGTGGCGGGGTCCCCTGCCTCCCGCGCGGGGCGCCCGGCACCCCGCACCTGCACCGGGTCCCCGGCAGGGCATCCGGGGGCGCGCGCGCGCGGCCGGGGCGCAGCCGCGGGAAGCCTGGGAGCCCGGCGGGGAGCGCCGGGAGCATCCCCGGGCGGGACCCGGGGAGCCCTCTCCTACCTGTCACTTCGCGGCGAGTCGCTGCCGGGGCTGCGGCCGCCGCCGCCTCCGGGAGCCCCGCGGTGCGCGCGCGCGTGAGGGTGCGCGCGTGTGAGAGCCCGTCCGCGGCTC